>NC_086153.1:341466079-341774740 GCF_035149785.1 Candoia aspera
CTTCTTCTGCCCCAGTGAATCTGCTTGATCCTCTCCCAAATGTTATCTTGTTTCCCAGGACTTAAGGAACATTTCAGCCCCCTTTGCCTAGCAACAGTTCTTGCGTGCTTCTGTCAAGGTCACCTCCCTTGTTATCTTCCATTGTCTAACAACCAGGTGGAGCCAGAGAAGTGAGCCTGAGATACGTCCTCAGAACTGCCAGCTGGGGAGGACAGAAAACTGTCAACCATGGTGTCCTGGACTGGCTGCAGAGAGTGAGAGTGGAGTGCATCAGGCCACGTGGTTCTCCTCCTCTCTGTCATGACCTCGTTGCAAGGCACAAAGAGCCTCACAACGTGGATCATGATCATTAAGGAGAAGAGGAAGGAGATAATCAAACCAGGGATTAACACAAGCACCCAAAAGCACCCACACCCATGAACCATAGGCAGCTGAAAAGAAGGACGTCAGAGGAACGAAGATAAGACGTGCCTGGTGCCCCGGATGACACAACCGTCACTGGGAGACAAAGGAAGACACCGGGAAAACGCCCAGGCAGCCATCAAGGGTCCCATCAAGAGGGATCGGGACAAAGAAGGGTGGGGAAGCCCGGGGCAATACAGGAGGGTATAAAAAGGGCACCCTCACACCAACTACCCCGTTCCCGTTTTTTGTTCTGTCAGCTATCATTCCAATAAACCAGAAATCCTTAATACCCATTAAGTGAGTCTGTGTCTTATTGCAAAGCGAGGCTGGCCCTGACACTCTCTCTGAAGCTGGTTTCTGTCAGATGGGAGATGTTGGGCCACAACCACCCTGTGATTTTCAGGGTGCCTCAGGCTGGGTGTTCTCTTCCCTCCTGCTTAACACCCACAGGAGGCTGCCGGGAGTTCATCAGTTATATCAGAAGGAAAGGAAGAAGAAATGGAAGGAATGATTATACAAATGTTAGCAATTTTGATAGGCTGGGAAGATAAGATGGAGGAAGAAATAGAAAAAATGTTTCAGATAAATTCCAAATATGCTACCTTACACGGTAAACCAAAGACATATTTGGTTAGCAGGTGGCAGCCGTGGCCAGAAGGGCCTTTGCACAGCTTCGTGTTGTGCACCAGTTACACCCTTTCCTGAATCGGGAAGCCCTTCGGACAGTCACTCACGCCCTTGTTATCTCCCATATAGACTACTGCAATGCGCTCTACGTGGGGCTACCCTTGAAGAGTATCCGGAAGCTTCAGCTGGTCCAGAATGCGGCAACGCGGGCTATTTTTGGTGCCCCTAGAAGGGCACATATAACACCTTTGCTTCGTGAGCTGCACTGGATACCAGTTTGCTTCCGGGTCCAATTCAAGGCGTTGGTCATCACCTTTAAAGCCGTACAGGGCATGGGATCGGGTTACCTGAGGGTTCGCCTCTTCCCCGCTTCATCAGCCCGTCCCACCCAGTCATGCAGAGAGGGCATGTTGCAGACCCCGTCGATAAGAGAACTCCATCTGGCGGGGTCCAGGATGAAAATGGCACAAGAGATGCCTGGAGCACTACTGGAGGAAGACAAAGAGTTAAGGTGACGGAGCACAGGTCAGAGCCTATATTAGGACTTACCATGTGGTGATGAGGGCGGTGAAGCACCTTACTTCTCGGCCTTTATTGTATCTGCAGATAGGAACCGAGCAGTCCTATTTCGAGGGTCCAGGTCCCTCCTGGGCAAGAAAGAGCTGGGGGACCCCTTACAGGGCTGCTGTGAAGAATTCTCCGCTTCTTTCAGACGAAGTTGCTCAGAGTTGGACTCTGACTGGGGAGATCCTTTGGAAGTGACTGAGCCATGTCTGAGTCCTGTTTTCTGGAAGGAGTTTGAGCTGGCTGATTGTGAGGATGTGGAAAGGATCGTTGTCACTGTGAGCTCAGCCACTGTGTTCTGGATGCCTGCCCCTCCTGGCTGGTTAAGGCCTCCCGGGAGGTGGCATGTGGTTGGGTCCTGAAGGAGAACGTTCTCCATGACCCGTCGTACAAGTGGAGACCACGCAATCTGCTTGAGCCAAGTTTAGTTGAACAGCGCTGGGGACAGACCACAATTTTCTGCTGACTTTAGGAGTTCAAACAACCTTTATAGAGTTGGAGAATAGATGCTGACCAGTAATGTTGTCCAGTGTCAATCATCCTATTTTTGATAAGATGGGTTACATTTTCTGATTCTAATGAGAATACACAGTTAATAAAGCGGAGGTCGGCACAAATCAGTTTTTCTGGTTAGCTACTTCCTAGTTCCCATTCAACAATAAAAGTGCTGATTTAAGATAACTGGTGAGCCAGCATCTGCAGATGCCTAAGCAAATGATGAAGGAGGCTACTTGAATTCAGGGCCTTGGTCCTTTGGAAGTCTTGTTCAGGTATTTGTTTTACTCCTTCACTCGAAGCAGTGGTTAATTCCTCTTTATGAGAGGGGGTGGTACTGCCTGCCTTGAAGGGGAAAATAGTGTGCACCCTTTTAAAGAGGCCATCCTTGGATCCAACCATGTTAGACAACTGTTGTTCTGTCTCCAACCTCCCTTTTTGGGGAAGGTTGTTGAGAGGGTGGTTGGCACTCTGCTTCAGAGGACCCTTGATAAAGTGGATTATCTGGATCCTTTTTGGTTCAGGCCCGGATTTAGGCCCAGGCATAGTACTGGAGAAGGTAATGGCATTCCACCCCAGTATTCTTGCCGTGAAAACTAAATGGATCTGTACAACCAGAGATACGTTGGCATACCATCAGAAGATGAGACCCCCAGGTCAGAAGATGGTCAAAGTGATACTGGGGAGGAACAGAGGATGAGTTCAACTAGCCCAGATGTGATGACACAGCTAGCTCAAAACCGAAAGGACGGCTAGCGGCCGACGGTGCTGGTGGTGAACGGCGAATCCGATGTTCTAAGGATCAACACACCATTGGAACCTGGAATGTAAGATCTGTGAGCCAGGGCAAATTGGATGTGGTTATTGGTGAGATGTCAAGATTAAAGATAGACATTCTGGACATCAGTGAAATGAAATGGACTGGAATGGGCCACTTCACATCAAATGACCACCAGATCTACTACTGTGGACAAGAGGACCACAGAAGAAATGGAGTAGCCTTCATAATTAATCGTAAAGTGGCTAAAGCAGTGCTTGGATACAATCCAAAAAAACGACAGAATGATCTCAATTCGAATTCAGGGCAAGCCATCTAACATCACAGTGATCCAAATATACGCCCCAACCACAAATGCTGAAGAAGCTGAAGTAGAGCAGTTCTATGAGGATCTGCAGCACCTACTGGACAACACGCCTAAAAGAGACATTATTTTCATCACAGGAGACTGGAATGCTAAGGTGGGCAGTCAAATGACACCTGGAATTACAGGTAAGTATGGCCTGGGAGAACAAAACGAAGCAGGACATAGGCTGATAGAATTTTGCCAAGACAATTCACTCTGCATAACAAACACTCTCTTCCAACAACCTAAGAGACGGCTTTCTACATGGACTTCCCCAGATGGACAACACCAAAATCAGATTGACTACATCCTTTGCAGCCAAAGGTGGCGGACATCTGTACAGTCGGTAAAAACAAGGCCTGGAGCTGACTGTAGTTCAGATCACGAACTTCTTCTTGCACAATTTAGGATCAGACTAAAGAGATTAGGGAAGACCCACAGATCAGCTAGGTTTGGGACCAGTCAAAACATCTTTATCCAGCACACTCTGAATAACACAGCTGGGTCCCTTTAGAGTTGGAGCTTGGAGGAATGCTTATCCTGAAGGCTTAAAGCCCCAGTTGAGCCCTCTGAGGTCACCAGAGCACCACGTTCCCCGCAACACCCTCCGTTGGCTTGCTCAAGGAAGAAGGTCTCTTTCTCTGGCCAGTGATGTGGCTGTTGGCCTTGCTTTGGACCTTGCCTGCAGCCGTCGAGATGGACCGGAGGCCAGACTGCTTGTGGAGGAGACCTTTCCAAGTGCCAGAAGACTATCACAGGCCTGGAGATCCCATTCTTGGTGGCAACCTCCCTCTCTCCATTACTGTGGTCCTGCAGCTTCCTTTACGTGAGCCTCCCCTGGACTGGGACGTCCTTTCGCTGTAAGTGTGTCCTTGACTGTCTTTTCTCTCAGGGCAATGTGGAAAGGGCAGGCTTGAAGATGGGGCAGACGTAAACCCCACCCAGCCTCTGTTGATCTACACCCTTCCTGATTAGGGGCCATTGATTCTCCTTGCTGATCCTCTAATCCCCTGCTCAAGTCCTCTGGCTCTTCCCTGGGGAAGAACAGCTTGTCACAGAAAGTCGGCCTTTTCTCCGTGTTTCTCAAGGCAGGGTACATGCTGCAGAGAAGCCAATTTTGGCTGAATTTGGGGGGCAATAATGCTAAGGTCCTCTCTCTTACGGCTGGGCTAAATTCATCTTCCCATCTCAATATTCCTTTGGCCTGTAAGACCGTGCTTCAGGGTCTCATTACATTCCACGTAGAGAAGGTCTTCCTTTTGTCCCACCGAGTCTGGCTTCCCACCAATCTCCTATCAGTCCTGGGTACTTCTGTGTAAGGGGAGTGAACTTCTGTGACAATCCCCAGGCCAGCTCAGTGCGCTTTCTAACTGGGGACATCCAGATGTGTCAGCTTAATCACTGCTAGCCAGCAAAAGTCAAGCTGGCCAGGCATTCAGTTTAACTCACTGCAATTCACTGAAATCTAATTGATTGGATTTATAAATCAACCCAATTCAAAATGACTCTGATGGTACGATAGGTGAAGGATGCCAGATTGGGAAATTTGCTTGAGAATGTAAAGCAGGACTTGTCAGTGTGCAAAGGCTGGATCTGATTAATAGTGACATGATCAAGCGATTGACAAGAACACTGTTTTCTGACAGCAGTAAGATAAATCAACTAATTTGTATTTATCTGTTTTATGATTAACTCCGAGAATTTTGGTAATGCTTTCTTAACCAAATAAAAATCTCTCTCCTGCTCCTGTCTAATTTTTGTCCTCGAACCCTTGCAACAAAGACCTATTCCCAAGAACTACCAGCACATTCTGGCCTTGGCATTTGCCGTCCAGGAGGTCAACAAAGATCCACGGCTTCTCCCCAACATCATGCTGGGCTTCCGCATCTACGAAGAGAACCAGTATGCCAGCATGGCCCCAGACGTCGGCCTGTCTCTGCTCTCCAGCCGGGGAAAACCGTTTCCCAATTATCAGTGTGACGCACAGGAGAACCTGCTCTCTGTCCTTGGGGGTCTCAACTCCCGGATCTCCTACCAGGTGGCAGCCATCTTTGGCAATTTCAAGATTCCTCAGGTACTTGGACACATAACCGGATGAAAGGGGGAATGCAGACGTAATGTTGTAAGTTCTGCCCTTTACTGCCAACACCCCCCAGAGCCAATTCTGGGACCGGGAGAGAACACATCATGGAGGTGCCACGATGGGGGCTCTAGGATAGGACGCCGTGCAGGGCTGGGTGGTCGGAGGTCAGTCACAGAAATTGCAGGTTCCTTTTGCCTCGCTTCATTCTTCCCCTCTCCTCCATCCCTACCCTCCCTTCAGCTAGGTTACCGCTTCGCTGACCCGGTTTTGAGCGATAAGAGCCGGTTCCCCACCTTCCACCAGATCGATCCTCAGTATCAGCTACAGAATGCAGCAATTGTCCAGCTGCTTCTATATTTCCAATGGAACTGGATTGGGATTGTTGTGCAGAAATCGGAGAGTGGCGAAAATTTCATCCGGATTTTGAAAGTCACTCTTGCCCAGAATGACATTTGCATACATTTCGTGAAGCAGATCTTGCCCCGAATCTCAATGTTCAGTGAATTGCAAGAGGATCAGATAGATGTCCTTTGTACAATTATGAACAGTGATGCTCAGGTTGTGATTGTCTCGGGGGACGCAAATACGCTGCAAAGCCTGATAGCATCCCTCTCCTTTTATGAAGAGGAGAACCACACTCCTTCTGGAAAGGTTTGGATCCTGACTATGCGGTGGGAATTTTCTGCTGTTGGCTATCACTACGAGTGGTGGAAACTGAAGTCCCTCCATGGAGCTTTGTCCTTCACAGTCCACACAAAGCTGGTGCCAGGATTCAGGAATTATCTCTGGGCTCTGAATCCACACAGGCCACGTGGAGACGTCTTTCTCCCGCTGGTGGGAAGTCGCATTTGACTGTGAGGTTGTGAAGGCAGGTCTGGCCTCACCTGAGGGCAGAAGGATTTGCACAGGGGAGGAGAACCTGGACGCCCCACCGGCCTCCGTCTTTGATGAGAAGATGACCGGTTTCAGCTACAGCATCTACAACGCTGTCTATTCTGTTGCACACGCATTACATGCTGCGGATACGTGGGAATCACAACGGGGATTGAAGAGGGACAGAAAGAAGCCACACCTACTCTGGAGGAAGCCCCGGCAGGTATCCCTCCCCCTCAGATCTTCCTTTCTGGCCAAGGAATTCTTCTTCCTCTTGGGTTACATTCACTTGATGCTGTTTTAGGATTCAGAACCCCGTCCCTGTGATCTCGACTGCCTTGCCTTTTCCCTAACTAAGGTTTTTTCCCCTTTATTTAAATCTGATACCCACCTTGAGATTTAAGGAATTTTCTCTGCTTGTCAACACGAGTTTCATAAGAGAAATCCAAATTGTCCAAAGCACATCTATTTGATCCCCTTGCAATTCACTGAACATTGAGATTCGGGGCAAGATCTGTTTCACTAGTAAACAAGTCTGAGTAATAAGGTACATAATGAGAATATGAAATAAAGCCATCATTTGAATGTGGGAGAAAAGTCATCTGTCCTAATAGGGCCCCCAACTCTACTGCTGAAGGTTGTGCTTTTAGAGATGGAAGCCCCCTCCCCTAATTTCAGCTGCCCGTCTTCTGGGGAAGCCGAACTGGGATGTTTCCAGTATTTGGCAGATTCGTCTCTTGCCACTGGGAGAACAAATCATGTTCATCCACAAACTATTGTTAGTCAATAAGATTTCATGGGATGGTGAGTATTTAAGGCAAAACTAGAATTTGTTGCACTTTTAGATGTATCGCGTTCCAAAATGGTGGAGCTTCTTGGTATTGCCACCAGAAATGTGGAAGCATTCCCGCTTCTTTATTCCATTTCCATTGTAGCCATCATAGCTGAACAGAGTCTTATACTGTTTTTCTCTAACGATGCCGGTTGCTGTAGACTTGATTGAGTTTTCCACTGAAATTCCCATTGCTGTATTTCGATAGTTCAATCCACGTTAACTTTGCCATCTTTACCTTGGTCAGGTTCTCAGTATATTTTTTTCAGCACTTTATAAATTTGGGTCCTAATAAATATCTAAATGGTTCCACTGCAACCTTTTGATTCTTTTGAGGCTCACACATATCATCCATGTTTCTGCATGTTTGCACGCAGTATAACGCTCGCCTGTAAATATTGAAATCCATTAAGCACTCTGCTCCATTTTCAAGTCACTTTTCCACCCTGGTTTATTTACCACCAAATCCTAAAATCTTTAAGAACTGCAAAGCTTCCATTGATGAAAACCTATTCTAAGATTTTCTTCCAAAAAAACAGTATTGGATACTGTAGCCAACAGAGACCATCAAAGAGCAGCCAAGCTACCTCTCAAATAAACCTATTTATATCACTATTAAATGGTTGGTTGTGCATCATCATATCTCACAGGTATACATTGAAATAAGAAATTAATTTCTTGAAGTATTATTTAAAGGTTCATCAGAACTTGCAAATCTGGAAATTTGCTCTGTATTTTTTCGTTAAATCAATCACTTTTTCAACTGAGTCTCTAGGCTGACTAAGCAAAAAGATGATATTTAAACAATCACTGAACTGTTTCATCAGCCTACAATTTAAACTGGTTCCCCAGCAGCCATTTTTAAACCCACATTTTTACCTCATGGCAAACTGCATCTGCCAATGGTTCTAATGCCTGACTAAATCATAAATGAGAAAGGGGACAGCTCCGTCCCACCCCTTTTCTTTCATGCCACATTGCTCAGAGTCAAAGCCACTTAACCGTATTTTTGGCTTCTGTTCTGATGAGAAATAAGGTTCACCATTCACCTTCTGGGTGGGTATTGGCATTTCTGGAGGAGCTGGCATGGCTGCTGAGCCCTGCCACCCTGCTTTTGGCTGCTTCTGGGTCTGAATTCCAGCCTGATTTTCCTGCCCCATCACTTGCTCCCTCAACACTGCACTGAGTCAGCTCTCTTCTGGCAGTTCCCCATCTCTCATCGGCTGCCTGCTGTTCTCCTTCTGCCCCAGACACAAATGTGACCTCCCCCAGGTGCTAAAGTAGCGGGGCTCTGCGGTTATGGTTGCAGCACAGGATGGTCCAGCTGTTCCCATGGCCTTCAAGTTCGTGGGGGTGGGGGGAGAAAACAAGTCGGACCCACAGTGACTGCTGCAAGGGTCCTTCTTGTTTTCTCCCCCCCCCCCGAACTTGAAGGCCATGGGAACAGCTGGACCCTCTGATGCAATAAGGCCATTCCACCAGTCAAAAGCCTTCTCGGCATCAAAAAGATCAGAGGTGCTTTCTTACCTCTAGAATGGTTGGAACTGATACCACCCACCGCCCTTGGTGCTCTCTCCTTTCCCTTCTGGGAACACATCTGGACTGATCTCAGTGAATCAGAACTGCTCTTCTCTCACCTAATCTCTTGACTATGATTTCCTAAAAATCCACTGTCAACAAGCGACGGGATCTTTTGTAGCAGTGAAGGATATGAGCTCCACCTGCCAAGATTGCAGCAACATGCAACATTGACGTATCTCATTCATTACTTAGGTTGACAGCTTAACCAGTAAGATTTTGCAGAGAAGTTGCCTGGCACAGGAGTTTTATTAAGCTGCGTTTTCTGGAGCGCCTCTTTTTCCCTTGCAGTGATTTGTAGCTCCAGTGCTTGAAGCTGAATATTTAGCAGCTCCAGAAATGGAACTTTGCCTCAGTTTACAGCTCAGTTATGACTCTGGTATAACAACATATCATATTTTAGAAACTGAATGAAATCGCATTTCAGTAGAGGGATATTTCTCGCCCTTCAAACTCCCATTTATGGGGAATTATTTTTTCTTAATGAGAAATATGTCTGCCCATTTATTCATCAAATATTCTTTTCTCCATCAAATAACAGCACACTTGGTATTGCAGTTCTGCAGCAGTGTATAACAAGCTAAAAGTATAAACATATTGCATGTTAAAAGCCTATTGCGGAAATGCAACCTCATCTCTGTCTCATCCCAGTTATTCAGAAAAACACTGATTCCACAATTTGCAATTTAAAATCTCTTTATATTGACTCTTCTCATTTTGATGGACTTTCTGTTTGTTTGGTTGCTTGCTTGCTTCTTTTGCCATTTCAGATCCACACCTTCTTGAGAAACATCTGCTTTAATAACACCGCTGGGGATGAAGTCTCCTTTTCAGAAACTGGGATGAAATATGCAGGATTTGATATTCTAAACTGGGCCATCTTTGCAAATGAGACGATCGCTTGACAGAAAGTCGGATGGGTTGATCTGGAGGCTCCTTCGGCTGCAGGTTTCAACATCGACCCTGTTGCCATTGTGTGGGCAAACCAGGTGGGGACCAGAAGCTGCTTGCAGGGTTAAGGAAAACTGAGAGGAGGGGACAGGCTGTTGCACTGCAAACTCCCATCAGAACGAAGAGGAAGGGGCAAACTGGGCTCATTTTATACAGATTCTGTAACAAAGGTGAATGTTGCTAATTTCTTCCTTTCCAAGCTATCCTCTCTCGTTTCAGACAAAGCCTTTCTCCCAGTGTTCGTAGTGATGTCTTCCAGGACAAGCCAGGAAGGTTGTGGAGGAGAATCCTGTTTGTTGCTATGGATGTATTTCTTGCCCAGGAGGCACAATTTATAATCAAACAGGCAAGTTGCTCAAGAAGATCCTCAAACAGGAATGAGGGATCTGGCATGGCTGCAGGGGGAGGAGTGAAAGAGAGTAGGGTGTAGCACACCTGTTGAGCAAATAAACATGATCTAAATAATTCAGAACATTAAAGAGTGGCCCCCTGGAGGCAGCAGTTTTAAGAGACTGGCCGCAGTTCTTCAGGATTATGGCGGTGGCTTCTCCAGTCTTCTAGGACAGTGGGAAAGACTAGCCTTAGCCCATCTTCCTAACGTAGCCCTGTGTTTATGACAATTTTGCAGCTATAAAAACAAAGGAAGATGAGGATGGTTCTCCCCTGGCAGAGATCATGTTCTTCCTGAATGAACAAATGAATGAATGAATGAACCAATGGGCAATCACGTGCAATCCCTGCAGTCAAAGGATCTTAGCCCTACCAATCTGGATTGTGTTGCTCTTCTGCATTTTCCCCTTGCCAGGTTCATCTGCTGAGAAAAAACAAACATGACCACCAGAAAACTATCAGGAAGGGATGGGAAAGTTACAGATTAAGAGAGTTTCATGGGTTTGCACAGGAGGCTTTGGAATGTACCCACCACAACAGTGATCAAACTTAACCAACCTACCAAAACATGCTTTTGAAAGGTTAGGCCTAGAATTTGCCTCCAGAATAGCCTTCCTGGATCAGGCCAAGGCCATCTTACTCCAGCGTTGCCTTTCAGGGTGCCCAACCAGATGCCTCTGCATTGACCACAAGCAGGAGAGAGAAACACACCCCTCACTCCCCATTGCTCTCCTCTCCTGCAACTGCCATTCAGAGGCATGTGGTTCACAACTCACACATGACACTAAGTCATCAAGACTGATAACCCTTGTTTGCCCAAGATTGTGCCAATCCCCTTCAGAATTTAGTAGCTGCTACCACATCCTGTGAGATGGATTCCCCCAGTTACTTCTGTGTTATGTGCGGAAGAAGTAGGGAGATGGGGAGTATGGGGTATTCCACCTCTTTCACTGGGAAACCAACTCCCCTCCAAGATAACCCTTGGACTGTCTGATATAAGCTGGTGCCTGCTCTTTCCAGATGCAGCTCAGTGTATCCGCTGCCCAGAAGACCAACACCCAAGCAAGAACCAAGTCTGGTGCATTTCCAAATCCATGAACTTTCTCTCATATGAGGATACACTTGGCTTCATTTTAGTTTGTCTAGCTCTTTTCTTCTCCTTGATCACAATCCTTGTGTTGGCTGCCTTCATTAAACATCGCAACACACCGATCATCAAGGCCAACAACCGAGGTCTCACCTACGTCCTCCTGCTCTCCCTCTTGCTCCTCTTCCTCTGCTCCTTCCTCTTCATCGGTCAGCAAAGGAACCTCACCTGTCTCCTCCGACAAGCTGCTTTTGGTATCATTGTCTCCATTGCCATTTCATCTGTGTTGGCAAAAACTCTGATGGTCGTTCTGGCCTTCATGGCTACTAAGCCAGGAAACAGGGCCAGAAAACTCTTGGGGAAGCAGATGATCAACTCGGTTGTCTTGGCCTGTCCCCTTGTGCAAACAGCTCTTTGTGCCTCCTGGCTGGCAACCTCCCCCCCGTTTGCTAATTTGGACTTTGATTCTGTGATGGGAGAAATTGTGCTGGAATGCAATGAAGGGTCGGCCACCATGTTTTATGCTGTTCTGTGCTACATGGGCCTCCTGAGTCTTATGAGCTTTATGGTGGCCTTTCTGGCTAGGAAACTGCCTGACAGCTTTAATGAAGCCAAGTTCATCACTTTTAGCATGCTGGTCTTTTGCAGCGGCGTTTGGCTCTCCTTCCTCCCAACGTATTTGAGCACCAAAGGGAAGTCCATGGTGGCCGTGGAGGTCTTCTCCATCTTGGCCTCTGCGGCTGGTTTCCTGGGTTGCATTTTTCTCCCCAAGTGGTACGTTATAGTACTGAGGCCAGATGTGAACAGCAGAAGTCACCTGATGAGGAAAATTGAGTAGGAAATGTAACAAGTAATCAGTCAACTTACGCTGCTTAGTTTCTCTAAGCTTGACCCTGGTAGAATTTTGGGCATAATCAAATTTTATGGGACCTGCTGTAACCAAAAAACTGACCCAAGAGCTACAGCTGAAGGGCGACTTTTTGTCCTCTAAATATACACAGAGTTTCCCATGCAGCACCCATCTGAAGGTGTGCCTGTCATTTATACCATAGCAACTTTAAAAGAAGAGAACTAGTCAGAACTACACAGATTAATACAGACCTTTCCACCCCAAGCATGTCCAAACAAAACACGCACATACTAGCTAAAAGGGACACTGAGGCTTTCCTGTTTTTGCTGACTCTATCCAACTCTAACCATGTGACCTACTTGGAAAGGTCTGCCAGAACCTTTAAACTTTATTCAAACATACAAACATTTTAACCTGAATGAACTCAGTTTAGCCTTAAATTTCTCTCCTTTCAATCCTGAAGAGATCAACCTTGATTGACTGATCGATTGATTGATTGATCAGTTTTCTTCACTGCCAATCTTGTGCAACGACGAATCTGGGCAGTTTACAATGAATAAAAGAATGAAGATTCATTATAAAATATAAATATGGATAAATATGGATAAATATAAAAATGCATAATGTAAAATTTAAAATATGAAGTCCAAGATGGTCTTAATGAAATTTACCAGGCTGCATCGCAGTACCAGCCACCTCCACGATCAACTATCCCTCCTCTCAACCAAAGCCGTGGGGCATAGCCAGGTCTTAACTCCCTCTCTGAAGGCCGGGAGAGTGGGGGCCTGCCTCATCTCTGCTTCGTATTGTTGCCTTAACATTTCCTCTTCACCATTTGCAGTTCTTCTGACCTTGAGCAACTGATCTGTGGTTCGTACCACTCAACTTAAGATGTTGCTAATTATGCCCATTACAGGCTGTGATGACTGCCCATCAGTAAGGAGAATGGCTATCCCTGCCACCCAGGCCAGCCAGATTTTCTTTCCCCAGGATCCCAGATTGGACCTCCAGACCCTCCTTTTCCAGCCTTTCTTACTAAATCAGCCCAATTGCGTACCTGTTCTATTTGACGTAGTGTGACCCCATCCAGAACCAAAGATATGAAACAACTGGATCCCAAGGGCCCTAAATCCCAAAGCCACCCAGTTTTTCTGGAGTTGTGCTGAGCCCTGTTCTTTCCCATCAACACCCTCACAGCCCCCAGACCCCAAGACCAGACTCCCTCTGCTTCACTTGCTTGGCCTGGAGCAGAGGTGTGGAGCCAGGTAAGGCTGGTGTTCTGCCACCCTCATTGCACAAAGCAGGCCTTGACAGCGGCTCTAGCCAGTGCTCGATGGGGTTTTCCCCTCCTCCTCCAGTGCGGCTCTAGGCACCACCTCACATTATATCTCCCTCAGCCTCTCTCTAAGCCAAGGGGGCCTGGGGATCCACAGGAGGAGAGAGGCCACAGAAGTGTGATCTGGTCCAAGGCCCTGCCACCTTCCCATTCTAGGTGGCAACTAAGGCCTCAGTCGAATGGTGCACCAGACCTTCGGCAACAACCCCAAGCTCCATGATTTGGAACCCAATAGGGTCCAACAGGACCGGTGTGGACCGAGGTGGACCAATCAAATTGGTCCTGCCTCTCATGGCAAGCTCAGACTCAGACGAGGAGACCAACAATTGGCAGCCTGCTCTGGAGTTACCGGATTAATTGCTGCCTGAGGCCTTGCAGGCAGCCTAGGCGGGACCATGCGGTGATCAACAGGAACAGCTGCCATCAGTCTCTGAAGATGGGAGGTCGAAGCTGCCACCACCACACAGTGCAGGGGCTCACTGTGGAGTAAAAAGAGCAGGGCAAAGGCGCTCTTGAAAAACGATTCTTACATGGACAAGCCTTCTCTCATTTTATCACTGGTTGAAAATGTGATCCAATTGTAAGGCTGCTTGAACGGCAAAATAAATGTGGTCTATCTGTAGAGCTGCCTTGTCTGAGATGTTGGGGGGGGATATAAATGTGAGCAATAAATAAATACTACCTGGAGCAATCCTAGAAAATATAAGCACATGTTGGGTTTGCAAGCACCAAGAAACAAAAAAGGTGATTACCAGAAACCTGTCCAGGTTTGTTAAAACAGGTTGTGCAGGACAAATCATATTGCTTTGACACTGGGGCTCCATTACAAGATTTGTATGGCTGCCCATCTTACAGCACTGCCCTTCAAAGGCAGTCCCACGGAGAGTCCGTTGCAGGAATCCAGCGGGAGGTGACCAAGGCAGGAGGCACCATGAGGAGAGCCTCTTGATCCAGGACAGGCACACCTGTTTCACAAGCTGAACCTGTGCAAAGGCCTTTCTGGTCACAGCTGCCATCTGCTTTTCAAGCAGCAACTGAGAGTCCAGGAAGACCCCCCAGACTTTGCACCAGTCCCAAGTGTGGCTGTGGAACCCCATTTGGGAGCAATGATGGAAATTTCTCCACAGGGAGGACCAAGCACCCACAGCCTAGGACCGAGGTTGAGCCTCTTCTGCCCCACCCAGCCCTCAGGCACCGGAATACGACCTTGACAGCATAGCTTGGGGGGAGATGGGTGGTGGTACAAATCTGAGAAATAAATACAAAATTCCTTGGTTGGCTGGGCATTGAGATTTACAATGGAGTATCGTCAGTGTAGCAATGATACCTGACCTCAAGCCAGCTGATGAACTCCAGGCAGCCTCCTTTGCACAGGAGGGAAGAGAACACTCCTGGCAGGAGGGAAGAGAACACCCAGCCTGAAGCACCCTGAAAATCACGGGTTTCTGGCCCAACATCTCCTGTCTGACTGAAACCAGCTTCAGAGAGAGGAGGAGAACCACGTGGCCTCATGCACTCCACTCTCACTCTCTGCAGCCAGTCCAGGACACCATGGTTGACGGTTTTCTTTCCTCCCCAGCTGGCAGTTCTGAGGACGTATCGCAGGCTCACTTCTCTGGCTCCACCCAGTTGTTAGACAACAGAAGATAACATGGGGGGTGACCTTGACAGAAGCACGCAAGAACCGCTGCTAGGCAAAGGGGGCTGAAACGTTCCTTAAGTCCTGGGAAGAAAGTTAATATTCGGGAGCGGATCAGGCAGATTCACTGGGGCAGAAGAAGGAGGGGAGATGCAGCACAATGCAATTGGAAAGATCCCGTTCTTATAGCCACTCTCAAGAAAGCGTAGTTCTGGTCTTCTCACGGAGTTGATTTTCTGGTCAGACCCACCTAATGGGGCTCACAGGAACCCTCCAGCAGGGTTCAAATTAGCCTTGCACCTGAGTGAGCACCCTGCCTCTCCATTTTTATATTGATATTTGTGCTTTATTGATTTTATTGTAATTTCTTTGTTTGATGTTTGTGAGCTTCCCAGAGTCATTGAGAGTCAGGTGGCATACAAGTTTAATAAATTATCATTATTGTTGTTGTTGTTGTTGGTCTATAGGAGAAATTAGCTTCCAAGGTCATCTCCTGCCAGGGGAGTATAAATAAGCCACTTGTTCCATCCAAACACAGCATTATTGCTCCCACGTCCAAGAGCCCAGCTGTCTACCATGCTGCCCTTGTGGCCCTTCGCCCTCCCTCCACCTCAGCAGACTATGGCAGAGGCCGGACGCCATCCTGGCTGTGTGTGCTCAGTTTCCCATCGGAGAAACAGTCGGCTGCACCCTGGCTCTCCAGTCCATCTGCCCACTGGGTCAGCAACCAGAGACACAAACATGTTTTTTAACCTCCTGGCATGTGAACAAAATCTATTGCTAAGTGAATAAAAAATTGCTCATCCCTGGATTTATCATTCTTCATGTATCCCCTCTGGATTTTTACCCACAAAAGACATCCAAGTGAAAACCCGCTTAAAATAAATCTGCTCTCAACTCTCCCAAGGGGGGCTGGACAGGTCACCATAGCTTGTCTTGCAAGGAGGTGATTTCCTTCAAGGGACCAGACTCAATTTTCTCTTTGGTCTCAGCTCAAACACACCTAAGTCGAAGCATGCTTGATATAAATTGGCCTCGAGCACATGTAAGAGGCACAGCCTGCCTCTTTTTATGGAGGATCTGAACAAGCCTTGATTTTTACCGAGGCATGAAGGCGAGGAGACTGAAAAATGATTGGGCTGCCTCACTGGCTGCTCCTCATCTGGCTCTTGCCCTCAACGACTCATAAGATGACACAAACCATATGTGTACTGAGGAACCCTTTGCAGACTCTGGAGGACCACTACAGGCCTGGCGATCTCATTATTGGGGGCAATTTGCCCCTGAGAATCTTGGTTTCCTCTTTGTTGTTAGACTTTCAGAAAGACCCATTCCTGTCGGACACCACATATACGTAAGTTTGAGCTGGAGGGGGAAGGGGCAGAGGATGCCTGCTTTTTTGGGGATTCAGGGACTCCTTTCAGAGATTCTTGTTCTGGTGATGTTTGCAATGTCCAGGCACAGTTCAGGAGCTTTGGTGCCTTTCTCGATAAAGAGCCAAGCTCACAAAATAGTTCAGAATGTTCCACTTTCTCAGGACTTCAGCAGGAAGATGATAGACAGCTTCAAAAGAGAGGAGGCAGAATAGCCTATAAACTTGGGTGACCTAGTGAAGAAGTTGATTTCACATTAATTTGGACAGAAAGTGATGGGGGAAAACTCAAAGAAAAAGCCAATCTGTTTACAGGGTGGAGGTGCAGGAAGAAAAGGCAACTCAGTTTGGGGATCCGTAGTGCTCCTATAACAGCCTTCAGTAAACGGATGCTGTGGCCCCCGCTGGAATATTGGGAAGAGCGATGGTTATCCCAGCTGAAGAAGCTGCTTGAGGGGACAAGCAGACTGGGGATCCAGTGCGGTGATTGGGAAAGAAGGCAGCCACCAGAGCAGAGGGAAGAAGGGGGTATGGTACAGGGGTAAGAAAGAGGGTGGATGAGGAGGAAGAGGAGGGTTTCTCTGCTTTCTCAAAAATTCCTCCAGGCTAAAGGCAAGAAGGTTCAAAACCAACACAAGGAAGCCCTTCTGGGAAAACCAGATCCAGTTAAGTGGTGGGACTTGCCCCAACCTTTTGTGTGGATGGTTTTTCAGTGGGGTGGATCGATTTGTGGAGGAGATGGATATCATGGGCTGTTCAAAAAGGGCAGCACCCAGGCAGCAGGCTCTAAATACCAGCTCCTGGGGAGAGACCGGCTTCAATGCACCTGTAATGGTTGTTGGCAAAGTGCAAGAAAGCATTTGGCCCAGGAGAGAGCAGAAAAGTCACACACCAGGCATTTCTATAAAAATAAATTTATTTACAGAAAGCACAAAAACCTATTTACAGGCTTCTACATTCTCACAGGCTCTCTGAGAGGTGCTTACTCTCTACAAGCCTAAAGAGAAGGAACTGAAAACGAACAGGCAAACTGCCCTCCCTTCAGGCAATTCAACTATTAACACCTGAAAAGAGGACAATTAAATTCAACCACTTCACCCAGCCAAAATGATTAGTTGCCATAATAACCTTAATCTGTAGCAGAAACCAATATACCAAACAATGGTTTCTCACCATCTTCTGATGTCACATACCTTCATCATGGCTTGTTCTCCAGCTCCGTTTGCTTGCACTGAATGGCAGAGGCAGCTTCCCAAAGAGGCTTTATTATTGACAAGTGCAGTTGCTGTGAGGTCAAAAGCTTGGCTTTCTGTGTGCGAAGGATGTGCCTTGACTGCTCAGCTGTGATCCTCCTCTGAGAAATCACCTTGGATTCCCATTCCCATGTTTCTGAACCAGGGGTTTGTTGAGTATTGCAGAAGCTACTTTATAGCCAGCTACCTGAGAGTCAGTGTGGGGTAGTGGTTACAGGCATGGAGCTAGAAACAGGTCGACCCTGAGTTCTAATGCCACCTTAGATACAAAGCCAGCTGGGTGACCTTGTGGGCCAGTCACCCTCTCTCAGCCCCAGGAAGAAGGCAATGCCATACCACTTCCGAAATCTTGCCAAGGAAACTGCAGGAGCTTTCCAGGCAGTCACTGGGAGTCAACACTGACTCAAAGGCACACACACACATATCTTAGACCACAGATTACTCACATTTTGAGACTGTTTGGATTCTCAAAGGTAGTACTTCTCAGTCCCTACCACTGTTTCAAAGGAGTATCTTCCAGATAACATTCTTAATCAGATGTTTTTGCCCAAAGTCTCAGAACAAAATCAAAAGTCCAGGAGAAGATCAGAAAAAGGCAAAACAAACTCCATCAGCACACATCACCTCTCCTGTAATGTTCCCTGATGTCTTTCTCATTGTAGAGTCATACCCAAGAACTACCAGCAGTTCCTGGCCTTGGTATTTGCAGTCAGAGAGGTCAACAAGGACCTGGTTCTCCTCCCCAACGTCACACTCGGCTTCAGCATCTACGACAATAGCCAGACTGAGAGGAGGATCTCCTTGAACAACCTCTCTCTGCTCTCCACACGAGGCCGAATGGTTCCAGGTTATAAATGTGATAAGCAGGACACCCTGCTGTCCGTCATCGGTGGGTCTGACTCCAAATCCTCAAGGCAGATGGCCCCCATCTTCACCATCCTGAAGGTCCCACAGGTAAGGGGTTCCATTGGATATCGGTGTGGGGCAGACACAGAACAGAACTGAACATAGAAGCAAAACCAGTCCAATTAGTTTGGGGGTACATTATTTATTTATTATTATTTATTTAAATGTATTGGCCACCCAAATCCAGTGGGCTCTGGGTGGTGTACAAAACTAGGGAAAACATAAGAACAGCAAGAAACATTAAATCAGCAGGCATCCCAGATGAAAATACTCTGCTGACACAGCCAATAGAACAAAACAGGGGCCATTAAACAATGGCAAACATCAGCCCCAGGCCTGGGACCAAAGCTGGGTTTTCAAGGCTTTCCAGAGCCCCAGCAGAGAGGGTGCCCTCCTCATCTCTGGGGGGATGCTGTACCAGAGGGTGGGGGCCACAATGGAGAAGGCGTAAGAGAAGGCTGCTGCATTCTGAACCAGCTGCAGCTTCCGGGTGGTCTTCAAGGGCAGCCCCATTTAGAGCGCGTTGCAATAATCCCAGTGTGGGGTGAGCAGGGCATGAGTGACTGTCTGAAGGGCCTCCCGATCAAGGAAAGGGCGCAACTGGCACACAAGCTGTATCTGTGCAAAGGCCTTCCTGGCCACAGCTGCCAGCTGCTCTCCGAGCAGAATCTGTGAGTGCAGAAGGACCCCCAGGTGGTGCGCCAGTCTTGACTGGGGAAGGGCAGCCCCATCCAAGACAAAAGATGGCGACATCCCTGACCCAGGGGGTCCAACAGCCACAGCCACTCAGTCTTGTTGGGATTGGACCAAAGTCTGTTCTGCCCCATCCAGACCCAGACAGCCTCCAGACACTGGGTCAAGACATTGGGAGCTCCACATGTTCCTCTTAGGGTGGAAATGTAGAGCCTGGTACCATCACCCAGTGGTTTCATGTAGTTGCTGAAAAGGAGAGGGGAGGGCGTCGAGCCCTGAGGAACCCCACACATGAGGGTCCTCAGATATGATCCCTCCCCACCATTAACCCAGACTGGAACCAACCACTGAGGAAGGAGGTGAACCATGGGAGGACAGTCCCTCTCACTCTTAACCCCTGAAAGAGGTCCAGAAGGGTCCTGTGGTTGACGGTATCAAAAGCCACTGAGAGATCAAGGAGCACTAGAGTGGATGCAGCACCCCCACCCGGGCTCCCCCAAAGGTTATCTGCAAGCATGACCAATGCTGTCTCTGTACCGTACCCTGGTCTGGAGCCAGACTGAATCGGGTCCAGATCATTCATCTCCTCCATGATCCTCTGTAGCTTTCTTCCAACCACCTTTTCCACAACCATCCCAGAAAGGGGAGATTGGAAGGTGGCTGATAATTCTACAACTGGGAAGGGTCCATCAATGACCTCTTGAGGAGGGGGCAGACCACCACTTCCTCCAAGTCTGATGGGATCACCCCCTCTCTCAAAGAGGCTGAAACCACCAGATGAACCCGCCCTGTGGTCACCTTCCAGGCAGCTTTAATAACGCAGGAGGGGCCAGGGTCTAAAAAACAGGTGGCTAGACTGAGAGACATAAGGATCTTGCCCACTTTCTCAGGGGTAACAGAGTCAAACTCAGTCCAGATAAGGTCAGAAGGCTGTTTCCTCATGAGGACTTGCCCAGTCGGAGTCCAACTCCAACATCAGGAGTACGTGACTTGGAGACCCCATTCTACAATTGAATTCATATTCGTATTTCGTGAGTCAGAATATTATAACCCCAAAGGACAGATAATGAGATATTTCAGAAATACTCCCAGAGAAATTCCTTCTTAACTGATTCTTTGTAATCCCCTTTTAATCCAGTTTATACTTGGTTTTGGGGTACAGTTTTGCTCCCTTGCTTCTCACCTGTGACAGCCAGGTATAAAATGCCACTGGGGGGTCTTCTTTGGGGGGGAGGATTAACCTCGTCACTCAGAGTGAAGCTACCTCTATTTCAGCCCAGCTGGTAGGGCCACAAATCATATGATGGATATACTTAAAGCCATCATAAAACTTGACCTTGTCTACAAAAAATGGTTTGTAACAAAGCATCTTGCTTTCTCCAGCTTGGTGTTGGCTTTGAGGTCACTCAGGGAGGCAGAACTGCTTTTCCTTCCTTCTTCCGGATTAATCCCAAGGAACTTCCTCAGTATGTGGGTTTAGTCCAGCTGCTCCTGCACTTCCAGTGGAACTGGGTTGGGCTTCTGGCCCCCGAAGACGACAGAGGAGCAGGTTTCATCTCCTCCCTGGTGCCAATGCTCAGGGCGAAGGAGATCTGCCTGGCCTTCAGTGAACTGTTGGAATCTTATAACTTCTTCACTGTTGTTAAACTGATGGAATCTGATAACCTGTTGGTAACATCTGATAAACCATTGAAATTTTTTCAGATTCCCAAATCTTGGCTTAATGCTGAAGTGATTATTCTGTTTGGAGACTCCAGTATTGTTAAAATTTTATGCATAAGGCAGGTTCATTATGAACAATTGACTAAAACTTCA
The DNA here is from genome assembly GCF_035149785.1 of Candoia aspera. NCBI lineage: Eukaryota > Metazoa > Chordata > Lepidosauria > Squamata > Candoiidae > Candoia > Candoia aspera. The sequence goes on from NC_086153.1 coordinate 341,486,953, forward strand.
TTTGGGAAAATCTGGATCCTGACTTCCCATTGGGATGTTAGCGTGATGGCATCTGAAACAATATTGCAATTCTTGAAGTCGTTCCATGGTGCTTTGCATTTCAGGGACCACATTGGTGACATATCCGAATTCAGGCATTTCATCCTGTCTTTAGACCCCTTGAATCCCCAAGGAGACGTCTTTCTCCCTCCATGGTGGGAAAGGGTCTTTGGCTGCTGGGTTCTGAAATCAGGTGAAATCCCTCCAAGGGGGAAAAAACTATGTACAGGGAAGGAGAATGTCCAGAATCTGTCAGCTTCCGTTTTTGAAAAGAGCATGACAGGTGAAAGTTACAACATCTACAATGCCATTTACTCTGTGGCACACGGACTACAGGCAATGCATGGATCAGGAGCCCGACCAGCCTTGATGAGGCTTGGAAAGAAGATCTCAGATGTCCAGTCATGGCAGGTAATGTCTTTCTCTTGTCCATTCCAAAGATCTTTAGGGGGGAAGATTCCCACATATATTTACTAAATCATTTATTAAATACCTGTACGCTACCCAATTAACTGCATCTTCAAACAGAATCATAGTCAACAACAATTTGATCACATATAATCATTCGATTAGTCAATCAGTCAGTCAAAACATATTAAAAGAGGAATTATTAAAATATGCAATAAAAATGCCTGAAATACAATGTTTTGATGAAAAAGGGACATGGGGAGCAAAAGAGAGGACCCAGCCAGTTGTCCACAGTGCCCAGGGGGGACAGGCCTCCCTCTCAGGTCCTGAAGGGCCACAGCTTCTTCCGCAGCTGCCTGAGTTTCCATTCCTGACCATCCCAGGCAGGAGCATCAGCCGAGCAAGATGGCAATCTGGCTGTGCTTGTGCAAGATGCTTCCACAGGTCAGTGCAACTCCCAGTGGTCACATGTGCACAAGTTGGCCTTAACATGTGATCTGAATCCAGCCTATAGAAAAAACACTAAGCTTGGCTCACTTTAACCTTGCTTCTTTTTCAATGGCCTAACATACTGTGTGAACTCAGGCTGTTCTGTTAATTGACCATTTGTTGTACTGTTCCAGTTGTGTGAAAGCAGCCACTGAGAAGCTCAGCACACACAGCTGGAGTTTAATGCAAAGGTGGTCCTACGGGCCTCCTGGACTGAAAGTCATTAGGCTGTTCCTCATCAAAGGCTAAATCTTGGATCCTCCTTGATCGCTATCAAGATTGGGGCAGGCACTTCCTTCCACTGGGTTGGACCTGGTACTACATTCTGCATTTTTTGACTATCATCTAGAAAGAGTCAGGCAGGTCCTGGGCAATCTGACAGGGTTTTTGTGGAAATCGTTGACTCTTTCCCAGAATTGAATATGTCATTTACAAGACCATGGACCATGATAAACATTAAAAACATTACATAGCTAAGGATTTCAGGAGTAGAACCAAACAATGACATTTGCACTATGGCATTAAAATGTTTGTATGTTGGTGTCTTTCTTGCAAAGCTGGAATCGAGTAAGCCATAATCCAAATGTCCAAGACAGAATCTTCTTGCAGTGCTGAGATTAATTTCACATGCTCCAGGAAGGATTCCTGTGATTCGCTGCTGCTCGTGATCACAAAGATATTCACCAAGTACAGACACACAACGTCTCTCTGTGGCCCCCAGAGAGTGATACAGCCATGATGTCTCATTTGCAAGTACCCCAGTTCCTAAGGTTGTCATTTCTTAGAGATTCTTCCATATTTGAGGAATGTCCAGTTCAATGACGGTGCTGGAAATGAAGTCTCCTTCTCAGAAAATGGACTGGGTTCAGCTCGTTATGATCTTCTGAACTGGGTTTTCCTCTCCAAACAATCTTTCGTCCCTGTGACAGTTGGGCAAATAGATCCTGGGGCTCCCCCAGGCCAGGATTTCACCATTAACTCAGATGCAATCATCTGGGCCACTAAGGTGGGCTGGAGGATATGTTCTGAATCTAGGGAGAGATTCATTCTCTCCTGGGGATACAGAATGTTCTTGTAACTGGAAAAAAGGAGTCTTGAAGCACAAAAGATGACAATCATTTGGAATCTTGGAACTCCCTTGATCAGCACTACATACTGCATTCTTTGACTATCAACTAGAAAGATGATATTCTACTATTCATGTAACACATTTGAGGTCTGAAATGCAGCATGTCCAAGAAGGGTTGGGATTGGGAAAAACTCCTGCTGGAAACCCAGGGTGCAATTGAAGCCGGAAACAGTGAACTCCATGGATCTTTACTGGACCTTTTGTGATTCTTTCTTTCAGCAAGGCTATAGGACATTGTCACAGGCCTTGCTTCGCACACAGAGGTCCCAGTTCAAATCTCCAGCATCCATTGGTGGGTTGGGATTGCCAGTGGCCTGAATTCCCCCAGAATCTGTTCCTGGTTTCTGGTAGACCATGGTGAATCAGTTCTTTTGAAGGCATTCTGAAGATGGAAATGGGAATGTGGAAAGGAATAAACAATGAGTGCTCATTGCGTAGCCCATCTCAAGCATTCTTCTTTCTCTCTTAGAAGGTGCCCTTTGCCAGGTGTGGCATGAAGAGGTGCCATGCAGGAGAGAGGAGAAGTGTTCCAGAGGGTGAGCAGGTTTGCTGCTACCTGTGTGTTCCTTGTCCAGAAGGGACCATTTCTAATCAGACAGTAGGGCAAACCTGGGGAATTTTCAACTGCAGATCTTCCTGGGTCAAGGAAACTATTCAGTTGATCAAAATATTAAGATATTTTTGGTTGAGATTGTGCCTCTGGATCATTCTTTCCTCCCTCCCTTCAATCTTTTATGTTGTCCTCACCTACCTGGGTTTCCTGGCCCTCCTCAGTTTCATGGTGGCCTTTCTGGCTAGGAAATTGCCTGATAGCTTTAATGAAGCCAAGTTCATTACTTTTAGCATGCTGGTCTTTTGCAGCATTTGGATCACCTTCCTCCCCACTTACCTGAGCACCAAAGGGAAGTCCATGGTGGCCGTGGAGATCTTCTCCATTTTGGTTCTCTGGAGCTGGTCTCTTGGCTTGTATCTTTTTCCCCAAATGCTACATTATCCTATTGAGGCCCAATCTGAATTTCAGAGAAAATATAGTGAGGAAAAAAACTTCTGAGTAATGCAGAGATAGGACACATTTATTTTTGCTTTGGGCATGGTTAAAAATTAAACACATTTCTTTCAAATGATGAAACGAGAAAGGGATGTGCCTGTTAAATAATTAGTTATCAAGTTGTGTGACTGATTACTAGGGCAAGGATTTCTATGTCATGTCATATTTTTTCTGGAACCTTTTTCTGGAACTTTTAAAAGAGCTCAGTTCTCTTTTAGTCCTGTCCTCCCTTGCTCCAGTTTCTCTTCTTTGTAATTCAATTTTATTTTGTGCCAATCTCTGCCTTCTTGCTGTATGCCAGCCAGCCCGGATAGTTCTTTCTTTCAATGGGCTTTTGTGCTGCTCGCCCCGGAGGTGCTAATGGCTGTCTAATCACTCTTCTGCTGCCTTGCAGGTCTGCACATCGTCCCAATCTCCTATTGTTCTTCATTCCTTACATTCCTTTCCCTCCAAACCCATGTAAGGTTGGAGCATCCAGATGCAACTGACCATTGCGCCTGTATTTTCCATCCTTACACAGAGAAAGGATAGCCACGTAGCACTCATTATGCAGCGAGTCTAGAACAATATCATGGTTGATGGTATTCTTCCCCCACCAGCTGACAGCAGACAAATTTCTCAGGCTCTGACCAGTTCTTAGGCAACACTCCTGCAGAGGTTAAATTAGGCCGACATCTTAACTCCCATACTTCTTTCTTTTTAAGGTTCATGGGAGAAATTAGCTTCTAATCTCATCCCTGTGACATGGCATAAATAAACCAAGTATTCCGTCCAAACACTGACATTATTACTCACACTTACAAGGCTACACCTGGTCACCATGCTGGCAATGTGCCCCTTAGCCCTCACTCTATCTCAACAAACTGGCCCAGGCCAGTCTCCATCTTGGGTGCAGGTGCTCCGTTTCAGGCAGGCTGAATACCCACCTGCATCCTGACTGTCAACTCCATCTGCTCTGTGGATCAAAAACAAGAGACACAAACATGTTTTTCCCCTTCTGGTGTATGAAGAGAAGCTCTTGCTAAGTGGGTAGGATGTTATTCTTCCTTGCAATTATCAGAAGAACAGTGATTCTTAATATATCCCCTGTGGATTTCTACCCAGAAAAGTCTTCTATGATAAAACCCGCTTAAAAGAAATAAGCTCTGAGCTCTCCCAAGTTGGGTTGAACATGTCACCTTAGCATTTCTTGCAAATAAGCAATTTCTTGCTATCAATGAGACTCAACTGGCCTCAATATTCTCTTTGGTGACAGCTCAAACACAGGTAGGAGAAAGCACCCTTGATATAAATTTGCAGTGAGGCCATCCAAGGGGCTCAGCCTGCTTCTTTTGCTAAAGCTCTGGTGAGATTTGGCGGAGGTGGGGGGGAATCTGCATTTCAAGTTCGCAAAAAACAATGATTTTTGATCGAGGAGGGAAGGCAAGAATAATGAATGGGCTGCCTCACCTGCTGCTTCTCTTTTGGCTCCTGCCTTCAACGACTCATAAGATAACGGAAACTGCATGTGTGTTGAGGAACCCTTTGCAGACTCCAGAGGACTACTACAGGCCTGGGGATCTCATTATTGGGGGGAATTTGCCCCTGGGAACCATTTTTGACATTATAATGATGAAATTTCGCAAGGAGCCATCACTGATCCCAATTGCAACTGCGTAAGTTTCACCTGGAGGGGAAAGGGGTAGAAGGTTGCCTGCTTTGCTTTGGATTCATGGACTCCCTTCAGAAATTCTGTTTTAGTGATACTTGAAAACTCCTGGTACAGTTCAGGAGCCTTGGTGCTTTTCCCGATAAAGAGCCAAGCTCATAAAATAGGGTAGAGTGTTCCACTTTCCCAGGACTCTTCAGCAGGAAGATGATAGAGAGCATCAAAAGAAAGGAGGGAGGATAGCTTAGAAACTGTGGTGGCTTAGTGAAGAAGTTGATTGCATATTAATTTGGACAGAAAGTCATGGTGGAAAACTCAGAGAAAAGGCCAATCCATTTACAGTGTGGAGCTGCTGGGAAAAAAAAGGGAAATCCAGTTTTGGAATCATTAGTGCTCTTTTGCAACGGCCTTTAGTAAATCTATGTTGTGACCTCCAGTGGAGTATTGGGAACAGCTGAAAAAGCTCTTCAGAAGGATAACCAAACTGTCCAAGCTACCTTAGAGGTTACTCATTGGGATGGGTCATGGCTGTTTAGAGTTGCAAATGTGGTACTTCTCAGCCCTGATCTGCATTTACTGTGGTTCCAAGGCAGGACCGTCTACGTAGTATTCTTAATCACATTTATTCTGTCCAAAAGCTCAGAACGAACTGATTCACCACCTCAAAGTCCAGGAGAAAACACAAAAACACACACAAACACAAGGAAAGGCAAAATCTACCAGCTCATACAAGCCTCCCTGTCATATTCCCAAATGCTTTCTCATTGTAGCATTACGCCCAGGAACTACCAGCTGTTTCTGGCCTTGGTACTTGCAGTAACGAAGATCAACAAGGATTTGGTTCTCCTGCCCAACGTCACACTCGGCTTCCGTATCTCTGACAACAGCCAGTCTGTGAGGAGGATTTCCATGAACAGCCTCTCTCTGCTCTCCACACGAGGCCGAATGGTTCCAGGCTACAAATGTGACAGGAGGGACACTCTGCTCTCCGTCATTGGAGATCTCATCCCCAAATCCTCAAGGCAGATGGCCTCCATCTTCGGCATCCTCAAGGTCCCACAGGTAAGGGGCCTCCATATGGAGCAGACACAGAAGAGAAGCGCACACAGAAGCCAAAGATAAACCAAAGTTATTTGGGGGTCACATTGGGAGTATGTGATTTGGGAAACCCATGCTACGGTTGAATTCATTTTTATCTTTGTGTGTGAGAATATGTTCTTTATGCCCCGTCCCTTTGTGTGTGAGAATATGTTCTTTATGCCCCGTCCCAAAGCGGTAAATAATAACACATTTCAGAAATACTTTCCTAGATGAATTCCTGTCTGATTCTTTGTAAATGTGACAACACTTCCATCCCATTTATTGTCTGAATCAGGTTAATGGTTTGTTCCCCTGGCTTCTCACAAGCCAGAGCCAGGCAACCTAGGTCAGTGGTGGCTCCCCTTATGGAGGGAAGAAGCATTGCTGCTGCTCAGAGTGAGTCAGCCAGACTGCTGGGCAATAAACCACAGGATGGTGACCCTTAAGATCAGCATGAAAGTTGACCTTGTCTTGAAAAATTCACTTGTAAAACAAGGCTCTCCCTTTCTGCAGCTCGGTTTTGACTTCCTCAAGTTCACTCAGGGAGACATAACCGTTTTTCCTTCCTTTTTCCGGATTAATTCCAATGAATTTCCTCAGTATGTGGGTTTAGTCCAGCTGCTCCTGCATTTCCATTGGAACTGGGTTGGGCTTCTGGCCCCTGAAGATGACCGTGGAGAACATTTCATCTCCTCCCTGATACCAATGCTCATTGAGAAGGAGATCTGCCTGGCCTTCACTGAAACGTTGAGAGTTAATCATCTCAGTATGTTGACATTTGTTCTTCCCAAAACTTGGTTTAAAGCTGAAGTGATTATTTTGTTTGGAGACTCCAGTAGTGTTACTACTATATACCTGGCTGTGGATCTTTATGAACGACAGACTAATATTTCATTTGGAAAAGTTTGGATCCTGACTTCCCATTGGGAGGTTAGTTTTATGGCATCTCAAGGAACAGTGCAAATTCTAAAGCTCTTCCATGGTGCTTTGCATTTCAGGGACCACACCGGTGATGTCCCAGAATTCAGGCTCCTGTCTTTAGACCCACTGAACCCCGAAGGAGACATTTTTCTCCCTCCATGGTGGGAATGGGCCTTTGGGTGCAGTTTCCTGAAATCAGGTGAAATCCCTCGAGATGGGGAAACACAATGTACAGGAAAGGAGAATTTACACAATCTGCCAGCTTGCGTCTTTGAAATGAGCATGACAGGTGAAAGTCATAACATCTACAATGCCGTTTATTCTGTGGCACACGCATTACATGCAATGTATGGATCAGGAGCACGACCAACCATGATGAGGCTTGGAAAGAGGATCTCCAGTGTCCAGTCATGGCAGGTAATGTCTCTGTCTTGTCCATTCCAAAGATCTTTAGCGAGGAAGGAGGCAACAGTGAACTCCATGGATCATTCCTCTTTAGTTGGAACAGTATGATTCTTTCTTCTAGAAAACCTGTAGCTCAACGACACAGAGGACAAATATAATTACAGGTAGTCCTTGCTTGTTCAGATGGCACTGAATGAACTGTGCTTATGACCAGTCCTCGGAGTTACGGCCATTGGAGCACCCCCGCAGTCACGTAATCAAATTCACTATCTTGCCCCCAACTCTGCCCTTTTGGCCCCCTGTGCTCCGCAGTCCCTGCCCACCCTGCGCTCTGCCACCCCCAGCTGACCTTGGCCATCGTCTTGCTCCTGCTTCCGATAAAGCACACTGGGCCTGGCCCTTCACGGGGTGGCTGCCGGCTGCATGAGGCATTCTGCCAAAGGTCGTGCATGATGGTTTCCTCAGGAGACCTTGGGAGAAAGGTCCAGGCTGGATGTCTATTGTCAGCAGCGGGAGGAAGAAGGCAGAGAACATCAACTGCGGCAGTGGAGTGCAGGGTGGCAAACCATGCTGCAAATTAGGGTCGTTAAGTGAGGACTACCTGTAGCTGCCCCACATGCAGAGTCCAAGTTCCAATCCCAGCACCAACTGGTTAGCGGGCAATGCCACTGGTCTGAATTCCCCAGCAGATCTTCCTGGCTGATGTTTCAGGATGGCAAACCTGTTCTTCTAAAGATGCTCTGAAGATGGAAATGTGGAAATGAATAAGTGATGCATGCATGATAGAAGCCAAGATGTCTCATTTCTACTTCCCCCAGTTCCTAAGGGTCTCTTTTCTTCCAGATTCTTCCCTATTTGAAGAACATCCGGTTCAACAACAGTGCTGGAAGCGAAGTCTCCTTCTCAGAAAATGGACTGGGATTAGCTCGTTATGATCTTCTGAACTGGCTTTTCCTGCCCAATCAATCTTTTGTCCCCGTGAAAGTTGGCCGAATAGATCTTGGGGCTCCACCAGGCCAGGATTTCACCATTAACTCCGAGGCAATCATCTGGGCCCCAGAGGTGGGCTGGAAGGAAATATTCTGAATAAAGGGAGAGAGTCATTCTCTCCTGGGATGCAGAATGTCCTCCTAGCTCAGAAGAGGTCAATCAGATCAGAATACATAGCAGCCATTTCATGAAAAAAACCCTTTGCATGCAATACATTCAAGTCTGATTTGTGGCATGTTGAAGAAGGGCTGGGATTGGGGAAAACTCCTGCTGGAAACTCAGGGTGCTCTTAGAGCAGGACACAGTGATTTCGATGGGCAGTCCCCATTCAGTTGGATCCTCATGATTCTTTGTTCTGGAAGGCTGCAGCTGAATGTCACAGGACTTGCTTTGCATGCAGAAGTCCCAGTTCCTATCCTCAGCATCCATTGGTGGGTCAGGAATGTCACTGGCCTGAATTCCCCCAAAAGCTGTTCCTGCTTGATGTTAGACCATGCTGAACCAGTTCTTTTGAAGACATTCTGAAGATGGAAATGGGAATGTGGAAATGAAAAAATGATGGATGTTCGTTGCTTAGGCCATCTCAAGCATTCTCCTTTTCTCTTTTAGAAGGTGCCCTTTGCCAGGTGTGGCATGAAGAGGTGCCATGCGGGGGAGAGGAGAAGCGTTCCAGAGGGCGAGCAGGTCTGCTGCTACCGATGTGACCCTTGTCCAGAAGGGACCATTTCTAATCAGACAGGTAGGGCAAACCTGGGGAACCCCTTCCATTGCAGAGCTTCCAGGATCAAGGAAGCCATTCCACTGATTGAAATATGAAGTTTTCTCTGTCATTTCTGATAGACTTGAGATGCATCAAAGTATTCTTAGTTGTCAGAGAAAAGGTTCGCTGCATGCATCCAAACTGTCACATTCCCACAGTCTCACTTTTCCTCTCCTGAGGAATGAGGACTGGCAGTCCTGCTCTCCTCACACAATTTAATGCAGTTGAAGGGAGGTTCAGGGCAGATTCAGGGCAGGAATCGGTGGGTTCACTTTGGGTGTTGAATTGGGTGTTCAAGACTCAATCATTGTTACTTACACTGTGCTGCTCTGTCAGGATTATTGATTTCTCAGGGAACTGATAGGCCTGTCAGAGAAAGAGGAGATCAATCTACCTAGGTCTGCTAGCTGCTCTTGGAAAAAATGTCTGAGTGATGGGAGAAACTGATTTGAAATACAAAGCAGAGAACCTGAGGCAGATCATTTTAATTCCACTGGAGCTCCAGATCATTTTTTCTTTTATCCCTCCTGAAGCCAATTTCCCCCATGAATCACTTTTGATTAGACTAAGACCCTCTTCTCTCTCCTTCTTCCCATTCTGCATCTGTAAGTATGTCCCTCTCATGTTATGACCTTCTCAGGACACACCAGCAGACAACTTACCCAAACAGTGAAGAGCAGGATTCCTGGTGACAGATCTCTACATATTCCTGGTGATCCAGTATAAAGTGAAGTAGCCAAGTGCCAATTGGTCTCACAGCAACAGGCAAAACATCAGAATTACCAAGTTGGTTGGAGCTCAACAGATCCCTGTCTCTGACCAACTCATCCCCAGGCTCGTCCTGAACCCAGGATGATTTGCCTTTTTGTGGGCACCATAAGCTGCCCAGGAGGTCCCTCCATCACTTTCTTTTTGAGCTGGCCCATGAAGAAAAGCCCACCCCATCAAATCTCACAAAGAAGTCATGCTGTGGGTACCATTGGCTATGGACCTGCATTTGGTGGTCCCAGGAGAGGTGCCTTCTCTTCCCTGGTGCCCACTCTATGGAATATCCTTTCCCCTGAGATTAGATCAGCTCCAACACTTCTGATATTCCAAAAGGCCCTCAAGACCTGGTTATGTGATCAGGCCTGGGGCTCCCAGGGACACAGAGACTTGCTTAGATGGCTCCATTGCTGAGTGGCAATTTTTATCCTCCCTTCTCCTATGGTATGTATCTTTGATTTTTAGGATATGTATTAGTATGGTTTCTATATTTTTATTGCTGTTTTTATGTTGGCCATTTTATCTGATTGTTGTTCGCCACCCAGAATCGCTTTTAGTGAGATGGGCAGCTATATAAATTTGCTTAAATAAATAAATGAATAAATAAGAAAATAAACATCCATGTCACTCCTGAGACATGTGAAGAGGGAAGGTTTGTGTGCACTGCATATGCACCTGGAAAACTTAGACAAAGACTCTTGATTTCAGATGCAGCTCGCTGTGACCCCTGCCCAGAAGACCAATACCCCAATAAAGACAACGACCACTGCATTGCCAAGAAGGTCCACTTCCTTTCCTATCAAGAGACCCTGGGATGCACTTTAGCTTCTCTGGCTCTTTCTCTCTCTGTGATCACATCTGCAGTCCTGGCGATTTTCCTTAAGCATCGCGACACACCGATCGTCAAAGCCAACAACCGAGATCTCACCTACATCCTCCTGGTCTCCCTCATCCTCTGCTTCCTCTGCTCCTTCCTCTTCATTGGTCAACCTAGGAAGCTTACCTGTCTCTTCCGACAAACTGCCTTTGCCATTCTCTTTTCCTTTGCGGTTTCCTCTGTGTTGGCAAAAACTGTCATGGTGGTTCTGGCCTTCATGGCCACCAAGCCAGGGAACAGGACAAGGAAACTCTTAGGAAAACCACTGACCAACTCCATTGTCTTAGCTTGCCCCCTGGTCCAAGCAGTTCTTTGTGCCACCTGGCTGGTAACCTCTCCCCCATTTCCCCACTTGGACTTCCACTCCTTGGTAGGAGAGACCATCTTGGAATGTAAGGAAGGCTCAGCTTCTATGTTTTACACTGTCCTTGCCTACCTGGGTTTCCTGGCCCTAGTCAGTTTCACAGCGGCCTTTCTGGCTAGGAAATTGCCCAACAGCTTTAATGAAGCCAAGTTCATTACTTTTAGCATGCTGATCTTTTGCAGCGTTTGGATCTCCTTCCTCCCCACCTACCTGAGTACCAAAGGGAAGTCCATGGTGGCCGTGGAGATCTTCTCCATCGTCGCATCTGGAGCCAGTCTCTTGGTTTGTATCTTTTTCCCCAAATGCTACATTATCCTATTGAGGCCTGATCTGAATTGTAGAGAAAATATAATAAGAAACAAGAATTTCTGAGTCATGCAGGGATAGACCGCGTTTATTTAGTCTTTGAGGCATGTTTAGAATGTTATACCATTTCTGAAAAATGATGACATGAGTAGTAGTATGTATTTATTTGGTCAATGACCAGCACATTGAAAAGAACAATAACAGAGTAAAACAAATTAATACTGCAGTATACTAAAAGTACTGTATTAATGCTTTGATTACCCAAGTCATGGCAACTGCTATTGCATTATTATCATTCTATTTAATTTGCACCACAATGTTATTATTTTCAAGCAATGGAGATTGTTTCTGTTCCTACATGTTTGCAACGAGGTGTCAGTTAATAGTAAGGGGTGATGATCACTTTCTAAACATGCATCTATCTCCAACCACTGTAAGGTTTTTAAAAGATCATATGATGCTATCCAATAAACAAATATGGATCTTCTTCCTGTTCCCCAAAAGGTATATTCTGCTGGGTGGTCTCCATCCACCGAACCATTGCATATATATAGCTCCAAGCGAGTAATCATCTGTCTAGCACATACACTTGCTGAATTAGATTTTGAGTCCTTGAACTCTCTTGAATTCAAGGTTCTTCTGAAATACTCTCCTCATAAAAGATCTTGAATTGTCAAAATAGAGTGTGATTTGGTTCCATCCTAGCATTTAGGTCCCTACCAATTATTACTGTTGCTGCAAGGTAATTATCTAAACATTTAGAAATAAATGTTTCTATTTTCTCTAAACTGGCATTAATCTGACCGTAGGTTTTAAAAGGGGGAATATAGAGATTAAAAAGCAAGATTTCAACTTGTCTGGATGAGAGCATAGAGGCCAGTACCCAGGGTTTCAGAGAAGGCAATGAAACACATCTAAATTGTAAGGCTGTGCTAACTAAAGTCACAATACTGCCCTTTGATCTTCCTCCTACCTTACCTAGTAGAGCCAGAATTGAGTTAACCCCATAACCATCCACCTCCACCTCTGTTGTAACCCATGTTTCCTGCAGGAAAAGAATATCAGATTGTGATAAATACTCAAAAAAAGGTTGGTCTTTGGATTGTACTGAGCAACCTGCAATATTCCAAGTTAAAAGGGAGATTGCGTCATTCAGGGCCAGTCATGTGGCTTGATTTTGACAAGCTGATGTTATAAAGTCATTGCATTGGTCCAAAGAACCATCAATGGGCAGCAGTGTCTCTGCCAAGGGCTGGCTTATCTTGTGCAAATCCTGTATCTGCCCCTGGGGATCTTGGTCTCAATCAAAGTTAGCACCTTCCAATGAAGCTTGCCTTAAAGCAGCAGTCCCCAACCTTTTTGGCCCACGGACCAGTTTCGTGGAAGACAATTTTTCCATGGACTGGGGGGGTGGGGGTGGGGGACGGTTTTGGGACGATTCAAGTGCATTACGTTTATTGCGCGCTTTATTTCTCTTATTATTACATTGTGATGTATAATGAAATAATTATACAACTCACCATAATGCAGAATCAGTGGGAGCCCTGAGCTTGTTTTCCTGCAACTAGACGGTCCCATCTGGGGGTGATGGGAGACAGCGACACCCGAAGTGCGTTGCTTATGTCCAGTCTACTCCGTAATCTCATTTCGGTTGCTGCCACTGCAGAAAACCCTGCTTCACAAAGACAGGATGCTGGAAATGGAAGCAGCTTTTCAGTGCTTCTGTGGCAATCTCAGGATATTCCGCCTTGGCTTTCATCCAGAACGTGTGGAGATTTGAAAAGTATGTCTCAAACGTACTTTTAAGGCCTCCGTCATTTGCGATCTCAAGCCGTTGATCCTCTTCTAGCACAGACAAAGTCGATTCACCTGGCTTACTCACAAATGGGTCGCGGATCCGTTCCTTCCCAGTTCGGGGGTCTTTTGTGGTTGGGAAGTAATGCTCAAACTCTTCTGAAAGCTGAGATAGGTGATCGTGCACCAGCTGGGAGAAAGAAGGCCCTGGCCTTCTTTCAACATCCCTGCTAATGTTTGAAACATGTCAAAAATCCCAAGGTTCACTCGTCACCCCCATAATTCCAGTTTGGCTTTGAATGCAGCCACTTTATCTGCCGTCTTGAACACAGTTGTCGTTCTCCCCTGAAGTGACAGGTTGAGTTCATTGAGCAGGTTGAATACGTCACACAAGTAAGTGAGTTTTGCGACCCATTCTGTGTCACTGAAATGGGCTGCCAGTGGTGACTGTTTTTCTAAAAGTGGCTCTCATAACTCAAAAACTCTGGCCAGTGATCTACCTTTAGAAAGCCATCTCACTTCTGTGTGTAAGAGACGACGTGTGTGCTCTGCGTCCATCTCCTCACAGAGCTGTGTGAACAGACGTGAGTTAAGGGCATGTACTTTAATGTGGTTGATAATTTTAATCACAGTCGGTAAAAACCTGGAGCTGACTGTAGTTCCGATCACGAACTTCTTCTTGCACAATTGAGGATCAGACTCAAGAGATTAGGGAAGACCCACAGATCAGCTAGATATGAGCTCACTAATATCCCTAAGGAATATGCAGTGGAGGTGAAGAATAGATTTAAGGGACTGGACTTAGTAGACAGGGTCCCGGAAGAACTCTGGACAGAAGTTGGCAGCATTGTTCAGGAGGCGGCAACAAAATACATCCCAAAGAAAGAGAAAACCAAGAAGGCAAAATGGCTGTCTGCTGAGACACTAGAAGTAGCCCAAGAAAGAAGGAAAGCAAAAGGCAACAGCGATAGGGGGAGATATGCCCAATTAAATGCAAAATTCCAGAGGTTAGCCAGAAGAGATAAGGAATTATTTTTAAACAAGCAATGCGCGGAAGTGGAAGAAGACAATAGAATAGGAAGGACAAGAGACCTCTTCCAGAAAATTAGAAACATTGGAGGTAAATTCCAGGCAAAAATGGGCATGATCAAAAACAAAGATGGCAAGGACCTAACAGAAGAAGAAGAGATCAAGAAAAGGTGGCAAGAATATACAGAAAACCTGTATAGGAAGGATAACAATATCGGGGATAGCTTTGACGGTGTGGTCGGTGAGCTAGAGCCAGACATCCTGAAGAGTGAGGTTGAGTGGGCCTTAAGAAGCATCGCTAATAACAAGGCAGCAGGAGACGACGGCATCCCAGCTGAACTGTTCAAAAGCTTGCAAGATGATGCTGTCAAGGTAATGCATGCTATATGCCAGCAAATTTGGAAAACACAGGAATGGCCATCAGAGTGGAAAAAATCAACTTATATCCCCATACCAAAAAAGGGAAACACTAAAGAATGTTCAAACTATCGAACAGTGGCACTCATTTCACATGCCAGTAAGGTAATGCTCAAGATCCTGCAAGGTAGACTTCAGCAGTTCATGAAGCGAGAATTGCCAGATGTACAAGCTGGGTTTAGGAAAGGCAGAGGAACTAGAGACCAAATTGCCAATATCCACTGGATAATGGAAAAAGCCAGGGAGTTTCAGAAAAACATCTATTTCTGTTTTATTGACTATTCTAAAGCCTTTGACTGTGTGGACCATAACAAATTGTGGCAAGTTCTTAGCGGTATGGGGATACCAAGTCATCTTGTCTGCCTCCTGAAGAATCTGTATAACGACCAAGTGGCAACAGTAAGAACAGACCACGGAACAACGGACTGGTTTAAGATTGGGAAAGGAGTACGGCAGGGCTGTATCCTCTCACCCCACCTATTCAACTTGTACGCAGAACACATCATGCAACAAGCTGGGCTTGAGGAATCCAAGGCTGGAGTTAAAATTGCTGTTAGAAACATTAACTATCTCAGATATACAAATGATACTACTTTGATGGCTGAAAGTGAAGAAGAACTGAGGAGCCTTATGATGAAGGTGAAAGAAGAAAGTGCAAAAGCTGGCTTGCAACTAAACCTCAAAAAAACCAAGATTATGGCAACCAGCTTGATTGATAACTGGCAAATAGAGGGAGAAAATGTAGAAGCAGTGAAAGACTTTGTATTCCTAGGTGCGAAGATTACTGCAGATGCTGACTGCAGTCAGGAAATCAGGAGACGCTTAATCCTTGGGAGAAGAGCAATGACCAATCTCGATAAAATAGTTAAGAGCAGAGACATCACACTGACAACAAAGGCCCGCATAGTTAAAGCAATGGTGTTCCTCGTAGTAACACATGGCTGCGAGAGCTGGACCATAAGGAAGGCTGAGCGAAGGAAGATCGATGCTTTTGAACTGTGGTGTTGGAGGAAAATTCTGAGAGTGCCTTGGACTGCAAGAAGATCAAACCAGTCCATCCTCCAGGAAATAAAGCCAGACTGCTCACTTGAGGGAATGGTATTAAAGGCAAAACTGAACTACTTTGGCCAGATAATGAGAAGACAGGACACCCTGGAGAAGATGCTGATGCTGGGGAGAGTGGAGGGCAAAAGGAAGAGGGGCCGACCAAGGGCAAGATGATATTCTAGAGGGGACGGACTCGTCCCTGGGGGAGCTGGGGGTGTTGACGACCGACAGGAAGCTCTGGCGTGGGCTGGTCCATGAAGTCACAAAGAGTCGGAAGTGACTAAACAAATAAACAACATAATTTTAATCACATCCTGCAAAACGTTAAGTTCAGGTGACATTTTCTCTATGGATGACACAGTGTGTAGACTCACATTCAGAAGTGACCTCCTTGACCTGAGTAGTGAAACCGGAGAGCCGTCCAGTCATGGCAGCCGCTCCGTCTGTGCATATACCGACACAAAATGACCAATTCAGTTTTCCTGATATGTAATCATTCAACGACTTGAATAGTTCTGCAGCTGTGGTGTTGGTTGGCAACAAAAGGGCACATAACATATCCTCATGCACATCCTCCTGAAAAGTATATCGCACAAAAACAAGCATTGTTGCCTTGTTGTCAACATCGGTAGACTCGTCAACCTGGATTGCGTACCATGGTGACTCATTAATCCTCAATATCCTGTGCTATTTCATCAATCCGTCTAGTTATGGTGCTAGCCGAAAGAGGAACACCTGCCACCTTTTGAACTGCAGCCTCTCCTCAAAGTTCATGGCAAATGTCCTTAGCAGCAGGCAGGATCAACTCTTCACCAATAGCAAAGGGCTTCTTAGCTTTAGCAATGTGGTTAGCCACTAAGAATGATGCTCTCAGTGCAGATGCATTTGATGAAGTAGTAGCTTTCAATCATTGCTTCTGTTCTTCGGGTTCACATTTTTTTCTTTTGAAAAACTCCAAAGGCTTGTTTTTTGATGCAGGGAGCTTGGTCTCCATGCGGTGAAGCAGTTTTGAAGGTTTCCTGGCTTCGTTGGATAGCCGGTAGCCACATATTATACAAAGTGGGCTTGGAGAATGTGAATCACCTGTTGCAATGAACCCGTAATTTAAGCAGGACCGTTGGTATTTTCTTTTAAATGCAGCTTTCTTTTTGTTGGCAGTCTTAAGAGTCTTCTGCTGTCTCATCATTGGCTCTTTCCCCCTTCTCAAAGAAGCTCTCCGCAATGTTTGTTTTTTTACTCATTTTGGCTAGGGGTGGCTTGTGGGCTTACCAAAACTGTGACTGAGACAAGTGCGCAGTGCGGGAAAGAGGCGCGGACAGAAGTGGTAAGTAAAATGATGGGCAGGCCACACATGGACTAAAGTAAGTGTTGGATTCTGACCTCATAAGGAGCGTGCAACCTAGATCCCTTGCATGTGCAGCTTACAGTAGGGTTCGCACTCCTATGAGAATGTCCTGTTCTGAACTGTGACTCGACATGGAAGGTGAAGTAATACCCTTTATTAATACAGTAAGTGCGATACAAATTCAGTGGTTAGTTGCTGGTTGGCACACGGCAGGCTTGGCATGAAACTCAGGATGGTGGTAAGCAGGGTAATGGCTTGGCTTGGCAAGGTCATGCTGGCAAAGGCAAGGCTTGGTAGATTTTGCACTGGATCCAAGCAAGGCTTGGCAAGATTCACTCAGGCAACCACAAGACTTGGTAGGATTTGCACTGGGTACAACAAGGCTTGACACAGAGTACTTGCATGCTTGCTAGCAGGATTGAAGAGGAGAGTCCTTTCTAGAAAACCAGCAAAGTCAAAGCAGACCCAGCCACAGAATTCCTTGGATTCACAAGGCACACATCAGGCACTAAGACCGGCACGGAAACCAGCAGGTTCAGGCAAGGAGCTCCAGCTTGGTAACCCTTGGAGGCTTCAGCAGCAGCGCGGCAGCAATGGAGGCAGCGGTGGAGAGTGGAGGAGGCATAGGAAGGTAGGACTTGGTGAAGGATGGGTTAGCAGGGCAGGGCTGGAAGTGGCTGAGGGCAGCGAAGGCGCAGGAAGGTGGGCTTGTCTGGTCGTCCGGCTGTGCAAAGCTTGGAAGGTCTTCCCAGTTCTGGATCCTAAGAGGGGAGGTCTGGAAACTAAGCCTGAAGAACAGTTGTCCCTGACAACACGTTCCTCTTTTTCCCGACCTTTTATTCTTTTTTCTTCATGCCGTTTGGAGATAGCCAATGGGCTTGCTTTCATTTTAGCGCTCTTTCTAACTGTCAAGCTGGGCTCTGTTGCAACTTTTCTGCCATTGCTGCAGAGCTCAGCACTTTTCCCGCCGTCGCTGCAAAACTCAGACTGCATTCTAACAGAGAATCTAATGCCGCCACTGCTCTGACAGGAGGCGGAGCTCAGGTGGTAATGCGGGCGATGGGGATGGCTGTAAATATGGATGAAGCTTTGCTCGCTGCGTGGCCTGGTTCCTGACATGCCACAGACCAGTGCCAGTCCACAGTCCGGGGGTTCAGGACCCCTGCCTTAAAGGACCTTCATTCAGTGACACTGGGTGCAGGATTAATGGTTCCCCCCAGATAACCATGCAAGACTTAGCCCCGGTAGCCTCCACTGGTGCTGCCTTAAAGCTGGAGTCCAACATAGAGCAAATGCAAGTGACTTTATCTACTAGATGTGCAGCATATTCCTCACCCTGTGAAATATTATCCTGCTCATTCCTTGCCAAAGGCACTAGTGAGACCTGCTTCAGCTGGGTCTGAAGAATCTTCATCAAGTGGGGTTGACTCCCACATCCCTGTTTTCTCAAGGCCAGGGGCAGGAAGACAGCAGCCTTGGATGCCTCTGAAACTGGCTTAAGGTGGTTATATAATGTGATGTAGACACAAATCTTTTGCAGCATTTGGATCTCCTTCCTCCCCACCTACCTGAGCACCAAAGGGAAGTCCATGGTGGCCATGGAGATCTTCTCCATCTTGGCCTCTGGAGTCAGTCTCTTGGCTTGTATCTTTTCCCCCAAATGCTTTATTATCCTGTTGAGGCCCAATCTGAATTGCAGAGAAAATATAGTGAGGAACAAACATTTCTGAGAAATGCAGAGATAGGACACTTTTATTTTGGCTTTGGGCATGGTGAAATATTGAAAAGATTTCTTACAAGTGATGAAATGAGAGAGGGTCTTGTCTGTTAAATAATTTGTTATCAAGTCAATGTGACTGATCACAATATACCTGTAAACCTGCAAGAGTCATCCACCCTTTTATTTTTCATGAATGCCAGTTGTCCCCAGTGAGGCCCACTGCCCAACTTGGAAATAAAGGTTGATGTTAAAAGATGAGGATGTTTCTGGTATGACATCATCCCACTTTATTCATTCTAATCAAAACAGTTTTTAAAAATGTGTTGGCTTCAGTTCACTACCAGTGTTTTTAAACCTATGTTTCCATAGACTCCTGAGGCTTTAAAGTTTCCTACTGATTTTTCCACCCAATCAACTATTAGATGTAACTAATGTTGCCAACTCTTGGAAACCCAATGATAGTCAAAACTAAAGACAGTCAGCCATGAAGGGCAGGACCAATTCTGCAGCGCATGGCTCCTTTGCAGTTGCCAAAGACCACACAGAGGTCATAACATTCTGGGTAAATGCCTCCTTGCAAGTGCCCATAATCTTGGGTATAGAATGGCTTCAGCTGCATGACCCAGTTATAAGCGGGGAGCAAGCAACACTCCCATTTCCTTCCCCAAAATGCCAGCAGCATCACTTACAAGGGGTGTAAGTGGAACCCCCTACTCCAATTCAGAACAAGGGGGGATCTGTGCTGCCAGAAAAGTATGCAGATTTTGCAGAAGTGTTTGGGGAGGAAGAGACATCCGTGTTACCCCCACATAGGGCGTGTGATTGCACCATCACTTTGAAACCAGGAGCCCAGATCCCAGCCAAGAGGCAGTATCCCACACACAAAAGGATTTATTAACCCCTCCAATTCACCAGCATCATAGACAGCACCCCCTCCTCCCATTCTAGTAAATGGGGAGGAAGAGTACAAGTTGGAAGTGGTAGATGTCAGGATTTAGCATCCTTCCAGTATATTGTATTGTAGTGATGGGTACTGTAATATATTTATTAGCAGGCTTGTAGTGGCAATTTGGTATGCTAGAAGTAGAATTGTTCAGATGGCCTGAATAACTTCAAAGTCAGATTGTTATCAGGGCTCGTTAGCAGAAGGGGTTGCAGCTGGAAGTAGAGAGCTGTTAGATGTGAGAAAGGAATTTCTCTATTAGAGAGAAATCAGCATTTTAAGGAGGGGCTGGTACTGAGTGGGATTCTTGTAGTCACATTTGCAGGGCTTTCTTCAGACCAGTCTTTGCACCTGAATTGATCACTGTATTAATAAAGAAGTCTTTCATATTCCTTGATGGCTTGTGACTGAGAGACTCTGAACTAATAACTGAAGACCAGGTTCATCACAGAAAGGTCAGTTGCAAAATAGCTGCCTTCATCAATGTCTACTGATGAAGGTCAGCGAGATTTTCCAGAGCGTGAAGATGCCTCTCCCGGAGTCGGGGGAAAGAAAGTGGTGCAAAGCTGCTAGACAGAGCATCCAAACAGACTGCTAAGGAACAGTTAAGAGCCTTGGGGTCTAAGAAGAAGTTTCTCCCCACCCCAGAGCCAGACGTGCCCTCACCCAGAGGGGTGGGGAAGCCCAGGCATTCATGGACCATGGATGTTGGGTACAGCATGGAGAAAGACCCCGCTTGGTGGGGAGCAGCGTGAGAAAGGGACTCCTTCCCCTCCTTGTCAGCACCAGGAAGGTGAGTAGAGAAAGTGGAAAGGGAAGTGAGTTCCCTGAGAGGTCAGACTGTAAATATGCAAGGTACCCTTGAACAGCTGCTTCGAAACCTGAGCCTGGGAATAGTTTATGGTGCAGAAGCAGCAGCTGCCAGGGCTGACACCCCACAGCCTGCAGAGGAGGGAGACAGCAATGCTGAGATGGATGGATGGATGGATGGATGGATGGATGGATGGATGGAGAATGCAGGGTGGCTGGGGCAGCAGCCACTCGCCCTCTTTATGGCAGGGCTCCAGTGATGCTGCCAAGAGGGGCCCCAGAATGGAATGAGCCCTTTGGAGGAAGAGACCTGAAGGTAAAATTAATTTGGGAACCCAAGACTCCAGCTGGTTTCCTGATCCACGTAAGGGGGCTTATGGATGAGTTTGAGGAGTTTTCCCTTCAGAAGATGCACAAGTACACCACGTCTCCCGCTCAACTTGAGGGGGAGGCAGATGAATGCCTTGTAGAATTACACAATGCCAGGTCACCAGAGTTGGGAGACTTTGAGAGTTTTATGACCACTCTGAGGAGGAGGTTCAAAGACCCCCTTTCTAGGATAAGGGCCAAGATGAGCTTGCAACATATCAAGCAAGGGGCTCGATTGGTGTCTGAATATGCTATGGCGTTCAGGAGGCTGGCTGGAAAGGTAGTAGACTGGCCGGAGGCTTTGAAGATTGAATCCTTCCAAGAGGGCTGGCATCCAGAGATTTTGGAACGGCCTCTGGCCAGAGGGAACCCAGAGACCCTGATGGGGTGGATTTGCCTAGTGGGTGAAGTGGAAGACATAAGGATTCACATCAAGAGAAAGCAGAGGCACCAGGCCCTGGCAGGCAGTGCGGAAAGGCAGCACCCGTTACCCCAGCTACTGCTGTGAAAATCAAGGCTGGAACTGGCAGCACTAAGACCCCAGTGCCAAAGGGCAGTGGCAGCTGCCATGGAGGAAGAATCTACACCCTTCCTTTCAGGGAGGGAGTTACCATAACCGGAGGGGCTGAGCCAGCGAGAAACAAGAGCCTGCTCTAAATTTTGCCAGAGGGCCGGCTATTGAGGATGGGCGCACAGATCCAGTGGTGAGTGGGACCTGCCCAGGGATGCTCATGGAATTACAGATAGAAATGCTGGGAGGCCATAGTGGTATGAACATGGTGGGAATGATGGACTCTGAGTGCACTAGATGTCTCATGCATCCTGCTATAGTAACGGGCCCAATCCTTTCTACCCAATTTGATAGGTCGGAAACGCAGGGGTGCCCAGTGGAATATTACAGAGAAGAGGTTTGGACGCAAATAGGGAGCCATGAAGAAATGTTAAGGCTTGTGGTGGCTCCTATTTTCAATCAACCCGTAGTACTGGGATTAACTTGGCTACAGGTGTGGAACCCCCAAGCAAACTGGACCATGGGCCAATTGACATTTGCTGATGGTAGTTATGGAGGCCTGACTTCCCCAGAGTCGGGGTCTGAATTGATGGGGGCAGTGACTGAAGTCTTGGGAGGGAGACAGCAATAAATGATTCTCCCATTCCTCTACAGTATAGGGATTTGAGGTAGGTATTGGATGAAGTGGGATCAAACCAACTCCTGCCTCAAAGAAAATCGGAATGTGCGATAGAGCTGGAGCCAGGGGCAGAGTTGCCCAAGACTAAATTGTATTCTAGGACTCCTAAAGAACTGGAGGCTTTGCAGGAGTTTATTGACAAGAACCTGGAGCAGGGTTTCATTCACCCTGCCACCTCATTGATGGCTGCTCCTGTTCTGTTCAGAACCAAGAAGGATGGGTCACTGCGGTTGTGCACAGACTATCAGGGACTTAATGCCATTTGTACTGCCAACAAATATCACCTGCTGCTAATGAAGGACGTGCCGGCCCACCTATCAAAGAGGAAGATTTTTACCAAGTTGGATTTAAGGGACGTGTACTTCCAGGTTCGAATCCTAAACAGATCAGATAGGCCCAATTTTTCAGTAGATTCAATTTTACATCAGAGAGAAGAGGTAGTAGATGTCATGAGTGAGGATGGCGAGCAGGGGGCTCCCATCCAGGCTGTAAAGCGCATGCGTAGCACTGAGGAATTAGGTGGCCATTCTAAGAGACACAGATCGGGACCGCCTTAGTCTTTGGGGTTTATATGTCTGGGTTTTCCCACGCTTCTTCAGTTTGTTAGGATTTTCTGTTATGTAGCAGTAATAAAACACTAGAGACCTGTTCCTTGTCTCAGCATGGTTCCTGGCTGTTAGGACAGTAGATTTGATATTTCCAGTTCAGCAGTTGGGTTTGGCAGCAGTCACGAGGAGCCAAAAGTCCTCACCACCATGACAGTGGAAGAGGGTTTGCAGAATATATTGCTTACTAAGCTGAAGGAGGATGTTTGGCTGCAGGCTAATAAATCAAAACTGGAAGAGACGCAGGAGCTATGGTGGATTGGAGATATTGTATGTACCAGAGACTTTACAGTGGAAAACACTTGAGAGATGTCCTGATGCCAAGTCAGCCAGCCATTTGGGGTTTTTGAAAACCTTGCATTTGTTGAGGTGACAATTTTGGTGGCCTTCTTTATGCAAAGATGTAGAGGAATATGTGACCAGCCGCCCAACGTGTGCCATGGCAAAGAGAGTGGGGGGCAAACCCAGAGGACTACTGCAGAATGTGGCAAGCCCTACCCAACCTTGGAAACAGATAGCCATGGATTTCATAGTGGGCCTGTCAGAAAATCAACATGGCCGGGGGTGTTCTTGGGATGGAAGAGCAAAGAACGTCAGGAGCGTGTGCCAAGAGTACGTCTTCCCAGCAGCATCACCCAAGGCGTGGTCATCCCAGCTGCCCAGCTAAAGGGCAGCACCTCTCTTGGGCTACAGCAATAGAGGAAGATGCCAGAGGTAGATGATCACTTTGGTGACAACAGCAAAGACATCCATCCATATTGCTTGGGAGTAGGCCATGGTAAACCACTCCTGTATTTTTACCAAGGAAACCAGGCGGATAGAAAATAAAACATGACTGACAGTATTGTGCCAGATGATGGGCTGGATAGCACTTGAAAGAGGCCGTCCAGAGGAAGAGCTGAGGACCTTTAGGAATACTAATGGTATTTATGACGTGGCTTCAGGACATCTAGTTGCTGACTGTTGCCATACAGGAAAAGAATTTTATGGATGTCCTCACCTTGTTAATTATCATTCTCCTGTGTTTTCCTCCTAGGGTGGATTTTTTTTTCTTAGCACACCATCTCCATTAAGGAGAGGAATGCAGAACAGCATGACAACTTTTCTCCTTTTCTTTTAGACTTCTGCGTTTTAGCTTTTTATATTAGATTTTAATGTATTTTCTATGCTTTTAACTGACTGTACCCCACCCTCCTTATGCTGGTCTTTGACCATAATAAAGATTTGTTTGCTTGCATCTTTGGTAACCTAAAGACTCTTCCACATGAAAGCAGGAGTGTCTGAGAGGGCATCAAAAAAGTCAAGTGGATAGTCACAACTGTGCAGTCAAAGCCCTGTCTCTTTTTCCGCTCATGGAAAGGGCTTCAACTGCATGGTTTCTACTGCCATCTTGATCTTGTTTACCCCTCCCCTCCCCCCAATACCCCCATATGGAAAATTTTCATGCCAAAGGCTCTTAAATGCAAGCAAATGTTATTTTCAGAGTCTTTACGACCTCGCTTTAAAGGCAAAACTGAAATACTTTGGCCTCCCTTGTACTGGAGAATGCTAGATGCCACCATTTTTCTTGGATTTAGCACTTGGAAGCCAAAAGTTAGAATACCATCAAACCAAAAATAAGCATTTGTATTTCTGCACCATTCAGCTTTCCACTTAGAGACAAAAGTTGGGATAGGCCACATTGATCCTCTTTAATACATTTTTTTTAGAAAGGAGTATGATTTTCTTTCAAGATTTTAAAACTCATCTGCAGCTTCATCGCACACCAAAAATGTCATTCTCAGAGCTTTCCATGCTATGTTCCTTCCCGGGAGGGATGATCAAAGCTACCTGCTATTATACTCATCTGCTATAGCAGGATTTGGCAGTTTTTGACAGTGGTCCTCTTCCTGACAAATGCTGGTTTTGGCGTCACGGCTCCCTCTGCTGGTGAAAAAGTAGCAAGGTTCTGGTGTCCCCATCCAGATTTTGTTCCATTTGAAAATCAGAACCTAAGGTTTGGGGTCTGCCCAACCATGGCAGACCAGAAACATGGGCGGAACCCTTGGAACTTGATGGTTTTGTTCTGGGTTCCAGTGAAAACGCTATCACAGAGAAGGTCAAAACCTGCTCTCCTTTGTCCCAGAAAGTAGGACATGGAATAACAGGCTTAAGCTCTGGGAGGCCGATCTGACTGCATACCGGAAAACCAGTATTGTCCGTGCAGCTCAACAATCGAGCCAATTCCCTAGAGCAGTGGTGAGCTAAAGCACTCAGAGATGCTTCAGCCTGGATTCCTGTAGTGAACACAGGGCTGGACTGGATGGCCCCTTCCAAGTTTTATGATTCCGTACATGGTTTTGACTGATGATTGACTACGTGCCATCAAGTTGTTTTCGGCTCCTAGTGACCAGATAGATACCCCGTCTGTGGTTTACCTCAGCTTAATGCCCGCCTTGCAAGTTTCATTTAATGGCAAAACACATCTGCATTTGCGGCTTTCCTGATTTTTAAACAACAACACAGATCGGATTTTCAGCCAGCGCTGATGGAGATGGTTAAAACCTAGGCAGCTGCAGGGGCATAGCAACACCCTCGGAAGGCACTGCAACCTTTTTGAGGCGCCCTGGGAGCCCCGTTCAGACACAGGCTCCGCAAGGGCAGCCTTCTCCGGGGACGAGGTGCCCCGCCTGGGAGCGAAAGGGAGGCCACGCGTTGGCGGGGGGCGGGGGGGGGGCGGCTCCTGATCTTCCAAGGCCGGCGGCGGGGCTGCCTCGTCCGGGGCCCTGCGAGGGGAGAAGGCTGCGCCCTCGGGGGGCTTCGCGGGGGAAGGGGCGGGCTGCCTCGCCGCGGTCATCTCGTCCCGGCCTGGAGGGGGGCGCTTGCCAGCGCGGGCGCGCCTCCCCAAACCCGGACGCGGTGCCTCCACGCGGAACGCGGGCCGAGCGGGTCGCCGCGGCCGTCGCAGCGACGGGCGCCCCTCCCCGCCCCTCCCCGCCCCTCCGGCTCAGCCGTTGGCTGGCTGCAGTTTTAATGTCGTCGGTCTAACCTGTTATCGATGCGCGCATAACAACGTGACACAGACACGCCTCTTCGCGGAGAAAAACCGATCTCCGCGGTCGCCGGGAGGGAAACACGACGCGGGAGCACAGGATCCAGCCGTCAGCCGCGTGGCCCCAGGACTCCACAAAACCAAGCCCGTTTCGGAGGGGCCCCGGCTCGACCAGCGTTTTCCCTCCTCTTCGGAATGGGCCTTGGGTGGGGGGAGAGACCGGGAGGGGGCACCCGCACCTTAACGTGGCACCGAGACCAGCCCGGGGGCGCCTGCCAGCGGAGAAAGACGTTAATTGCAGGCGCGTCTTCCAGGGGGAGACCCCACTTAAGATCCCGGTCTCGTCCCTTCGGGGGTGCCGTTTTGCGGGAGAGCCTCCCGCTGGCGCTTCGGAGACGCCGCTCCCGGAGGGTCTCTGCGGTTGCGAGCAGACGATGAAAGGGCCGAGAAGGGGAGAGGCTTCGCCCAGGCGGGACCAGGGCCGCGGCGATCCCAGAAGGCTCCCGAGCCCTCGGGTCTGCTCTCCCCCGCCGCCTGCCCGCCCGGGCACCGGGGCCGTTGCGATCGCCTTTCGTGGTGCCAACCCCCCCCCCCATCCCAGGTGGGGCGGGGCTGCTCCACACCCCTCCGTGGTCCTTTCTTCACCTGAACCCCGCTCAGACTTTCTGATGGCCTCCTTCCGGTCTGCCTCCTCCCAACTTACCTGAGGGCCAGGGGCCCATCTAGGGTGGCCACAGAGGTCTTCTCCAGCTCCAGCCGTTCTGCTCCGATCAGGACTTGGAGTCCAAGACCCAGGGGAGAAACCCTACATCTCTTGCTCCCTTTCCAGATGCAGCTGCAGGACTTTCCAGGAGCAGCTTTTCAAGCATGATTGTAATCAAAAACAAACCCACCACTTAGACCCTTCAAAGCATGGTCCTCTTGATATACTGGACCACTGATCCATAGCCAACACTGGGAAGCGCAGGGGTCATCCAGCATCAGATTGAGGATCTCCACCCTATTCTTATGGGTCATCCCCAATGTTTGACCCAACCCAGGCAAGGAGATCTGGCTGGTGGTTTGGCTGTGAAGGTGCTGGATTGAGAAAGCCCACGTTCAGGTCCACCTCCAGCTAAAGCAGCACCCTTGGGTGAATTTACCTCAAAGGGCAGTTGAGGGGAAAACATGCTTCAGCGAACCCAGAAGCTGCTGGATGAGGATCTGTGGAATCAGATGCACGGCTGAGTCAGGGACACCGAGGCTTGATGCAAGGCATCTGCTACTCCTACTAGCTGTTCCTAGTGAGGGAGTGCAATCAAGTCAAGTCCGGCTGAGAAACAGGCTACTGCTTCATTAGGCAGCTGGTCAGGAACACACTGAGAC
This sequence comes from Candoia aspera, assembly GCF_035149785.1. Taxonomy (NCBI): domain Eukaryota; kingdom Metazoa; phylum Chordata; class Lepidosauria; order Squamata; family Candoiidae; genus Candoia; species Candoia aspera. Next base: position 341,513,847 of record NC_086153.1, read on the forward strand.
CCAACAGCAAGACCACCACACCTTGACCTTCCATTCCTCTACCTCCCCAATTTTTGGAAACTTTTTTTAAAAGCCACAGTATGTTACTTTTCCCCTAAAAATCACTGACTCTTATCAGTGTGGAGTTGGGAGCTGGAAGGGGACATAGGCCCACCTAGTTCAACCCTCCGCAACGTGCTGGAAATCAACTCAACCTCCATCTCCACAGGGCTGAGTTGATCTGAACTGCCAAGCTTCATTTTCCTTGATGTCTTCCGGCATCTAAAATGGGGCCACAGAACACATTCAGTGGAGCCACAGGGTGCGCGGTGTAATCGCAGCATGTGTGAATACACACACACACACACACAAAGGGGGTAAAACCACACAAACAGCTCACTGGCCACAAGAAACAGGAGCACAGAGTTGGACTGGCAAGCAAGGGGACTCTTATTTTTACGTTTTACTTATTTTACGCATTTTATTCAGGTTTTTATACAAAAAAAATTACTTATTTCCTGCTGCCGGTGTTTGATGGCTGAAGGAGACCCAGCCTTGCACTGAGCGCACCCCACCACTCCTGAGCCTACGTCCCTTCCCCCTTCCTCCTGCCTATGGAAGCGCACGGCCCGCTTTCCCAGGATTGGAGGGAGCCCCAATGCTCCGTTGCTTTGGAGGAGAAAGGAACCCCAGCCAGAAATCCTTTCCCATCTAAAGAGTACAGGAGGTCGTCATTCACACCGATGTCAGGACTCCCTTGCAAGAACCAAAGCACCCTGAAGATGACAACTCATCCAACCAGTTACGCACACGCTGCACTTTTCTTCTTTTCAGTATCACGCTGCTCCACCATTTGCAAAGTCAAAGGATGAATTTGGTGATTTACGAACGGTCCCTCGGACGTTTTGCTCTCAGGAGTCACCCCGACAGGAAGACATGCCAACACACTGGAGCTGGCTCTAGCACGGGGGGGCGGGGGAGGGGGTTGTTCTACAACTCTTGGCCATGGCAACACCCAGGTAAGCCAAGCCAGGCTGCTGCTCTGGCTTATACGTAGCAGCAGGAATATACCGGTTACCAGCAAGTAAAGGAACAGATGGGAAGTGCGGACAGATTGCCCCAGCCCTCTCTGCTGGGAAACCTCTCGAGGGAGGGAGTTTCCGGCGCACAACGTTGGGGGAGGCCGATTCCAAGGAGTGCTTGCTAGAAAGGCAAAGGCAGAGCGTTTTACCGAGGCAAAGGTTAAGCCATCCACGCAGCGGCATCCAGCATGACCTCCGCTATCAACCTGGACTGCCATACAAAATAGCTCCATTCCTTGGGGAAAATCATGTTACTTGCAATGGTGAAAATCAACCCAAAACAATGCCAGGATCCGGTTCAGTCGATCCCATTTTAGTAAGCACGCAGCCAAACTGAGCAAAGACGACAATATGTGCTGTGGGGCGTGTTAAAAAAGAAAAATGGTGTGCTGGCTGTATTTGTTAAATTTTCAGCAAAGAGTGGTTGAATATATAGAAACCTAGGACCAATAACTGACATTTTTGTAGATGAAAGGCTGCAGTACTTTCCAAAATTTCATGATACCTCTTAATTAAAAAATTTTAATTTTATTAGGCAAGGGACATACAAATGTTCTGATGCCCAAGTTATACGTACTTCTACTGTACCCAGCATTGCAATAGTTTTCTTAAGATTACTTTAAAAGAACATGAAAAAAAGGAAAGCAGCACAGCCTGAAATAAAACTCCTGACCTTTAATTCAGTTTAGGAAAAAGAGGTAACTGCAAACTTTGGCTCAACAGCCAGCAATATCCCCAGAGATACTTCGCCCTCTCTTTTATTTAAGACGACGGCCATGTCCTTTCCAGAGCATCAGAGCGCACTAGTTCGACTCATTTGGGAGTCTGCAAAAAATGTCCGATTGGTCTCAACAAACTGACATACCATCCAGTGATGGTCACTGGTATGCTTGCCGTTCTGTGGGTGGGTAACAGCAAGCACATCAAGAATCCCAGGTTTCTCGCTTTATACAGGAGGTCCTCCTTGTCCTGGGGGCAAAGTGATGGTGAGAGCCCAGTAGTACCTGTAGAAATTCAGCCCAAAGGCAGTGGCCCAATAAAATGCCCGTGAAATGGCACTGGCAAGTGTTCTGGATGCACATGAAAAAATATGCCAGTGCTGCCAAGGGGAAATTGGTTTTCTGGTGAGAGGGGGAGCATGCAGCCCCCCACGCCTCCCCCACTGGCCCCCCGGCTCTCATGCAGCTCAACGGCACCCTCCACGGAGAAGCTGCTGGCAACGTCTCCGATGCACTCCCCTCACGCTCCCCTCCTGATGCCCATTCCAGTCACCTGACAAAGTGGTCAAGTCTGAATTTGCCATGCGTGAACGGAGGCATTTCTGGGTAGCTCTGGTCAAGCAAGAGGCCTTGGGCATTACTTCTGAAAACACCAGGCACTCAAAAGACACAAGGGGATTCAATGGCAGTGGAGACATCAGGATAGCAGCGTCATACTTTATTTAAAGTAAACCCATGTTAAAAACAAAGTTAAAATGAAAAAGTGGTACCTGAAAAATAAATTATTTTGATATAAAACAAAATCAATAACTTAAAAACACGCTAAATATACAAAAAAGTGTCTTAAGCATATATACTGTACAGTACGGAAAAACCGATAAAAGCCTTCTGTTGCACAGACAGACGACTTTATAAAAACAAAAAAGGAAAAGGAAAAAAAGTTACACCACTTAAAAGGGAAGCCAAGAGGTGCCATCCGAACCCCCCCCCCCACCGAAGCTATCGCCAAATTCCCACCTGGTGAGACGGCCCCCGCCCTGCCAGAGGTGAGCTACTCCAAAGTGTGGATCAAAGAAAATGTGCCTCAACGTAAAGTTTCCCTTCAATTCTTCTTAAATGGTCTTGTGAAAAAAGTTCCTTTTGTTGTGAAGTGATTAAAAAACAAGAAAACCAAACTGTGCGGAGAGTTTAACTTTTCTGCAGAACTCTGTACACAATTAAGCAAAGGGGAAAAGAGACTCGGTGGCAGTTACACTGTCATTGGGGTTTTGTTACTATCTGACAAAATAGAGAAATTTCATTTCATACAACATTAAAAAAAAAAGCCAACCCATGCCCCCCCCAAAACCCACCCACCCCCCATAAAATTCCAGCCAACCTGCATGGGGAAGTGGTCTGTGGGAAGGGAAGGCGGCCGAGCAGACTCAACACAAGCTAGTCACCGTGTGATGGTGGGTGTCACACCAACTGTGTTTTCTGTTTATTTTCAAACCATGCACTGGGAGAAATATACAACTAACTTATTCTGAACCTGGATTACTCTACTAGACAGAAATGCTAAAAATAAGCGGCCAAACAGTATAATGTATCTGATTTTAAATTTTAAAAAATTGGAATTGAACTAAAATAGTCACTGATTGTTATAACCTCTACATTACAACAAATACCCTTTTTTTAAAATATAAAGGAAATAAAACAAAGACAGATCAGAAAACCCGTGAATTTTCAAATACAAGGGAGAAGAAAACCCCACACTTCATTTTACCAAATGCAAAATTTTGGGGAATTGATTCTGACTCCCTAAATTTGCCATAAGCCCATTATCTTCCTTCAAGGGGATTCCCTGGTTGAGTAGCGTTTGAAACAGCTGCCATCACAGAAACACAGCCAGGAACTAAACGTTGGACAGCAAATTTACTCCTGTAACTTGGGGGGAGGATATAAAACCCTCCTCTTAAAAACAAAAAGGTGCATTTATTCGTTTTTTAAATTATGTAAAAGTGCTTCCTGTTTCAAGAGCTGATGGGCTAGCCTATGAGAGAGTACTATTTAAGAAAAGACACACCCTTATTTATGGGAAGCATGAAATCTGCTGCCAATCATTTCTCCTAAGATACGTTTAATAAAACGGGAAACAGTCTGCAGTTAACGTCAGAGTGCATAATTCCCGGCAATTTATTTCTAGTCAGAAGGAAGAGATTAACTGAGGTTTATCCTCATGAAGCAGTGGACATGTGATTAGGAGAACTGCAAAATTTACTCATCTAAACTTATTTGCTGGTCTATGACCGAACTGATCGACTCATCTAAACTTGGTAGACTAAGGCCCCAGTCCTTTTTTGCTCAAGAGGGAAAAAATTGTAGTGGCTTATGAGAGCAAAGAGGATTACATTAAACATTTGATTGAGGGGGAAAAAACCCTAGATTTCCTTTTTCTTTTTTAATCAAAAGAATTTTGGATTGTGACAAACCGTTAACTATTTCTGTAGTTTATAGACAATCTCCTCCTCCCCACAAAAGTGATCTACAAATCTAATCATCAGAATTTCAAAACAAACGCTCAAGCCTATTCCTACCAAGAATATATACATTTGTAGATCTTTAGAGAGCAAAAGAAATAAGACATCCAGCCAAATTCATAAGGGTTGCACTGCCGGATGCCAACTGTGAAAAACACTTGTCGTGTCAATAGGCTTTCTCTGCTGATGTCGTCAATTTTTCCACAAAATTATAAAGAAGTTCTACGGAGGAAAGAAGAGAGGTGTTCGCTGCCCTAGCTTAGTCTGGCAATACTCTGGAATACAATGGTTTTTCATGCATCGCAATTAACCTAGAATAAATCCTGGTACTTTTCCAGGATAAACTTTACAGAGTTGAGTCGGGTACCATGAACTGTCAAATTCCAGGGAGCAGGGATTACTTCTTTCATTACTGTCAACTCAAACTAAAAAAAAAAAAGGATCCATTAATTCTAGTTTTATACTTTCTGCATGCATATTTCTGTGTGTCTTTCCCCATATTTGCGAAAGATCTAAACTCCGCACGAAAAGAACTTTTGAGATCAGGGGACAAGGCGCTCTTATCCACTCAAAGGAAAATTCCGTTTCATTCGGAAACACAGAAGGACCAAGAGGAAGAGACCGATAAACCCAACACCAACCCTTTAGATGGACCTTTAATAACGGGCCTAATTCCTTTCGAATGTTTTTTTGGTCATCATCAAATAAAACTGGAACGCTATTGAAGAAGGTAGCAAAACTAACGGAAGGCAGAGAACGGCCACAAATTGGCAGGATCTTGTGCTTTCACCCCTCAAGGCTTTGACTCTCAATGGTCAGACAGGGCTCCTTTTCGCAATGTGCAGGGAAGTTTCAATTGGTTCTCATCCCATACTGTTATCTTGGCGGGTGCCCACCTCAACTTCTGGAACCGAATCAGAGCTCTGAAAAGCAGATTCGGGAAGATGGTGACCAACCAGGAGAGGGCAAGCTTGAGGAAAGAGACAAGGCTGGTGAAGCAGAAGGAAGAACAAGACCCAGGGGAAGAGGAAGATGCTTAGAAGGTACAAGAATCAAGCTATGCTACTGATATTTGCCAAAATAACAGTTTCTTCTTACAGAAACTGGTGAGACAAATGTGACAAATTAGCTGAGGTGAGCTTTATCAGATTGCTGACAAAGTAGCAGAGAATGGGGCAATGTCGGGAAAATGAATATACCGATACCCACCATCCCAGTACAGAGGACAGGTTATTCGACGTACCAGTGTTCCCAAAACTGGCACTTCACAGAGATCCTGGACTACCAACACCTGTAATTTGCAGCCAGTGAATTCCTGAGGAGGGAATCACAGTAGTTGTGCGTCACATCTGGACGGTACATTTGCCATGTTGTAAAAGCTGCATTTAAATGAGAATGAAGAATTATAAAAGAAAAGGAGCAATGCTTTATGATCAAGACTTCTTAGAGCATAAAAGCCAAAGGAAAATGTTCTGTATGACTGTGAAAAATTAGATGTAATGCTAAGTCAGGGAATCATTAATTCCTCCAAAGGAATTTTTCCAATGGAAAAAGATCACAAAGATTAATGGAAGCTGCGTAAGGGGAAATTTATTTCAAGAGGACTTGAATGATGAGCCCACTGCCACCGGATTACGGTCTCTTCTAAAATAAACAATAGTTTGCACTCAAGTTCTGAGCCACCCATTTTGCCAAAATGGCAGCTGGGCGTAACTCCCAATGACTGAAAAGGTATTCCAACGCGGTACCAGGTTAGTTCCAATTGGAATGTCAAGATTTACATGATGGGGGATATAATGTTAATTTGATTCAAAATAATAAATAAAATGATGAGCAATTCTCCTCTCCAGGGAAAAGAAGGTCCTGCTCAAGAAGCAACATGGAAATTTTGTGATCAACGTTGTGAATGACACAGAAGATAAACCTGCCAGGTTCTGATGTAAACTTGATCATTCCAAACCAGTAAACAAAACTAAAAAAAATCTCAGAGCTGTTCAGGAATTAATGCTTTCGGGAGGGCCACAAAATGAACGCATCACTAAACAGGGTTTTCTGAGCTGTTGTCAGAAGTCACATTGCAAACCAAAGATGTGGTGGCAGTTAGGACAGCAGGGACCCCAAATCAGACAATCTACTTAGTTCAAAAAGAGTAGATCCGTTTGTAATCCTGGGTCCAAGAACACTCTGCCCCTAAAAGGGATCCATCTTGCTAATTAAGTAAAAGTGCAATAAAAAGCACGAAGGAAAGTAGACATTCGGAATGGTGTTCCTGCGCTGAAGAAATGCAAGATCAGGATTCAGAACTGCAACGTGCCTTTGTATTGCGAATGAAAGCCTTTGGATGGGATGCATTCCCTCCAGTAACAAAAAGATGAAAGGTTGTGTTTACCTCAAATGCACGTGAACGCTAACGCTCCAACGCAACGCTTCGTGAAAGGACTGCAAGGCAAGCCATCCACAGCATACATTTTCATTGGTGGGTCTTTTCTGCAAGTGTGGTATGCGGTGCATCTCATCTGGAGCTGCCTTGCCTGTGAGATTTCCAGACTCCCCTGTGTGTCAGTTAAGTGTTGCTTGAGTCCAGTTACAGATTTTGAGCACTGACTGAAAGGTAGCATGGCCAGAACGGCCCTGCAGCAGGCTCACAGTCAGGAAGAAATCGGCAACATTGCAGATCCAAAATAAATGTTCACAGAATCAGACCTGCCTCTCAGCCGACTTACACAGGAGAGCTCCCCAAATGTAATGTGCAACAGGCTTACAGTGGGTTTTAAGGATAAGACAGGTTTCTCTTGGCCCCGAAGCTACCACTTGGTTTATAAACTTCATGGATCTAGCCAACTATGTATGCTGTGGAATTTCCAGTTCAAGCTATAAAGTCTTTCTGAGCCACTTAACCCTGTGTTGCAAGGGGCTGCTTTCGTATGCAACCCTGACCGCCTACCAATCAGTTGATTCTTGTTATTTTAAAATCCCCAAATGATTCTTATTGGGAAAAGGACTGATGTTATCGTTCAGCTTGGATACTGTGGAATATGGAAAGGAGGGGAGAAAAATTAAAACAATAAACCAAAACAAAATTTCAGCAAAACCAAATCAAATTTAATTGGTCTTAAATGCAAAAGTAAAAACAAACGAAAACACAAAAAAGCAAAAGAAAATTAACATAAAACAGAACTCAAAGTTTCAAGGCAGCCTGAAGAAAACTTTGGGGATTAATTAATATCTTAAGTCTACGAAAATCAAAAATTTGTCTCTTTAATCTCTAACTTGTAAGTTTTAATGTATTCTCTGCTGAGCGTTCAATATGTAAAGCTATTTGTCAAAACAAACTATTAAAATATGAAAAAAAAATCTAGTAATTATTAGAAGGGATGCAAAAAATTATGATGCTCAAATGTTTGCAACATCTTCATAAGAGAATTCTAAGAACTCAGTTATTCAAACTAAAAATATGTGAAAGACGATTAATATTAAATCTTGCCACATTTATTTTACCAAAAAGCAATGCACAGAAACACGCTATTTGAAGGTAAGAATTCTGAGGAAGTGGCAATGCTGGGTTTGGAATTTCATTTTTTCTTTCCTTTTACTCTGAAATCACCCCAGAGTTTTCTCAAAACTCTTTGGTCCTTTTTTATGGAAGCTGGGCTTTTAAAGGGGAAAAAAAACACTTTTAATTTTTTTTTTCCAGTTTGGATTTTGCCTACTGAGTGACAAACATCGTCAATGGTGCTACACAGTGCTGGCATTTCATATTCACCAGACTTCCTTGAGGTCATCCTTCACCAATAAGTTAATTTTAACTAGCAAATTACTTGATAAAGGAGAAGTTGCTATTAACTAAAAGCATTGCCCAAAGGTACTGGGATCAACAGAGGGTTGGCTGAAGTCCTGCCTTGGCAAACTCTATTCAGTGAAATTAACAGCAGTCTCTTAAGGGAACACATGTCTGACAGTTTCACTGGCACCCCAGGGTGCAGTTTTTGGGGATTTAGATTTTGGGGTTCAAGGGGAGATTGCGAACAGTACTACTTGAAAAGGAACTTTAAAAAAAACACGAGTAGAACCATTATGGGACTTTTAAAAACCCAAAACATTTGAACATGTCGGTGGCATCCCAGAGTATAAAACCCCTTTCCACTTTTCATTTAGACTAAAGACAAACAACTTCGTGAAAATTGGCGCAAAAAAATGAGTTGTACACTAACAAAAACAAAAAAAATTCAAACTTTTTCGTCACTCAATTATCTATTCCATACAAAAAAAAAAAAAAAAAAAAGCCACGAGCGAAGTTATTTGTGGGACTTGTTGGTTTTGAAGGAAACCTGCAAGATTTTGTCCCCCAGCCGGTAGCCGTTAAGACTCGCTATGGCCATGGCGGCTTCTTCATAGTTTGTCATTGTCACAAAGCCAAAGCCTTTACACTTGTTGGTGTTGAAGTCGCGGATGACTTTCACATTAGTCACCGCGCCAAAGGGGCCAAACATCTGCCAGAGGATTCCCTCATCGGCATCTTGGCCAAGGTTGTAGATGAAGATACACCAGCCCGAAGAGGAGTTTCCTGGGACATTTACACCAGAAAGCCCACTCATGTGATCTACACCCATAGGAGAGAACCTAGCAAATAAAAAGCACACAATAGTTCATGTAAACAAAACAAAACAAAAAAGTCAGTTCAATCAAGCAAAAACTCAACAGGGATCAAGATTAAAAACACTGGGAACTGGGTGGTCGTCTGTGCACTGTCCACAAAGCAGGGTGTCTGTATCCCTGCGGTGGCCAGGACAGATAGCAAAGACAGCAGGGCACCTTCTCAGGGAATTGAGGCTACGTCAGTCTTCCTGGGCTAGATCCCACTTCATCAGATGAGTGAAGCACTGCCCCCATTTGCCAAAGAACACATAAACGGGCTGCGAAGGGGGAGCAGGAGAGGAAAGGGCAGGCAGGCTGTGGCCAGAAAGCCGAGAGAGAGAATCAGCAGCAGTTCTGGGTTGAGTCTCAACTTGCGCACTAAGGAAGGGTGGCCTCCTCCCAACAACGATCGGGGCTACTGCTGATCTTTGCTTTCTAGCTACTTTATGCTCATTTAATGTGAGGAACATGGAAGGACTCCACAAAAGAATCCGCAGCTCTGTCCAGGGTGGGAGCTGGGCGGGTGACAGGACACCACGGGTTTTTCTCATACTACAGGTATTAAATCAGCATAAATCACCACTTCTTATAGCAAAGAGGTCACTTCTCTCCGTTTCTAGATCAGGAGTGGAAAAGTGAGGCGGCCCTCAAGATGCTGCTTGATCCCAATTCCTATCAGGTAGAAAACAAATGATCAAAAACAATGGAAGCTGGGGTCCAGCATCATCTAGAGGTTCCTCACTCTGCTTATTCATATAATTCAATGGTTTCAGGGCCACAATACCAGCCTTCTGGCACCTGGCAAAGTGGGCTCTACTCCACGGAAGCTTGGGCCACGTTAAGATGTTAGCCTTTCTGGTGCCATATATTCCTCTGCTGATTTTACTATCACAGAGCAGCAAGGAAATCTTCTTAAGAGGCTGTGAGACTGAGATTAGCTACCAGGAACTTCTCCTGTACAGGCCCCAGTGAACTGAACAAGAACATAGACAGGAAAAGCTGTTCCTGCCCACGTCGGCCAGGACCCTTCCGTAGCCACAGCTGGAGACCGTGCTTCCTGCATTAAGACCTACAGTGCCAGGGGCACAGGCAGGGCATACTGAAGTTTGCCTCCTTTGGTGCCTTTTTAAAAAGGCGCGCAAGCAGCACTTGGTTGGCAATCATTATTGTGTGGAAATGACCTGCGCAGGGATGCGACTGAGCCAGGGGATACCTTGGTTCAAAGCCTTCAGTGGGAGATGAGGCAAGCAGTGAGGACCCTTCCCCCTTTGAAGTGGCAAGCACAGAGAGATGCTGAGAGAACAGGCAGGGCGTCCTCTGTCATCCCCACTCCCCACCCGCAGAAATGCCATTGTTCTCTCACCCAATCCTAACAACACAAAAAGGAGCATTCCCAGGATGCTGCAGAGTCCATCGGGAAAAGGACTCCCCCCCCCTCCAAATTGTCATTTCTCTCCCCCACTGATCTACCAGAATGAAGCACCAGGCTTTGGCTTCTAAGAGATGACTGCAGTGTGACAGAATCTCAAACTCAGATACCTGGAAAGATTGGGGGGCGGGGGGGGGGAGCTTCTGTTACGGTGAAAAGACTGCTTTTCTGACGGACAAAATAATGCCTTGTTTGTGAAGCAGAACCAGAGGGCCCAGTAGCTGAATTGCTAGCAACTACTGGCTGAGGGTAGATAAAATAATAATAATAATAATAATAATAATAATAATAATAATAATAATAATAATAATAATAATAAAAATAGCAGCAGCAGCAGCAGCCACCCAGAGTCCCTCTTTTGGGGGAGATGGGCAGTAATAAAATTTGAATAATAAATAAATAAATACTCCATTTTCCAAGGTTAATTGACACCAGTGTTTCTCGACCGCAGCGACTTGGAGATGCGTGGGAGTTGCCCAGAATTCCCCGGCCAGCCAAGCTGGCTGGGGAATTCTGAGAGCTGAAGCCCACCCATCTGCAAGTCGCTGAGGCTGGGAAACGCGGATCCACATGCTGTGTTCTCTCAGCTTGGGAGAGTCAGCATACTCAATTGTTCAACCAAATATCCACCCAAGGGGCACCAGGCCTATGCGATGAGGCCACCTACAAAGATCATCTTTTGAAGCGGCCTCAATTCTGTCAAGTTTCTGGAAGACTGCAAACAAGGCAGTGTTATTCACTTTCCTTCTCCTCTCCTTTGGCGACTTTTCTTCCATTTCCTATTTAGAGCTAATCTTGGCTTTTGGGGACATCCAAACCAGCCAGCTGCTCTTGGTGCTTGCCCCTCAGATTAAAAGCCATTGTTTCAGATTCTACTTTGGAAGGTAAACTTCGCCCACAGCCCACTAATTAAGACTCCATGGCAAGCTACAGTTAGGGAGGGAGAGAGGCTGGTTGCGTATGTTGTCTGTGCACAGATCACTCAGGATCCTGCAAACCACATTAACGTGCCACATTTGGCACGCTGGCCAAACTAAGCCCCAAATCCAACCATTACCCCACTGTGGGTTGTGCCTGGGGATATTAGGGGGCAATCCTAACAGAAAACATCCTTAAATAACGTGACAGGGGCATTTTCACCTTACACGGAAGAGGCCAAGTACAGGCAGACAGAAGAACATTATTTATTTGACATGTGACAAGAATTCTAAGATGAGATTTCTGCAAGAAACCCACCGGATTCTACACTTCAGGAGAATGGAAATTTTTAAAAAGACAGGCAAGGGTTTCTAGAGAAGGAATTTACAGCGAGGTTGCATGAAAATGAGTGAGGACTTTAAAAGTAACAAAAACAAAACAGAAAAAGCACGTAAGTGGAGCAGGAGATCCAAAACCAGGGAAGCAGCAAATTAAGGGAGGGCCATTTTCACAACAGGGATCGGGTTTGCAAAGGGATGCGTTCACACAGCCTTGGTGAATTAGAAGAGCCACTGCCCACAGGAGATAATGGAAGGGAATACAAACAAGACTTTTAGGGAAGAGGTGATACGCTAAATGAAACAAGCATCAGCGCTTTTGCTATTATTTATTGTAATGCCACGTTTCAAATAAAATTCCCCAATAGAAAACTAACTGCTGTTACGACGTCTTCTGCAGGATCAACTAATCGCTAAGTGCTAATGGATTTGATTTTTTTTAAAAAGCCACAAGCCACTAATTAAATGGCTGCTGGTGGTATTCTCGTCTCTGTCCCGATTCAAGCTATTAGTGAGCGATCCATTAAAACTCTAGTTGCTATCGACTTCATTATTCTCAACAGAAGGAATCATTACAGATGGTACTTAATAAGCTCTCCTCTTATTACTCTCTTCCACTGAGGAATTTATGGAAAGACTGTTGAATTATTGACTTTAGCATTTACAGTATTAAGCAACATTTGAGGATTAGCAATGAAAGAATTGTTGGGTTTGGGATTTTTAGTAGAGGAAAAAGGGTGGTGGTCCGATTTGTGTTCTGTGGAAGGTTTTCAGGTTTTTCAGAGGCTTGACTGACAACTACGGACCAGCTTCTCTGCTAGGAATCCTAAAGAGGTACTTTAGAAAGGAAAAACTACCATGCCAGGTAGAAGCTTCATCAGGTAGAAGCTTCATCGGGCCTCTACTGCTCATCCTCCCCTGCAGTACCCAGGAGGGGGCTGGCTGCCCTCCGGCTTAGGAGAGGAGACAGCCAGAACCATCTCTTAATCTAGCCTTCTTGATAAGGGATAGCCACAACATCAATTAAACAGAATAGCTCAACAGTTAAAATGTGGCAAACTGTGGAAAAATTAAAAATACAAATACAAACTATACTAAAAGTTCTCAAACTAACGCGTCCTTAATATGGGAAGTATGTACGTAGGGACAATCAATACTTTTAATACTTGAGAGGATGTAAACCTGACTTTTCATTTGAAGAGAAAACCCCGAACATTATGGGTATTCTTGCTCTAACTGCTATTACTCCGTATTTGAACTGGAGAGTTTAGGGATAAAACCACTGGCATTTGCAGAGAGATTTAAAAAATATCTTTGCAAAACTGCATGTTGGGGGGGGGGGTCTTAAATATTTTGATTTTTCCACCTATTTTAAAAAAAAGGATGCTTCTGCAGCCTTCCATAAGAACAAACACACTTCAACAAACTGAATGTAAGGCATGCTTCCAAACCCCATACATTTTATTCAGAACTGAGTTCTGAAGGATTTATTCTCTGGCAGGGGTGCACAGGTATAGGCTTACCATTCATGCATCTCTCCGTTCTATTTTTAAAATTGAAATTACTCTTGAAAGACTGTAAGTCAGTCTTTTTTAAACCTTCCCCCTCTGTTACTTTTCTGTCAGCTTTGCATCTTTTTTTCTCCATGGGTGAAAAGGGAGTGGGGAGGAAAACAAGAAGACTAAGAAAGTTCATTAAAAAAAAAGAAAGAAATTGGGACATATGTAAGTAATTCTATGCTATGCTTGGTTTAAGCCCTTCTGCTGATTTACAATTATTGTGTCTTGCCAAACAATGGCAACTGGGGGCGGGGGGGACAAAGGGTTATACTCAGGTGCAACAGCCACCGTTTGCTTTCCATTGTAAGTTGAACAGGCTTGCTCTTTTACTTTCTAATAAAGACACATCTGTAAGTTCTAGATGCACACAAGAATTTGTTGTGTTGACCCTTTTTGTTTTTGGTTTTCCCAACTTGCAGCAAGTGTTAAGTTGTGGCTCTTATTTGGACACTTGTCCATAAAGGCAAATGTACAAATTCTGGCTTCAGGAATCTACGATCACATAGATCCACTGCATCTTATTCACTGCAAATACAATAGTCAATACAGCTGAAGAACTTGGGCTCTAGCATTAATGCCATTTGAACCTATTTAATTGTTCTCAGTTTTGTTTTCTGCTGAATTATCGTGTTGCCTTCACTGGTTTATAATTTGCATTTTTATAGTTCTATAAACCATTTGAAGCAATATTTTTAGTCAGAAAAGCAGTATAAGAAGTTTTTAAAATGGAAACATGAACCCTTGACACAATTATTTTGGCTACGCTGTGGGAAGAGAGAGGGTTTTAGTGCTGGAATCACGCAATTCGAGAAACCAATATTGCAATGAATACCATATCACCATTGTTCCAGAAAGTTTAAAATCTTGTATTTTAACACACTCTTATGAAGCATCAGATCAGACAGACAAATTTTCAATCTTTATTAATAGGGGAAAGAGGATCTGGAGGGCTTTTAATTATCTATTTAAATGAAATTCTATTAGGAAAAGAGAGAGAGAGTGAGAAGGAAAAAAAATCTGATAGAACAGAAAATAAGAAGAAAAAATAATAACAGAAATGGACATCCACAATGATTTCTGACATACTAGGGGATACATATTCATTTGGGGACAAAAGCACTCCACTGCCATTAAGTAGGAAGAAAACTGTTTCAGAACTTTCTGAAGTTATACAGAATGCACTTAAAAATCTAATGGAAGAAGTTGGAGGTACAATTGGGACCAAGCTGATGGGTTCCACGTGAACTGTCAAGAAATATTGGGAAAGAGTTGGTTAAAGTAAAAGCAGAAATCACTAAATACAAACTTACATAGAATGCTATTGTGATCCCTTCAAGGATATGCTGTAGTGGAACCTAGGATGTAGGGTGGAATTGATAGGGAATGCCCTACTAACAGTTAAAATAAATTAACTAAATTAACCCATATGGTGATTGGGCTGAGTGAAGGGGGCCAACAAGTAGCATCCCCCCACAAAAGGTGGCTTTTACAGATCAATTATCAGAACACAAATTCTTCACACAGGATCAGCCCTAATATTTTGGAATGGGTAGCACTGATAGCAGCTTCTCCTTCCGCTGACCTGTCTATTGGAAGACTTTGGGCTGTGTCTGAGGATGAGTAGCAATGACTTTTTAAAAAAAAAAAAAAAAGCAAGAGAAGCAGAGAGAGGGACAGAGAGAGGGAGAGGGAGAGAGAAGACAGTACAGACCTCGGATCATTTCGTTCTTCCTAACCTACCTGAATCTCTGGGCCTGGTGATGGACGGGCCCCCCAAACCGTCTAGCTGGTGAGTGGTACAGCTGTGACAGCAGTGCCACATTTTTGTTCTGGTTAGGGTTGGCTGCAAACTTCACCGTGATTGGTTCGGAGGAGCCCGGAGGCTTGTGGCCATTGAAGTTTGAAATCGCTTCCTCGGCTTCTGATCTCTTGTCAAACCGGATAAACGCCACCCCTCGGGACAAGCCTTGAAGTCAAACCAACAGAAATGAAGCATCAGCATTCCCTTTCTCTCGTTTGCTCACAACCGTTTTCTGCCTGGATCAGACGGCACCACACAACTACATACTTTACCAGGAAAAGGGGAAACCTCATGAGGGTCATGGGCTTCCGTGGAAGTTAAACAAAAAGCTAGCTTTGGCTTCAGTCTCAGTGGGGTGGGACGTCCAACCTTGCCTGAGTTGATAAGGCTCTAGATTTAAATATTTAGAAGGATTCCAAAATTAACAACAGCATCAAGCAAAAATGGAATCTTATTTCATCCTCATCCTGAACTGAGCTAGTAATCGAAAGCCTCCTTTTGTGACACCAGGCAATGAGTTCCAATCTACCATCACTTCCTGCAGCCATGCCACCCTAATACCCAAATGTGATCTGAAAAGGGAGGAACAATTATCAATGGGCGTGGCTTAGATCAGCGTTTCTCAAACTTGGCAACTTTAAGATATGTGGACTTCAACTTCCAGAATGAGGAATTCTAGGAGTTAAAGTCCACATGTCTTAAAGTTGCCAAGTTTGAGAAACACTGCTTTAGATGGCCACCCTTGGACAAATTCTTAAACAGATCGGCAGCCAAACAAGTGGGTAGGAAGCTGCATTGCTTCCGGGTCACGCACCTGTAGTTTGATCAACCAGAACACGCGAGTTGATAATGCGTCCAAACCGTGAAAACATGTCTTCAACGTCTTTCTGTGTCATTGTCCGCGGCAGTCCGCTTATGTATAAGTTGGCATCTTTAATCACCTCAGAGCTTGGGCGAGCATATGACACCTTTGAAAAAAAGGAAAGGACATATGGATTCATACTAAAATTCCTAAAGAAATTTCTAGGATTTAGTAACCATACCTGTTTACAACTCTGAAACGTTATTTCAAAATCAGTAAATGATCAAAGTAGCTGCAACAAGCAACACAGAGAGACCGAATAGCTGTCTTGATGTTTGCATTTTTACTTGCCTACATTCCCAAAAGGGTTTGAATCCAACAGAAGAGAAGATACGTAGCTCAGGGTTGAACCGCAGAGTCCTTGGTGCTCTCTGAGCCTGGTTGTTGGCTTGCAGGCGTTTCGTTGCCCGACTAGGGAACATCACCGGTGCTGCTGAGTGTGGGGTTTGCTCCCTGTTTATCTACGGCAGCTTGCCCCGCCAGTGTTGGTGGGGGTGGGGTTTTCTCCCTGGTAGCTCCTTGACTGGGGTGTTGTTTTCTGTTTGATTAGGGTATTCTTTTCTGAATCATAATTGCTCATCAAGGGAAATACCTAGTCTGTTTGTTACACTTTCCTTAGCAAAAAATTATTTTGCCAAACCCATCAGCAGACAAAACATGCAGAAACAGAAAAGCAGCTTCTCTCTCATATGTACTATTTCCTGACAGCCAACTGAGAGGCTGGGCGGAGCAAATGCTTTGGCAGTCTCAACAGCAGGACACAGAAGGAAGATGACATCTGCTGGAATCACATAATACGCCAGCCTCCCCCAGCCTGAGGCCTTCCACATATGAAGCACTGAACGATTCATAAAATTTTCATACGGCCCTACAGGGGAAGCTGTCACTGAGGAAAGCAGCGATAAACAGTGAAGCAAAAGACGAGCCATCCACAGGGACATCTTGCTCACAAACTGCCACCTGTGAAGTATCCAAATGTTAAGGCCCACAGTTGGGCTTTCCAAAGCAAAAGAATGCCAGCTTTGAAGGGTACAAGCAGCTCATTCACAGGGGTGTGGCGCAAAGCCAAATGATTCTAATGGCAAAGCAGCGACAGCTGGATTACTCAGACCGGAGGCCACCTCCTTCCTTATTCTCCGACGGAGGGCTTGCACCCTCACCTTGGGAGCAACGAGGCAGAGGACGTAGGGCCAACCTGACTGTACTTCCCTTACAGTTCTCCCTCTGACACACAGCAGAACCATGGGTACGTATTATGTTTAGGGCTAAAATATTTTATTCTGTACATTTAGCCCTCAACCTTCAGCTGGAAAGCCCCCAAGCTGCTCAGGTGTATAGTCTGAAAAAAGAAGGGGGGAAGGGCTTGGAATTCCGGGAAATGCAGCCTTAATACATCTGGAGGGTATCAGGTGGACAAAAACATTAATTCGCTGACATGTTAACAAGATATCTTAACTACTAGTCAGGCTGCAACCAACCATGTTTTTAAAAAGCGTAATTTATAAAATGTGGGCCGCACATATCATCATAGCAGAGACATTTCCTCCTACAGGACAGAGAATGCATCTCATATAGAGACTGATTGATTTGATTTGATTTCTATAGCCGCCCATCTCAGCAAGTGATTCTGGTTTCACTAAAAAGCAAGGACAAGTAATGCTTTCTCCTTCATCATTTAACGAGATGAAGGAAACTCTGGCCTGAATGTATTTCTTAGTTTTAAAATGCCATTAACAGTTGAGGCTTTTCCCCATGAAATTCTGCACAGCTGCCCTTTGGGTGTTTGGACCCTGGCAGAAGAGAGATCCAGCTGCCATAAGGAGGAAAGTAGAAATAGTCTGCAGGGAAACAGAAGGAACAGGTGAAGGGGACAGAGGCGGCTTAGACCATCTTCCACGGATTGCTCAGAAGCAGGATGGAAAGCATAAAGCCTGGGGCAAGTTTTCGGAGAGGAAGGGCAGCCAGTTTTTGCTAGCCTAGCCGCAATATAGACATTTTTACCTTGATAGTTTTGGATTGAAGTCTCAGGCCATTCAGTGTGTTTATTGCTCTTTCAGCATCTTTAGCCGTCACATAGTTCACAAAACCATAACCCAAGCTGTGTCCTGTAGGGAAAAGGGTTTTTAATTCTTTTCAGAAAGGCAAAAAAAAAAAAAAAACACGTCATCATTCATTGAAATGACTATTCCATATTTTAAAAGAAAATGGGTTTTATAAATGAAAACATAAATACAAAACATAAATCACGACAAGCTGCATGATTTATATAGTCACAAATTTGATCTTATTTAAAAAGCTTCTACTTGTACAATGTCCTTATGCCCCAGGAATTGCAAAGGTGAAAAACGTCACTTCAAGGCCCATCAAAGCTTTTTTAACAGGTCACAGCAAATTTTAATTCTGCCTCAGAAAAGGCCTCTTACTCATAGCATGAACCTCTTTTGGAAGTTAGGGTTAGGGCTTTAAAAGTGAGTTACCATTCAGGAGCGCTCACTGTGATTTAGGTGCAGGGAACTAAAACTACCATTCTCTGGATCTGAGGATATCTCAGAAGGCCAGATCCATTCTTCCCAACTGTGTTAGAAACCAGGACGCCTTACAAGTCATACAGCGTGCGCTAACCTTTATCCACATGCACGTCAAGCTAAGCACCAGTTTAGAGGTAAGGCAGACACACAATTCACTGTTCATTCCCATGTGTCATTAACACGGCAAGACTTCAGCATGTCAGTATTCAATGAAGACTGTTCTTTTACCTGCAACTTTGTCACGAATAAGCTTGGCAGATTCAACCTCCCCTATACTGCTAAACAGGCTCCGTAACTCATCCTGGGTCATGTTCTGAGGAAGGTAGTTAACAATTAAATTTGTTCTGCCGATATCGTCCCTGCAGTCGTCAGCCATGTGATCTTCATAACCATTAGACATTTTAATTAGAGATGAAACCTGTCAAAAGGTAAGCGTATTGCTTGGTTCTGCACTTTTATGCTGCAAAGAGAGGCAAAATGAAATCAAAACAGTTCCCGACGATGTCCGTTATAAAGCTGTCTTCCCATCTCCAGGCCTCCATATAATCCCTTCAAGCCAAGATAGGCACATGGTTTGGGAATAATAGGAGTTCTGCTAAGTTACCTAAAGAAAACCAATTTGGGGGAGGCTGTATTGAAGTCGTACGTGGACTACCATCACAAATTTGAGAATGTAACTGCACAAGATGCGAAGGGATGAAATGCTGTATTTACAATAGCATCAAGTCATGACATCAACCAGATATTCTTGCAATTCTTGCAATTACTTCTGTTCACTTCCATAAAAAATAGCTGTTTCTCCGCATCCACTACAAATTTCTGATGCGCTTGCAAGCCACTTCTCCAAATGACATAAAGAACTGTCACTAAAATGCCTGAACTGCTGACACCCTCTCCCCAAGTTTCTTCTCAAGGTTGCACATAATTGCAGTTAATTACATGCTTCGTAAGACTACGGCTCAGCAGAGCACCTACGTTTTCATCACTGTGTAAACAACATGCACATGGCTTAACTTCCTTTGCACAGACTCAAACTGTCAGGCACAGATGGACAGATTTATATCCACTCAAAATGGGGGAGAGGGGGGCTGTGCCTGAGAGTCAGTGCTGACTCCTGGCGACTGCCTGGACACGTCCCTGCAGTTTTCTTGGCAGGATTTCAGAAGTGGTTTGCCACTGCCTCCTTCCTAGGGCTGAGAGAGAGTGACTGGCCCGAGGTCACACAACTGGCTTCGCGCCTAAGGCAGAACTAGAACTCAGGGTCTGGCCTGGTGTCTTAGTCACTATGCCATACTGGCCTCCCCTCACAATGGCTACATGCCTGATAATCAAGGGCAGTGGCTTAATGTGCAGGACGCTTCAGATTCAATTTTTGGCTCTTCCAAGTGAAATGGTTTGCATGGGTCTGGAAGAGACTGCTAACTGCAAAGCTGTTATCAGTCAGAGCAGACAAGGAATGTCTCTGGAAAACCAGATCCCTCTTCAGATAAGAGTCAGTGTTATGGAAAGGGCCTTGCACTGTAGTATTGCTTCTTCTGGCTTCTCTACCAATGTCTGCTGCTATGTGAGACGCACACCATTCAGGAGCACCCTTAACTGGGGGAAGGGGGGCAACAGTCCTAAAGTTCACCAAGGATGGGACAACCTCCCCAAAGAGGGAAGGACCAGAAGGGATGCTTGCAGTTGTCTCCCAATGCAGACGGACCAGATGCTTCTTCCTTCAAGCCTCAGTGATCCTCCCCAGGAGACTTCACAGTGTGGCCTTCCATCCCATAGAGCTGGGCCAATCTCACTCCTGACGAAAACAGAAAACAGCCACCCACAGCCCTCTTTGCGCTGTGCTGAAAAACAACACACAGGAAAGGGAAGCCCTGTGTACATGCAGGAACAGGAGGAGTGGACCCCACCTCCCCTTCAGCACTGCTTAGGCACCTCTGGTACCAAGTGCCTTTCTATTGATGGAAATACGTTACTTCATGACATTGTTAAGACGGTATTTCACAGCAGTGGATCCCAATCTGGGAATGCAGAGTCTCATACATCAGCAGTCCAGACAGTCCAACTGGCATGGGGAGGGGGGTATCTCACTTCCTATGTTTCTAAAAGCGCTGCTCCATGCTGGGGCTACAGAACCTAATTTAGCTTCGGATGGGAGGACACCACAAGAGAACAGTAACAGAAGGGGGGCAGCTGGTTCTCCCCCTCTTGCTACAGGTCACTCCTGTTCTCATGCTACTCTCTAGACCCTCAGCAACAACTTAGGTTCCCACACAGCTCTGTCCTCAGTCGAATGCCCAGCCTACAGCTAGCTGGGTACGATTGTGCCAGCCACACAAGAGACTGATCAAAGGCAGATTCTTCGTTCTTCTGTAGGACATTCTTGAGTGACATCACAATCTAAGACAACGCGAATCTGTATCTACAGAGGATCTTTCAGCAAAGTTGCTAGAGGTAAAGAGTTTGAACTAGACCTCAGGATCTTCCTAGGGGCCAGTCACTAAACTGGTTCTATTTGCTGACCCCCTGCTAGGGAAGGAGGAACAGCATTTAAACAAGAACTTCCCAGCAAGAATGTGTTCCAAATTGTTCTGTCAAACTCAAATACCACATTTGGAGTCATACCCCAGCCTTTCCATTCTGCACACGTACGGTACGGAACCAATGCTAATTGACATAAATTTCCCCATGCACAAAAGCTTGTTTCATGCTCAGTGGTGAGAAAAAAGGAAGTAAAATTCATTGGAGCGGACAGTGGACAAAATACATGCCTAAGTTAAACAGAAAAGGCCTTTCAGCAAGGAAACTGTAGCATTCTTCTACGGTTGAAATTTTTTTAAGTCTAGCATATTATTTAACAATTACAAAGAGTTGATTTCATCTTTAATAACTCTGCATTCTACAAGACCCTGAATGGTAAGGATAATGTGCAGTTTTATTAAAAACCAATCTAATAAAAAAATAAAAGCAATGTTTAATGATGCCCCAACAGTTACACAAACTCAGTTTTTGAATAAACTAATTATTCCTGTCTGCCCCCGTTCTATACTGGCCTGTATTTCCATATTTGATATTTGAAAAATGTATCTCTATTTCAACTATGAAGGAGAAATACCATACTGTGGCAAACAGCAATGAACAGACAAACCAAAAAAAAAACAAAACCCAAGTAAGCTTTGGCATTATTCAATTACATTTAATGAACCACTAAATAACTGGGGGGGGGGATATGTTATTTGGAAGAAGGGAAGCAGTAGGTGGGGATATAGGCAGGCTTCAGGGAAACATTCCATTGATGAAAAAAGTTACGTCAGAAATTATCACTAACTCCATACCAAAATCTGACACTATTTAAATACTGCTGCAGTTGCATTTATTACCATTTCAGACAACATTTAAAGATGAATGGCGTTAACCGTCCATCTATCCCTCACAATGCAGTTGCAGCAGCTGAATGAAGTTGAAATTTAACGTATGCTTAACTGGGCATCAGCTGGCAATGCAATGAGATCCTACCATCAGACCAGTGCTGATGCAAAACATTATCAGAAGTCCACCCTCTAATTCTAGATACTTTGTAAGGAAATTAAATGCCTGCACACCCACAAAGAGAAACACCTTATGGCAAGATGTGCCAAGTCTTGCACAAGGTAACTGGGGAAGGGGAAACCGAGAACGGGGCTATGCAAAAACAAAATGAATGAGACAGCAAGATCAGAATATACACACACAGAAAAGGTTCTGGACTAAATCCTCATCACTGCGTTTTACTTATTTGAAACATTTCTATACTGCTTACCATCAAAAACCTGTTTACAATTTAAGGGTTGGGAATTACCCTTAAATTACCCTTAAAACTGCCCAGAGTCACACTCTGAGCGAGATGGGCGGTGACTAAATTTGATATATAAAATAAATAAAAAATATAAATTATTCTTCACGAAACACTGGAAAGCCAAAGTCAGTAGGAACAACTGTTATGTGCTGAACAGGGAAGTAGTACAAACGTGTAATACCTTGTGTGAAACACAAGCATAACTGAGCCAGATGTGGATGGCAGCTTCCTACCTTACATCAAGGCAGCCAGATGCTACATTAACGGACAACACTGATGTATAATTCCTGCCGGAACAATGGTGCTGAGGAAATAACTTTACGACCGAGGCCCGCATTTACAACCCTTGCAGGGCCTCTCAGATGCACAATCGCCGTTACAGTCAGTGCATGTT
The DNA here is from genome assembly GCF_035149785.1 of Candoia aspera. Lineage (NCBI taxonomy): Eukaryota > Metazoa > Chordata > Lepidosauria > Squamata > Candoiidae > Candoia > Candoia aspera. Next base: position 341,536,442 of record NC_086153.1, read on the forward strand.
GTGATGTGCCTGACCTGTAGTTTTTCCTCCCCTCCCCGTGCAGAACAGAGGTTGGAGAGGAAGGAACTGCAAGAGAGTAAGCAGACACAAAATGGGGAACACACATTGAAAGGAATGTGCAGAGCGGAGAAACTGCTTAAGCAAGTGAGGGGAGAAAAAGGGGAAAAAGTGATCTCTAGGCAATCTCTGCCTCTGACCTGTTTTTTTTCTTTCCCCCCTCAGACAGCAGAGAGACTGGAGAGGAAGGGATTACTAGAGAGTAAGTGACACGCAACGGGAAATCCATGGGGCTGTTTGCATAGTGCACTTGCGGCACTATGGAAAGAAATCGATACATCTACCACTGCCATCCTCTACGTCCTTACTCAGAGGTGACTTGCTCAGAATTACTCTGAATGTTGTTTTCAGATTATTCATTTTGCGGGTCATAGAAGAAACTACCAAGGCAAGCAACCGATGCATCTAGAACATGGATGTAAGAAATATAACCAACTGTCACTCCGTTTGGGCTCCAAAGTCAATGGAGCCTTTTCTGCAGGTTTGGGGGGGGGGTGTTAAGGAGCAAAAACAATGTCTTAAATCTTAAGAGTTAGAGCATATGATTTCCCACTGAGTCATAGGCAATCCCACAAAACTTTGATTATTTGGCATCCAGTTAGTGTTGACACTCAGACCTTGATGATTTATCCCCATGAGGCCCTTCAGATCTGCTAACACCGCACACGATGCTGCTGGAATTGACTCCATCCACCTCACTACTGGTCGTCCTCTTCTTCTCTTTCCTTCCACCTTTCCCAGCATCGTAGATTTCTCAAGAGAGCTCAGTCTTTACATCATGCATCCAAAATATAATTTGAGCCTGATACTTTGTGCCTAAAGATAAAACTCTGGATTGCTGTATTCTATAATCCATTCACTTTTCTTTTGACTACCCAAAGTAATCTCAAGAGTCCAACACCAAAGTTCAAAAGCTTCAAGGTCCTTTCTATCCTGCTTCTTCAAAGTCCAACTTTTACATCCATAAAGTACCATAGGGAAAACCACTGCCTGCACGATTCTGATCTTCAGAAATACAGGTACGTCAGTGTAGCTGAGTGTCTCTTCCGAGGTCTTCATTGCTGCTCTACCAATTGCTAGTCTGTGGCATATCTGACTACTGGTTCCTTTACTGTTGATAGTTGACCCTACATGGCAGGCACTAACCATCAGCTCTAAGACTGGTCGCTGTACCTGTTGTCAATAGTTTGGTCTTCTCTATATTTAAACCGACTCCCATTTTTTCCACTGTGCTCCTTGACTCTTAATACTACAGCTTGCAGATACCTGCATTTTCAGCAGTCAGGGTACTGTAGTGTTATCAGCGCAGTGCAGGTTATTGAGGTTTCTTCCTCCAATTTTAAACCCCCCCCCCCCCGTGCCAGCTTCCAATCCAGCTTCCCTCAAAATATATTCAGTGTGTCGGATGAATAAATCTCTCTCTTTACAGCCATTGTCTGTACAGGTTTCTTATGAGGACCATGAGATGTCTTGGGATTCCCATTTTCCACAACTGAGCATAACTGATGTAATCAAAGGCCCTTCTATAATCGATGGACATATTGACTTCCCTTGCATATTGTTTGCCTTTCTCAATTACCCAGCGTGCATCAGCAAATAACGTCTCGTGTTCTTTTCTAAAGCCAACACCTGGCATTTCCTTCTCCGGTAGAGCTACAACCTGTGTTGGATGGTCCTAAGCATTATTTTGCTAGTATGGGAAATTAAGGATATTGCACAATAGCTTGCATGCTCTGTTAAGACTCCTTTTTTGTGAATCGGTTAGCTTCTTTTTTGTTCTCCAGATTCGTTGGCATAGTTTGGCTAAAACTTTCACCGATTCTTTTGCTGCTTGCCATATTTCTATAGCTATTCTCTCAATTCCTGCAGCCTTCCAACTTGAGCACTGATCTAACTTCATACTCTGGCACTAAAGATCTTATAACTAGAGAGCATCTTTTAAGATATTTTGGATATTCTGTACTGTGTATTTCAGTATACTCCACCTTGTTTGATCTTCTTGGAATCGGTTACTATCGGCTCACTGGTGTCTTTTAGCATACTAACTCAAGGCTGGAACCTTCCTCTGAGTTTGGAGAGCTTTTGGAAGACTTTCCTTGCGTTTCACGTCAGTTTCTATCTTCAATGTCTTTGCAGATGATGTCATAATACTGTTCCTTGTCTCTTCTTCTAGCAGCTTTCATGATACTTCAGATATCGGAACTAAATATCTATCCTTGACCCTATTCTTGAAAAAAAAAAAAAAACCTTTATCTCCTCAGAAATAAATTGACTGTTATATGCCACTGTTACTATTAATATTCCAAGGAAAAGAAGAAAATGAAGTAAGATTAAATAAAGGATAAACATGGTGGAAAACCTACGGCTGAAAATTCATTGATAGTTGTATTTTGCCACAGAGAGTCACAAGCTTCTAAAACTGTCCTACAAAAAAAATCACAATTATATATTTTTTTCAGGTGGCAGCCTCCAGATAGCAGACATAGCACGGCAGCTCTGACAAGTGAAAAGTAGTAAAAAGTTAGTGAATCTCTGCTGACAGATCAACTAGAGCCAGCTCACCTTTTCTCAGCACTTCACATGGACGATGCAAAGATACAAGAAAAAAGATGCTTGGAAGAACCATGATCCATAAAATACAAAAGGAACGACCATGCTTCGTTGTTTTTTCAGGGTAAGCAATATTATGCAGATGTCAGGAAATGAATAGGAGATGGTAAGCCACAGAAATTAGACATAAGAAAAAAAGGTAAATCTACTTTATACCAAAACCATTTGCTACACTTCTATCTTTCTGTCCTTGCAAATCATGTATACTTCTACAACATTCATTGCCTTTTGTTCTTTAAACTTTTCACCTCACTTTCAGGATCTGATTGACTCCATCTAGTCACAACTTTCTCGATATTTTTCTATCCATATTCCCATATTTAATAAGCATTCTATAAAGAGTACAAATCATTTATTTATCTATTTTTTCACCATCTACATGTAACTTTTAATCATTCACTCAATTTTTCCTGTCAAATATAACCATCTTTGTCTTTGAAACCTTAATTTGAAGATCTATACAAAACTAAACCTTGTTTTAATGAACCATTTGGGAGGAAGAGTGTCTGTTAAATCTGCACTCCATTAACTCTAACAAATGTACATCATTTGCATAAGTTTGTCATTTCTGTAATTTTGTAAATTATGCAAATTGTCCAGTCAGAAGTTGGATTTAGCACACTCTGTCTTATAAACAGAGGTGAAGTCAAGCTCAATTTATCTCTATTAAATCTGAAATCTGTTAGTGAGGTCCATTACAAAAAGGGTTTGTTTTCCAAATATCCTGCACGCTACCAATCAGAATTCTGCCAAAGACTGTATTCATTCTTGCTACTTTTCCCTTTCTACACAGGAAAAATAATGGAATTCTTCCAATCGTCATTCACAGATGCAATCTTCCCATGTGCATTCAGTTGCACAGCCAATCCATAGGCAAACCAAATCCATACTTTAACATTTTTTCAGTTACACCATCTATACTTGCAGTCCTGCCATTTTTCAACATTCTTACAGCATTTTACTTCCTCTGCATCATTTATTCTTGCACACTAACTTTTATAGGATTTGTTTCAACACTACTCTTAACATTTGCATACAAATCTCTAAAATAGTCCTTCCAGCATTCCCTCCCTTTAGTTTCATCCCAAATCATTTCATCACACCTATTTTTAAATCCATTCACTCTACTGATGACTCCTTGTTTAGCCCTCTATGCCAATTTTCAGTCAAAATCATCTTTTATTTTCTCTGCCCCTTTCAATCGTCATTGTCCCTTGTGCTCTTTGCCTACATTTTTGCAGCTATTTTCTTCTCTCACACATTACACATTACTCAATCTGTTTCATTCTCATTTCTTTTGCGCAACCATTCCTTTATATGCATCTTTCTCATCATTTCATACTTCCTATTAGAATCACTCCACACACTTCAATGGCACTCTAACATACTTTCTTACACTATGTTCCAAGCAGCTCCCACATTCTCTTTCCTTATGTCCAGTTTCCATTCATTCTGTTGGGAGATTAATTTGCTTCTAATACTTTTTTTCATACAGGATTGATACTTTCTTTTCCTATAGTTGTTCTAGTTTATTTATTATTAAATTTACACGGCCACCCATCTCACTGCTGCAACTCTGGGCGGCTTACAGAGTTAAAAACCAAAAAAGCAATACAAAGACAACCACCAAAAAAATGCAAAAAAATCATTAAAAACATTAAAGTATTAAACCACTAAAAAAATTCTGCAGGAGGGCACCATTCATTTCCTAGAAATATAACGATGTACCAGGCTCTCCACCAACATGACCGGATCCCCAGCCTAGACGGCAAAGCCATGTCTCCAGGCTCTTCTGGAAGGTCAACAGGGTTGGGGCCAATCTCAGCTCAGGGAGAATGATGTTCCAAAGGGCAGATGCTGTATTTCACTCTCCTCTTTTCCATGTCCATTTTTTCCCAGGATCCACATCTGACATCACCAAGATACAGTCCATTCCACATTCACTACTTCTCACCATCCTTGTATCCTTCACTAATTGTCCCAGTCTATCATCATAAATAATCAAACTAATTATGCTTTTTGGTTAATATTAATTCCTTTGCCATGTTATATATGAATAGACATGCTTAAACCACATACTTAACTTTTTTTCTAAATTGATACTCATCAGGCACCATTCTCATTTATTTACAGACACGCTATGTATTAACTTTTATTTCTTATTAAAATTAATTCATGCTTATCCACAAGAGTTAGCAGCAAATGAGCCCACAAATAGACTTCTGCTGCCCATAATGGCTTTGGCAAATCAAGGCTTTCAGATACTTTTTATTAATATACAAAAAGCGTAAACTATTTTACCAGCCTTCTCCCAATAACACTAAGGATAATGGCAGTCAGCATTGGCACATTCTAGTCAATATGCCATAGGGCAAGTGAAGCCCAGTTCTAGCCCAAGCATCTTCATGCTATCCTACACAGGTTGGGATCTCTACCCTAGAGGCTATCTTGAAAGTTAACATACTGTCACTCAGCTCTCATCAACCTGTTATATGCAGTATACTGACATACATTCATGATGCTTCACTGATTTTTTCCACTTCTAATTACAGTCATTTCTATTACAAAAAATCCTGTATTAATATTTTTGGTTAATATTAATTCCTTTGCCAGCACAGCATACTCATTAATTACTTATTAGGCCTCTTTTATTTCATGCAGCTGTTTTTTCTTCTTTTTAAATACTGAGTCAAAAATAAGTTCTGCTGAATTTAATATAGGCATGAGGCTTTTGACATATCTTTTCCCTTTCCCCTTTCATGAGAAGAACCCTGGCCTAACTTATAGATCTACTATGGAGATAACAGAAAGTATTACAACTTCTTACTGATGTGACTAGTAGAACTTAAACTCTGCTACCTTTGCTCATATTTTTTATTGTAAAGTACCAGGTCTTCAATTCAAACTATACTAATTCCAAACAAAGCATGTAAACAAAGCACTGCCACTTAAAATCATCAACTATAGTAGTAACCCTGACTTTTGACCCAGAAAAGTTCCCAACCCTAGCTCAAGCAAACTTCAGTGGTTTTATGGGGGAAAAAGCCAGTGTGTGTCTTTCTACCCTTTCCCTGTATCAGGACTAAGTGTCTCTCTCCCAAATCTCAAACCAAAAAAGGCTCAGAAGCGGGCTGCAATGATTAAAACGGCAGACGCAGGCCAAGAAGGTCCAGGTTCAAAGCCCCACTCAGCCATGTAGACATCTGATTAACCTCAAACTAACCACAAAGCCCAACTTACTTTGTGGGGTTGTTGTGGATATAAGATGGCAATGGGCAGAATGAGGTCAGACTAGAACTCCCCGAGTCAGTTAATAACGCTGAACTAGGGCCATAAATACTTATAAAGAGGGTATTATCAGCATTTTTTAATTACTGCATGTGCCATCAAGCCAGTCTCCACTCTGAGTGACCATGCAGATCGTTGGCCTTCTCCGGGATAAACGGCCAGCGTTACCCCCACTGCAGTTATCTATTAGCGGCAAGGTGGCAGAAAGGGACTGCTGACGTGTGTGCCAACCTTCCCCGGACAGGTGTCTGCAAACGATCTCTTTCACAGGGCTCTTTGAGGATTAGAGAAAAGCGCGCCGAAGCAGAGCGCTTTTGCCCCGCACCCCCGCGTTCTCATTGAGCGCTCTTTCTGAAGTCCGCTGCACGACGCGGCGCGGCGCAGCCCGTGACTAACACCGGCCATTGTAACGTCTCACAATGGCCCGCGCGCGGCGAGCCACGTTCTTCCGCTCTCAGATGAGCGGCTCTTAGCTGGGCCATTGGGCCCAGAAGCGTCCAGCCCCATCCGCAAGAGCAACGGGGGCTGGAAAGTGGGGGAGCCGAGCGCCTGGCGCGACGGAACGGGGCCCGCGGGAGGCGCGGGCGGGCCTCGCACGCCCAGAGCGGGCCCGGAAGGGGGCCAGTTCCGCAAGCGCGCCCCCCCCCGCTCCGCGACAATGGCGCCACGGACTCCGTGCCCCGCGCGCAGAAAATGGCCGGCCCGGCCCACGGCCCACCCGCCGCCGCCGCCGCCGCCGCCCGCCGGGAAACGCACCGCGCGCCGCGAGGCCTCGTCCGGGAGAGCGCCGCGAGGCCTCGTCCGGGAGAGCGCCGCGAGGCCTCGTCCGGGAGAGCGCCGGCGAGGGGGCGGCCGCGGCAGGGCGCGCCGGCGGCACGGCCCCAGGCCCGTCCGGGGGTTATGACGCGGCCCGCGCCCGGTGACGCCACGGCGCGCCCGCCCCGCGCCGCCCCCCGCGGGCGCCCACGTCCGCGCAGGCCCCGCCCTCCCGCGTCACAGGTCCGCCAGGCCGCAAGGCAGCCTGGCCGGCGACGCGGCCTCCCCCTGCCCCAACCGCCTCGGCCGCGCTCACCTGACGACGGCTGCGGCTGCGGCGGGGCGCCGAGGAGGGAGAGGAAAATGGCGGCGGGGAGAGGGGAGGGGAGGGACGAGGAGGAGGAGGACGCAGCGGCGAAGAGAAAGAGAAAAGGCTCGCGGGTCCCTCCGGCCGCGCGACGAGCCGCTCCGCTCCCTCAATCAGCAGCAGCAGCAGGAGGCGGAGGCGGGCAGCGTCGCTGGCCACGCCCCTCCCCGCGCCCGCCTGCCGCCGCTCATTGGCCGCGGCGCGCGCGCCGGGCGGCGCCCATTGGGCCGTCGCGACGCCGTTCAAAAGCCGCTCGCCCTGGCGCGCCGTGAGGGAAGGGGAGGCCGGCGCGGGCGGGGCCGGAGGGCGCGCGTGCGCAGCCGCTCCGCTCGGCGCGCGGACCTCCGCGCCAGTTCCCACGTTCCCCTCCGGTCTGACGCGCGTCCACGCTTCGAGCGGGGGTGTTTCCAGGCCGCCGTGCGGAGCCGTCGAAGTGGGCTGTGGGGCCTGGAAACGCTCGCGTGCGGCGGGTTCCCACGTCACAGGCGGGTTCGGCGCTCTTGAAGCTGGACTCCCAAACCCGCCAGGGCGGAGGGAGCGAGGCCGGGCTAACGGCAGACAAAACAACAATTGTAATTTGAGAGGTGGGAAGGGGCGGCGTATTTGCAAAAAATTCCAGAAGCAAGATTAGCAAGGTCTTAGAAAGTTCCTATGGGAAATGCTTGGATCCCGTGGTTTGTGCCCAAACAGGCGTTACAAGCTACTGGTTGGAATCATAGGGTTGGAAAGGACCTGAGAGGCTATCTAGTCCAGCCCCTGCTCAGCGCACGATCCACGAGAGCAGAGCAGAGTTTTTCAAGCTGGGCAACGTGGAGACGTGTGGCCTTCAGGCCCCAGAATTCCCCAGCCAGCACCTTAAGGTTGCCAACTTTGAACAACACTGTACAGTGGTAGAGCATCTCTGACAGAAGACCCTCCGGCCTTTGCTTCCAGCGACGCCGAACTCCTTACTTCATGTGGCAGCCGGTCCCACTGCCTGGCACCTGGCGCAGCCGCAGCGTGCCTCCCGACGTCTAGCACAAGCCTACGATTTGACCAGGGCCGGCTCGACGTTTGCGTGCAGCTGGAAAGGAGAAACCCTTCAGGTCTGTTCTGACCTCACAGCTTGACCGACTCATAGCTCGTCTCGACGCATCGGCAACGTGCAAGTGTGGAAGATCCGGCCGGCCGTGTTGTCCTGGCCTCTTCCCACCCTCGCGCCACTGCCCGGACCTCCATCCTCATCCCGGTCGCCCGCTTTCCTCTCTTCAGCATTGCACCAAGGGGAGGGGGGGAGGGGGCTGAAAGTAAAAAGGAGACGGAAATGAAATGTCAAGAGAAGCCCCGTGCTTGCAGGGGCTCTCAGTGACAGTGTTTTCCAAAAGCATGCTGGCTAGGGAATTCTGGCAGTTGAAGTCCACCTGTCTTAAAGTTGCCACGGTTGAGAAACACTGCTCTAGGCCCTCACTGTCTCCATGGCCGTTGCTCCGCATCTCCCTTTCCCAGGACCGCCACTGCCACCTCCCCTGCCTCTCCCCCAGGTTGGTTCTGCTACTCCTTCCTCACTGCCTCCCACATTCATTCATCCCACTTCCTCCTCCTCCTCAATCTTCCCTCTGACATGGAGATTTCTCCCACTTGCCCAGCCCTCCATTCCATGCAAACAGCCGCTTTGCAGCTGGTTTGCTTCCTTCAACGAACGTCCTGATTCCTTGCAGCACACCTGATTCCTTCCACCTCCTTGCTACCAGCATTGGGACAACTTAACATTTCTCCATTCCTTCCTTTTCCTGTCTTTAGGACTGTTTTTTTCACTGTTGTGAAAAAGAAAAATTCATCCGCTTGCTTTGCTTCTCACCATTTATGCCTATAACTTGCCATCATTCCCTCCCTTTCTCTGGTCCAGTGCAATGTAACCTTGGTCTTTGGTATGTTAGTTTTCAGATCCATCCTTCTTGCATCCATTCTAGCTAATATTTTCTGCAAATATCAGATCCTCAGTTTACAGCAGTGCAACCCCTGAATATAAAAATACACATTCATTCAGATATTCCCCTTCCCCCACCCACTTCTGCTGTCACCACAAGCATTTATTCCTATGTGGGATTAATAGAACAGTCAGCGTACAAAAGGGGAAATCTGCCAGCGAAGAGAAACTTGCTGAAATTAGCAAGTTAAGGTTAATTTGCAGCCATGCAGTCCAAATGGGAAGAGTCACCTTGGACCGTAAGATCTCTATGATACAGAGGCCCTGGATTTAAGCATTATTAGGACCCATTTTTCACGGGCGGGGATACAGGGTGTGACCTAAAGCAGAAGCAAGCAATGTGGGGTCCTGCAGGTCTCTTGGGTGACAGCCTGCACAATTCCTTGCTATTGGCAGTGGGGCTTGGGGCCAATGGGAGTTCACATTAACATCTGAAAGCCTCAGGTTGCCTGCCCCAACCTGGGAAGGATTTTTAGGGGATCGGGGGCATCTGGGTAGAACAGAGTGTCCAGGTCAGGCCAACTTGGGCCTTGCTTAGATCTTGAATGGGAGACCACCAGGAAATCTAACAGGTGGCAAGTCGGAAGAAAGGAAGGGCAGCCCACTTCCACACTGTCCCCACAAAAACTCTGTGGATGGGTAGATGAAGCCACCAGGAATCGAGCCTTTATTTTGTGGTTCGTTAAGGCCGCGTTTCTCAGTTGGCTGAGGAACTCTGGGAGTTGAAGTCCATGCATCTTACAGTGGCTGAGGATGAGAAACACTGCCTGGGGGGGGGGGAACCGCCCACAGCGAACCCGGAAGTGTTCTCCCTGCAGCGCCTCTACGTGCTGCGAGTCTACGGAGAGGAGCGGCGAGTCGGGCAGGGGCGGGGCCTGTTGCTGGGGGAGCGCTCGAGTCGGCCGGCCGGCCGGCACGTGCAGGACTTGCGCGTCGCGTGATCCCGGCGTGCTCCGCGCGCCTCCCCGTACCCCCCCCCCAGGAAACGCCAAGATGGCGGCCAGTAACTACTACGGGTTTGCGGCCGGGGCCGTCGCTGGGCCCCAGTACAGGTACTTGGCGGGGGGAAGGGGCCGCTCTGGAGGAGGCGGGTGTCAGGCAGCCCTCCTCGCGTGCCCAGAGCGCCGGTGGGCGCTCGCAGCCTCCTCTCTCGGCCGTTCTATACAACAGCCTTGCCAGGTAGGCCGGTTTTTTGTAATGGTGGCAGGCACGCGCCGCGGTGGTGGGCCCAGCCTGTTCTCTGCCGGGGGGCTTTCGCGTACGGTGGGCGACGGCTCCCGTCGTCCTCCAGCCGGGGTACTGGCTGGGGGCAATAGGGCTTGGAGTCGCAGCAGAGGTCGCGGCGGCGCGGGGGGAGCGTCCTGCTGGGAAGGGCCCGGGCGTCGCAGGGTTGGCAGCACGTTCCGGGGGGGGGAGTTTTTTGTTGTTTTGTTTTGATTTTGTACAACAGCCCAGCCAGGTCGGCCAGCGCTCGAATAAGCCCCTCTCTCTGCGGGAGAGCCTTTCCGAGCGCCTGCCTGCCTGTTCTTGGCTCCCTCGCAACAGCGAGGCTGGGCACCTCTTCCCACGCGCGGGCACACCCGCGGGCGGTGAGTCCTGGGGGCCCCGCCTTGGCCCTCTTAGCTCCCTCCTGCAAGGCAGACGGGAAGGCGGCTGGCGAATGGGGGGGCAGGTGGCTGGCAGTGAATAACCGCAGCCGTCTGTACAACCGCCTTGCTGGGTGGGCCACTCCTTGACCGCCTTCTCCTTCCGCTCCTACTGAGAATAGCCGGTGGGTTACGCGGGAGACGATTAATAAATACATGCAAGCTGTTGCACCGCACCGCCCTTGGCAAGTTTTATCGCAGCAGCTCTTGCAATAACCGCAACCAAAAATGGGCACCTGGTGGGATATCAGTTCGGGTGATCAGAAAGTCACCCCCCGCCCTCACACCCCGTTCTGTATCCGTCTGGGAGGACAGATGATGGTCTGGGAGGTGTATTTCAAGTGCTCTACGGAGTTGATCTATATTGGTTGAGCTGTTCTGATGAGCAACGTGTGAGGTGGGCTGGTGAAATGGAAGTCTTTCCGTCCCTTTTCCTTCCCCCACCCTGCCCCCGTGTTAGGTGGAAGGGGAAGAGAGGTTGAAAAGCAGATAACCGTCCTTAAGCGTAGCCTTTTTCAGAATGCTTCGTGTTGCTACTAAACTGTCCATAGGACAAAATATTGCTGCATTTCATGCTTAAATGTCTTTTTAGAAACTTTTACCCCCAAGGTTTTTAGGGACAATTTCAAAGAATGTATGGCATTTCTCTTTGTTTGTTGTAAATTTGTGCCGTGTGTTCAAAGCATGCCAGCATCCTTGCCGCTGTGTTGTTAGTAATGGTACATGTCAGATTAACCAGTAATTGGCATTTGATGAAAGCGGTCAGTTCTTTTTGTTTTGTTTGTTTCTTTGTTGCCAGTATTAATTTGACACTCTACTCCAAAATGGCTCTGAATAGCATACAACAGAAATAAAGGCCTAAGACGTAGATACAGCACGACAGTAATATGTTACAATGGCATTAACTAGCGGAGATAAATAATAAAAGAAAACATCCGTTAGATGCTGTTTTCACCTCTCTTTGGAAAGTCAGTAGGGAGGAGACAGTTCTTAGATGTGGGACAAGAGCTTCCATAGGGAGGCGGCATCCTTGAAAAGGCCATGCTCCGGGTCCCCTGGAGGTGGGATTTCTTGGAAAATGGGAACCTCAGCAGGGCCTCTCTCCCAGACCTTACAGGACAGGCAGTTCACTTTGGAAAGAAAGGGAGAAGTTGTTCACAGAATGTTCCCAGTGACCAGACAGAGAACTCAACCCAAGATTTATTCCCACGTTTCCCTGCAGCAGAGATCTGAATTGCAATATTTATTTGGAACTGTTTCCTTACTGTGAGGAACCTGATTCGAGAGGCCATATTTTATCTTCTACAAAGGTTCTTTGCCTACCAGCTCTGATTCAAAGTATACCTGGTAGAGGAGGGCCTTCTTGGGGGATGGTCCAAGGCTCTGGAACCCCTTGCCAAGGGAAGACCTGCTCATCCTCATCCTCGAGGACACTTGGCTGGCAAAACACATCAACTCCGGCAGGCCTTTGGCTTCCTGCTGCAGTCTGACTGGTGAAGATTTTAATGCGGGCCAAGGATTCTAGCAGTTCTGAGTCATCTGCTTTTTAAAGGTTTTATATTTCACCGTGCAGCTGCTTTTTGTCTTCAACCCCTCTCTCTTCCTCGTCCCTTTCTTTGCAGCCCCCAGACCACTCCCACATATTCCCACCCCCCAGCAGCCATCAGCTACTCTGTCCAGCAGGTGCCAGGAACTGACCCCACCATCGCACCCGCCTACCTTCCAGCCGTGCAAGCTGCCAGGCCAGTGGCACCTGCAGCCTACCCAGGTTACCAGCCCTCCCCTACGCAAGACTGTGGATATGGAATGCGGCAACCGGATCCCGCCCCCCAGCCTGCCCAGAGCTATCAGGTAGCGAATTGGAATCCTGGGGTGGTTTTCCCCCACGTGGGAAAAATGGATCACCTTCCTAGATTATCAGCAGCAGCCTTTTGAAATGCTCAGAGGACGTGGCTGTTTCAGGAAAATGCACTTTTCGGTCGTGAACATTTCCATGGTTGAAGGTTATGCTTCAGAACCATCCACGTATGTGTTAACTCAGGCTGAAGCACCACATTCACTAGCGTGGTGAGGTGGGAGGCTGGCTCCACCCCAAGGAACAACATTTGCCTCCTGGGGTCCAAGAATTGGGAGGCATCTGGGAGCACCTTTTCCAGCGAACAGATTTTCCAGTTAACAAAAGGCATGGGTGTTCGTGAGCTGCAGCTCACTTTATGGGATGTGTACAGGGGCTGGCCCAGCATTTCTCAACCTTGTCAACATGGCTGGCTGGGGGATTCTGGGAGCTGAAATCCACACATCTGAAAGTTGACATGGTTGAGAAACACTGAGCTAGACTGGTGTAGGATTTAAATGGGGGTGAGACGGGGGGAAAAAAGGGAGGGGAAGGCAGTTTAATTATCAGTTAACAGTTGTAATGTGTTAAAAACCCCTGTATGTGTTGTTTGTTTGCTTCCTGGGGAAGAGAGTTGACTCCAGACTCCTGCCTGCCTGCAGTTCATTGTCAGCTGCAATCAACACTTAGCCGTGATGGGGGGTTTTTTTTCACTCCAGACTCATTCTGATGGCTTGTATGTGCAAATTCTGTCACGTACTAGGAGGCCAGCAAGAAAAGCGGAGGGGGAGGCAAAAGATGTCAGCAAGGGTGTTAAAAAAATAAAATCACAAGGGTCAAAATAATCTCTCTAAAGCATTTTTTGTACTAAACTAGCCTCTGTGGAAAGAGTGAGGGGCAATTCAGTCCTTCATCACCAGCCTACCAGGTTTCCCTGCTGTCGTCAGAATATCAGCACAGAAATGCTATGGCTGGTGAGAGGAAGCTACTCCTAAGAAAGGGACCTCCTGGGTAGTTTGTAATTTTCATGGGCTTGCATAAAGTTCAGATGAATCACAGTCTCTTCAGTTTGGATCATTCAGTAATCTCTGTAGGAAGAGAGCCGTGTTAGTCTACAGTGGCAGAAAAATTGGGAGGAATCTGGCAGCATCTTTTCCAACCCACAGCTGTTATTTTTACAAGACAGAAGCTTCTGTGCTCATAAAAGCTTCTGCCTTTGAATAATATTCATCAGAAAAAGTGCTGGGTTCAGGAACTAGCTTTATTTTTCACTCCCACTTTATTTTTCACTCCTATTTTTATAGTTATTTATTACTGGTATTTATGTTTTTATATATTGTATTTGTATTTTATATTTACTGTTTTAATTGATTATTTCCGTTGTAAACTGCCCAGAGTCCCTCTAGTGGGAGGAGATGGGTGGTGACAAATTTGATAAATAAATAGTAGACTCTTGCAGTAACCTCTGGCAAGTTTAAAAATAGAATCAGATATTTCTGACACTTCAAACAGGGAAATACATGTGCCCAAGTTTGCATCTGGACTCAACCAATCAGTTTATCAAATTGTACGGGGTTGAGTCCGGGGTTGAATCAGAGCTGCAATTAATAAAAATAGCCTGTTAACAAAATTTCTGTACTTTTTTTTAACAATCTAAATGTGAGGAAAAGATAAGGCTATTGAATTGCTGGGTCTTAAAATGTTCCGAATATTCCAGAAAATGGAGTTTCCAGATAAAGCTTCAAAGGGTGCTTGATTGAGTTATGTAAAAGCATATGTTGCTGAATAATGAACTATTCTCGTTTTGAGATAATTTGGACTGTTGCTGATTTTTAAATCCTTCGTAGACCACAGAAAATTAATGTGGTATACTGCTCCAGTTGCAGTCTTCTCATTAAAAATCAATAAGCTTCCTGAATCAGATCCCTGTAATTTTAGCATCAGGAAAATGTCCAGGAAGCCCGCATCGTTCCCTGTTTTCCTCAATGTCATCTTCTCCAACCTGATGCCCTTCAGATGCATGTGGCCAGAATTCCCAGCTAGACAAATCTAACTGGGAATCTCAATCCAGCAGATTTTGAGGCATCAGCTTGAGGAGGGTGGCTGAAGTCAGACCGCTGATAAAAGCCTTTTTTTGGCAGGACCTCCCGTGAGTCTGTTCGGGCGTTGAAGCGGCTCGGCTGCTCATTTCCCACCCCACTTTCTTGCTGCAGGATAGCTACAGCTACGGGCAAGCGCCAACAGCAGGCAGTTACGAAGCCAAGCCATATTACCAGACGTTGGTCACCCAGTTGCAGAATGTGGCCACAGACTCCTACCATCACACCAGTGAGTTTTCAGGGAGCCCACACGCAGCCCTTGGTCATGTGTGGGCTGGCCCAGAGCCCTGGAGGGGGCAGTCGGTGGGATGCGTTTATGTCGTTGAGATTTGAGGGCTGGAAGTTGGCAAGGCATGGGAGGGTTCAAAATGGTTGAAGGAATCCTCGGCACTGCAGTCGGACAGGCACACATCACAGGCATTTGTTTTTGGGTAGGAGCACACGGGTTTCTGCTCGAAGTGAAGAAACTAATTCTTGGGCTGCCACTCAAGGGTTTTCCACACCCCAAAATCAGATTACGTTACAACACGTTTGGCTTGTAACTTAACAGGCAGGACTCCCGGCCTGCAAGTGATAAGGGTTAAATTGCCTTTTGCCTCTTTCTTAGACAAGGCCCGGGCAAGGACCCTGAACGCTCACAGGGCTCTGTCCTCGGGGGAAGAACGTGGGGGCAGCGGGGTTCTGTGGGCAGAAGGCCGTCCGCTCTTCGCAGGCATCACGGGACTTTTTGGGCTTTTGCAGATGCCCAGAGCGCTTACAGCCAGACCCAGACCCAGAGGCAAGGGACGCCCGTGAAGCTGGTCCAAACCGGGAGGGCTTCCTCGTCCAGCTACGCCGCCTACCCAGCCCCGATGCCTGTCTCCTCCGTCCAGTCGTACAGCCCGTCCTCCTACCACTCCTCTCCCGCTTCCTACTCCGGTATGAGCTTTTTGTAGGCAGCGTCTCTCCTTTTCGTTCCCCTTGCCCGCTTGGCTGAGGAGGAGGAATTGCACCAATGGGAGCCCACTTCTCTTCCTCCCGTCTCCAGGACCAAACTACTCCAGCTACGATGCCGCTGCGTACACAGTGGCCAACTCATCCTGCTACCCCGTCCCGCCGCAGCCGCCGCCTCCCCCGCAGCCGCCAAAGCCCGTGGGGGGCTCTCGGTGGGGTTGCACTGGCAGCAGCAGCAGCAGCAGCAGCAGCGCCAATTCCCCTGCCAGCGGTAACTACAAGAACCCTCTGTTTCCCAACAAGCTCCCGAAGCTGAGAGGCGCACCGAGACAGCCCCAGCTGCACTACTGTGACATCTGCAAGATCAGCTGTGCCGGTCCCCAGGTGAGACGGAGACTCTCCGCCCCTGTCCTTTTGGCCCAGGTCAGAGAGCCACCAGAGCTGCCAGTGGGCCACTGAGAAATGAGGCTGGTCCCCCAGAGATCATGGGAGGCAGGCCCCAGGGCCCTCTGGATGCCGGGCTACCGTTGGCAGACTTCCTGGCCCAAATGCCAAGGAATGGTGAGGCCATCCACATCCAGAGAGCCAGTCCCATGCCTTTGCTTGGTCTAAGCCAGTGTTTCTCAACCTGGGCCACTTTAAGATGGGTGGACTTCGAATCCCAGAATTCCCTGGCCAGCACTGCTGGCCGGGGAATTCTGGGATTTGAAGTCCACCCATCTTAAAGTGACCCAGGCTGAGAAACACTGATCTAAGCCCTGTTTGAATGTCTTCCAGGTAGTCAGCTGTTAACCTGTGTTGGGCTGGATTCCCTCATCCTGGGGTGGCAAGCAGGGCATGCAAGCCAAAGCTGCTCCGTCTTAACGAAGGGGCAGCAGGTTGCTGTATCCCGAAAAGCAGCGTCCGAGAGGAGAGTTCCGGCTCAACCCTCTTTGTTGAGCATTAAGTTGATGCTGAATTTGGTTTGCCACATTTCTGTGCAGTTTCTGCACAGACCCCGCCTTTTCCCTCTGCTCCCTCCCAGACATACCGGGAGCACTTAGAAGGACAAAAACACACCAAAAGAGAGGCAGCCCTGAAGATGGGGAACCAGCCAGGTGGAAGCAGTCCTCGGGGGGTCCAGGCCCAGCTGCGCTGCGAGCTCTGTGACGTCTCTTGCACGGGGGCTGACGCCTATGTTGCCCACATCCGGGGAGCAAAGCATCAGAAGGTGGGTCCCAGATGCGTTGGGAGTCGGGCGCTGATCATGGCGTTGCTCAGGACCCTGTGGAAATTTGCTCTGTCCCTGGAAATCTTGGGCTCTCTTCTCCCCTCCCCACAACCCCAAGAATCCTCAGTGTCGAAGTCCAACACGCCAGGGGGGTTGTCAGGTTATGGGAAGCTGCTGCAAAACAGCAATGCCCCTTTGCTGCCCGTCCCAGGTCTTTGGCCCATGGTGACCAAAGGTCCCTGTGTTCCAGGTTCTCAAGCTGCACACCAGGTTGGGGAAACCGATCCCTTCCCCTGAGCCCGTGCTGGTCAGCGTTGCTTCAGCTCCTGCGAACATGTCGGCCCTCAAGCAAGCTCTCCTTGTCCCCTCCCCTGCTGCACCTGTTGGGCTCACAAAGCCCGTTGTGGGAGTGACCAACAGCACCGCCACCGGCAAGATGTCGACCCCAAAGAAGTCTGTTGCAGCAAAGCTCCCCCGAACAGGTACGGATCGGAGAAGGGAGGCTGGAAGGATAAGGCCGCTGGGGAGGGGTAGTTGAATGGACTGCTTCACGGGGGCAGAGTTCTAGGCGGAGCTTGCACAAGGGATCTAGCCAGGGCGATTCAAGGCCTCGCAGGTGCACTCACCCAACCTGCGAAGCTTGGGTAGCTCCCGTGGCTTTGCATGCTGTAAGCTCTCTAGTCAGTCGCAGCCCCTAGCATGGAATGAACCCCAAAAATGGGTTGGTGTAGTAGTTTAGAAAGCGTCAGGGGCTGGAAGAAACCGGGGGGGTTGTCTGGCCTGAGCAGAGACAGGTGTATTGCAGCAGTACCTTCCGTAGCATGTTGCATCGCTCTGAGTAGACACCATCCACCACGTTCCACTCCCAGGCAATCTGTTCCATCAAAAGCAATTAAATTTTTAACTGGAAGCTGCTGCTTTTTAGCGTCTGCCCACTAGCAATTTTAGCCCTCCCTCTAGCACAGCTGAGGATGTCCCTGCATAACAATGATGCTTTCAGGTATGCAGCATGCTGCGTTGTGGGTAGCGCATCCTGTTTCCCGGCTCTGCGTTCTGCAGCCTGAAAAATTAGAGTGAATTTGATAACCTGATTCTGTTGTTCCCACCCCCACCCCAATTTTTGCAAGCAAAACTGATGGGTGGGAGCGTGACTGGGGGTCCTGAAGGCGTTTTGGATTCTAAAAAACATGGCGGGGTGCCTTTCCCCATTCAGCAGCAAGCAAACTTCAGGCAAAGGGCAGCCTGAAATCGGAGGAGGTCAAAGAGACGCAACCGAAAACGGTGCCCGAGGTAGAACAGCTTCCTCTCGACGGTTCTGGAGACTGTTTGGGAGATCTGCTGGATGTACAGCCAGTGGGCCAAGATTACGTGGAAGAGGTAAGCCCTGGATCTGGAGAAGATCTTTTGCAATTGGGGCGATTTCTTCCCAATCTTTAGAGCGTAGCCTCATCAGAAACTTCGATCTGAGCTTTGAGGCATGGAACTCTCAACCTTCAGAGGGTTGCTGTGTGACCTCCCAGTTGGGGCTCCAGTCAGCCATCTGCTCACAAATGGATTGTGTTTGCGCAGGATGACCTATTTAATTTTGCCTTTTGTTGTTGTTGTTCTTGTTGGGTTTTGGTTTTTGTTTTAATTTTCTGTAAATATTGGGAAACCTGAAAGCTGGTTACTTCCTTTAGCCATCCAATTTGGATTTTCAGCACTCCTGAGGAAGAAGTGGGCTCTATTTGGACCTGACCATGAGCAGTTCTTCTCATGGTCCTTGCACTGATCTCATTAAGCGGGAAGTTTATTGTTCTAATTGAATGGAAGGTGCTTGAATGGGAGGTTGCCATTGATTCTTTCATGGCTTCCCAGAAGTAGCTGTACAGTCCGTGAGTTAGCCGAAGGGGCAATTAAGGCCTTAGAGGCGCAGGCATGAAAGATTTCATCCTCCCTGTGCCGTTGCATTGAAGGGGACACAGAAGAATCGAAAAAAGAGTTCACCTTGGGTTGTGTTTTCTGAAACAAGCAGTAATAGCAGTGGCACAGCAATGGCGCAAATTAAAATAAAAACACCCCAACCTCCTCAGTGATAAGCAAATATTTGCAAATTGCCTTGTCTAGATTCAGAATTAATGTGGAAAACCATTATGATCCTATGGGAGAGAAGGTATCTGTGGCGTCTGATTCTTTTGTCATTTTCACTGGAATTTAACTCTTTCTGCCACTCAGCCTCCCGCAGAGGCCTGCAGGCTCTTTGGCAGCAGTGTGGTCTAAGGAGTCTGGCCTTTCCCCTTAGCTCTGGCTTCCATCCTTCCCTGTGCCCCGCCGTTTATTCAAGCACCAGATTTCCACCCCACCTTTTCTCCAGAGCTCAGTGTGGCATAATCCTCTCTCCTCCTGCTTCCTCCGCGCCCTCTGGCTGGGCTGAGAGAAAGCGGTGACCCATAGTTGGGTCTTCCATGGGGAACCTGGGCTGGGCTCTCCCGGGTCTTACTGCGGCTCCCTGACTGTTGCACTGCGTTTTCTTTCGCCGGGTTGGGCAGAGCGGCAACCTCCCGACCCCGTCCATGGTACCACCTGACCTTTCTTTCCCGCAGATTTGCCACGGCGGGGCTTTGTGGGGCCCGAGAAGTAAAGCCAAGCTGGAGCAGAGCTCCGCAGCTGCCTGGATGGAATTACGCGGCATGGCCGCGGGTACCTGGTGACCCAGTTCCTTCTCCCGCCTCCCCAGGTCCACAAGAAGGGGAAGATGGTCCGCTTCTACTGCAGACTTTGCGAGTGCAGCTTCAACGACCCCAGTGCCAAGGATATGCACCTCAAGGGACGCCGGCACCGGCTGCAATATAAGGTGATGACTAGGGACCAGGAGGACCTCTTGCTTCCCCCTGGACACTCTTTCCCTGGTAGCACTGCCAGCAGCATCCTCAGTCATCAGCCAGCCACCCGGTGTGCCAGTGAGCCAGGCATGAGAGCTGCCGGTCCCTGAAAGTGACTGCAGGGCCTCTGTGGAGCGCTCTACGCATTGGGCACAAAGCAGCATCTGCTCCCGTCATTCTGCGAAACAATAGAGCCAGCCTTTTTGAGGTGGGGCCCCTCCAGAAGCTGCCCTGAGCTGAATAACAGCCAGGACCCGCTGGGGCTGTTTCGATATCATGCCCAGGTTGCTGGGCTGCAAAACTCGGTTTCAAGTCTCCGCCTGCTGTGAAACTCACCGGGCGACTCATTGCAGTTTTTCAGCCAAGCCGTTTCACGGGTGATTGTGGAGCATGCGATACACTATGGGTTGTATTCCCACAACATGGCTGGCCCAGTTCTTTCCTCTCCCCTTCAACAGACACAGCTCTGGGTACTTTTTCTTGTCTCTGTATGTTGTGTAAATAAATGAATAGACATCCTGAGTTTGACAGGACGGGACACAGGGCAAGGCTGTGGGGCAGGAGGGGGAGTGTTTGAAAGGGAGCGGCTTCCCTTCATTCTCTTCCCAGCTGCTGCTCTCTGTAAGTGGGGGGGGGGGAGGGACTCCCATCATCCCCAGCCAGCACAGTAAGTGTTGTAGATCAAGAAGTGTCCAGGATCAGCGTGGGAGCCCCAGGTTAGGAGAGTGGCAAGTGGGAATCAAGGCACCGTGCAAACATTCCTTTCCAGGGTTAGATGGGGACTGGTCCAAGGTTTGGATTTGCACCCTGGCCTAAACTGGATCTGTACCCCCTCGACAACAGTCCCCGTTTTTCCTTGCGCCTAAGAGAACAGGAGCAAACACATCAAGCCTGTTTTCTCCAAGCTAATCCTCTTCAGGTGCTTTGACCTTTGACCCCGACAGGCCTTTGCACACCGTTTCCTTCTCCAGGCAGCAGCGTACAAAAGGGCCTCCCCAGCCCTGCAGGACTCTCCGCCTGCCGTGCATCGCGATAGGATTTCTGGGTTTGGGAGTGCGTGTATCAAGCTGCGCACATGCAGCCCTCACAGTCTTCCTCCCCCTCGCTTTCTGCAGGTGGCAATGGCTTACCTGGCAACACGTCTCCCCCGAGCAAAATTTCTTTACTGCTTGTCCAGCAGCACAGGTGGTCCTCGTTGAATGACCACTCGTTCAGCGGCCGAAGTTATGGCGCTGAACGAGGGGGACTTACAGCGTGTCCTCGCTGTCACCATTGTGGCATCCCCCGCTCATACGACCCCCGTTTGTGTCCTTCACTGTTGGTTTCCAACCAGCAAAGTCAGCGGGGAAGCTGGCAGGAGGTCACAAATGGCGATCACATGACCGCAGGATGCGGTGGCCGTATGGGATTCACCTAACAACGGCAACTGGGACTGCCACAATTGCCGTCGTAAGTCAGCGCAGTCACATGATGTCGCGCTTTATGGCCACGTCGCTTAACAGCGGAGCTACTGGTCCCAATTAGCATCGTTGAGCGAGGACTACCTGTATCTCATGCCACCTGTACCAAGCAACCGACCGATAGAAACCGTAAGAGCAGAGCTGAAGCAAAAGAAATGGGGGGAGCCTATCTACGTGTGGGTGCCACTGCTGGCCAGTGCTGGCAGTCCCGAGGCCAAGGGGCCAGCCCGGCAGGAAGCGCCTTCCCAGACTCCCATCTAGAGCTGCCTTTCTAGGCCTTTCCCTTGTTGTCCCCCCCAGAGGGAGAGTCCACACGCTTCCATGGCCAGACATGTGTGTCTTCATTTATCTAGCCTACTGATGTGAGCGTTCAACTACCAAAGTTCTCTGGTGCCAGCCTGACAAGGTGGGCCAGCCTAAGAAACCAGTGCACTGTCCTTTGGGCAGGACTCCTTCCCTTGCCACAGCCACAGTAGCAGAGCCCTGCCAATCTGCGCTTTCTCTGCCTGTGAGCCAAGGAGGGACTTCTCTGGAACATTTTCTCAAGCTGTTTTCTTGGCCCGGGCCCCAGCCCCGCTTATCTGGCCATGGCCTTGCCAGCAGCTGTTCCTCCTGTCCTCCTCTTCTGGGTGGTGAACAAAGATAAAAGCAAGCCCACAGTTCATTAAAGGAAGCTCAGGTTGGGGCCCTTAAAAGATATCGGTGGCACGCGACAGGCGTGTTCGCAGCCCCATCAGGGCTCCATGAACACCTGGCCCCAGAGCGTGCCCACTCCCGTTCTGTCTTCTTCAGAGGATTCTGTGGGACTATCAAAGGCAAGAGAAACTTAAGGCAATCCTTTTTCTCCTCAACCTTCTGTCCCCGTGGAAAAAAATGGGTGGGGGGGCTTCAGAGGTGAAATTTTGCCCCCAGACCAAACGAAGCCAGCATTCCGCCACGCTCCCCCTGGCAAGGTAGGCCGAGGTTGCCCACCCTGTAGGGGAAAAGGGTCGATTCGCTTGGAGGCCTCCTGGGTGGGTGGCTGGCTGGCTGGCTGGCTGAACCTGTGGTCTCACGGCAGCGCTTGCTCTTGCAGAAAAAAGTCAACCCCGGCCTCCCCGTCGAGATCAAGCCCAGCACCCGGGCCCGGAAGTTGCACGAGGAGAAGCTGACAAGGCATCGGGAGGAAGAGCAGCCCTGGCTCCTGGGAGTGAGGCGAGTCCTCCTGCCCCCGCCCCCCCAGGGAATGGAGGGCAGAAAAGGGGAATGGCCCGGGCACTTGCAGCTTCCTTCCTCTCCTCCATCATCCCTCCCTCCCTCCTCTTTCCCTTCTTTTCTCATTGTTTCTCTCCTCTCTTTCACGTTCCTTTCCTTCCTTCTCTCTCTTCCCCCCTCCCACTGCAGCTTAATGATTTCATTATGTATGTCAGAAAGGAGAAAGAAAGCAGGGGATTGTTTCACTCCCTTTCATAACTGACATTTATGCAGCAAAATCAGCTGCCCAGATGCAGAGGGGAAGGGTAGCCGTCCCGGCTCTCCAGGAGCACCCGTTGTGGAACAGGCAGTGAGAAAGCAGCCAAAGCTCAGGACTGCAGGAATCTAACCTTTAACCAAAGGCCCTTCAGGTTGCGCTGGACTACCACTGATCTTGCAGTTGACTGTTTGCACACAGGCCAAGGGGTCTGGGGTCCCGCTACAGGTAGTCCTTGCTTATGGACCACAACTGGGGCCAGAATTTCAGTTGCTAAGCTAAGTGGTCATTAAGCAAATCCGACCTGATTTTACGACCTTTTTTCTGGCGCTCATGAAGCGAACCACTGCGGGTGTTAAACAAACCACATTGTTAAGTGAATCACGCGGCTCCCCATTGATATTGCATGCCAGGAGCTGGCCAGGAAGGTCGAAAATGGCGATCACGTGATGCTGCAACAGTCGTAAATGCGAACCAGTTGCCAAGCACCCAAATCATGATCACGTGACCACGGGGATGCTGTGACGGTCGTAAATGTGAAGACCAGTTGTAAGTCGGTTTTTCCAGCACCGTTGTAAGTCCGAACCATCACTAAACGGATGGTCATTAAGCGAGGACTACCTGTATTGTTCTGCATCAATCTTGGGCTGGAGTAACTAAAAGAAGGTGTTTAGGGCCACTCATTTTTAAACCAGAGTTCCCCACTCTGTATCTGGAGGATTGGCGAGAAGTCCAATCAGCTGACACGGTTGCTTTGTACCGCCAGTGTCATAAAGCAGAATTGGCTTGTTCGAGCAAATGGCAGTTGAAGATCGTGGCCGTTCCCCTCATCCCTTGAAGTTGGCCAGGGAGCTCTGTTTAATTTAAAAGTGGACACCCGTGATTGGGGGCGGGGGCGTACTTACATAATGGCATCAGGGAAACAGCAGTCTGGAAGTGCGGGAGGCTGGCCATGCCCTAAGCCTTTAAGCATCTATTGAAATGACCTGCATTTCTAAGCCTTTAGCAGAATCTCTGCCGGTGATGGAGAACCTATGACACTTGTGTCAAAGGTGACGTGCCACGACATTTTGGGTGACACGCCAGCGTTCACCAACACCCAACAACGATTCTCCCTGTTTCAGTAACAAATAAGCTGAATGAACAGAAGGCCCTGCAACTCCCCCTCCCACCTACCCCCCCATCTCTGTCCTTTTGGCTGCCCAAAATTGGATTGTGCTTTTTTAAAATAAATGAGTATGTAAAGAATTGTTTATCTTTTGTTCAAAGGGGGGGGGGGCTGTGTGACACGCCAGCAGAGTCAAGTTAGACATTTTCCGAATTTTTGACAGGCTGAGCCCAAAAGGTTCGCCGTCGCTGATCTATGCCTTGCGTGTTCAGCTTCTTTTCTTTTGGAGAGCCATGGCCTTGGGGGCTTTAAAAACAAAATCACAAGCATGGATTCTCGACAAGAAAGCGAACCTACTCTAAGAAGCCAGTTGTGCCAGTTTCCGAACCAGGAGGCAAAGTCTTCTGGGAGGTCGTCTCGTTATTTTAGCTTTGCATCCCCGTTCAGCCACAGTGAGCACTGGGTGACGTTTGGGCCCATCCAGGGAGGAGCGGGTGCCAACTGAAGATCGGATGTTACTTCGGTGCAGCTGAGCATCCGTTGACTCTGCCAAAGGGCGGCAGCTCACGGGCAGAGCCCAGGGGTGCTAACGCATGCCTGCCATTTCTCTCCCCTGCCCCGTTCTCCTCCAGGCGGTACAAAGAGGAAATGTACTGGCGCCGGGTAGAGGAAGGACAGCTGTGTTGGGAAGAACGGCGGCGGCGACCTTTAGCAGCAGATTGGCCTCCACCACCACTCATGGGCAGGCTCGGGGTGCCTGTCCCCCCTCTCTTGGTGGGTACCCACTTTTGGACCAGCGTCCCCTCCAACCCCAGTGCTTGTTCCCCGCAACAATGGCAAGCAGTACACCATTGTGGCCTGGCGTGGGCTTACTTCTAAACCATAGCTTGGCGGTAACGCCCAGTGTCCCCCATCCACCAGAGGAGCAGGGCCATACATACAAAGTGATCGTTGTTTGATCTGACCATTGTTTCTGGTTTGGCCAGAACAGCCTTTCTCAACCTTTTTACCCTGAATACTTCTTAAGTCCCAGGGAACCCTGCATAAAAACCACAAGAAATGCCAAGGCTTCGCAATACAGTTCACTTCTAACCTGCCACCATTTACGTCTTACAGCGTTTATAGCAACAGCAGAGGGGCAGGCCGGCAGCGGAGTCGTGGCATGTAAAAATTCCCCCCACTGCAAACGCTAGCGTTACGTGGAGTGCGACGTTCAAAAGCAAGATGTCTGTGTTTTTTCCAATCACAGTCTCTCGCCGGTTGAGAAAGGCTGGGCTAGAGCATCGGATTGGTTGGTTTAAATGAAGGTGGTCTCCAGTTTCCTTGCCAGCTTTTCAGGGGAAGGAAGTTTATTATGCAAAGGGTTGTTTGCCCAGGTTTGGTTAGATAGTCCTACACTGTCGTTCAGAGAACTGATCCTTTGCCTCAGTTTCTTCAGTCACTGTTGGCCAGCCTCAAAATTACGTTAGTGGCCCCTTCTCCATCCCTGCCAGTGGGGGACCAGATTCACTAAGGACTTCTACCCCAGTGAGTTTTGCATTGGCTGATTTCTCCTTCTGTGTCGTATAATGGCCTTCCAGCTGATGCAGTCCTACCAACTCCTTTTTCTTTTCTTTTTTTTTTGAGATGGAAGTTGTCGGTCTTTTAATAGCTCCTGCTAACCTGGACCACATCCTGGGCTCTTACTTGGCCATTCGTAAGATCATTTAATGGCTTTTTAAAATTCTTCCAATTTTCTTTAGAGTAGTAGTAATGTTTATTTACTAAAGTGGGATTATAATCCCTGTGGTTTCTGCTAAAGGCTTAAATCCATGATGGGAGAAGTTGGGCTTTTTGACAAGGCCTGATTAAGCTCTCAGCAATCCGTCATCACCCGCTCTCCCCACCCCTGGTAATTACCCTGTGCCCATCCTAGGCTTGAAATGATGTTGCTTTTTTACGTGCTTCCATGTTTATGGCAAGTGGAGATCCAACTGAAGGGCATTTCCTTCTGTCCCCCCCCCCTCCTCCCAGATGGCTAGTTAAAGTCTGTCCATTTTATCTCCTCTAGCCCGCTCGGCGACCAAACTCTTCCGATGACCGCCACATTATGACAAAGCACTCCAGCATCTACCCAACGGAAGAGGAGCTGCGAGCCATTCAGAACGTCGTGTCCCACTCAGAGCATGCCCTGAGACTTGTCTCTGATTGGCTGGTGGAGCAGGAAGCAGGGAAGGAGGAGGAACAGGAAGAGAAAGGGTAACGCATGTGCTCTACCACGCAGGGTGGTTGTGCAGCAGGGAAAGGCAAGATCTTCAAAGGGTACTTAAATCTTCTGGCCACTAAGCCTGCTCACTCCTGGTTAAGCTGTGTTGGGCTTCTGTAAATGGAAATATTTTTGGGTCCTTTGGTGAAATGCAGACTCCTCTCTGCTGGAGCGGGCAATCTCTAGCCACCAAACCGCCCCGGCAGAGGGGAGTCCGTGTTCCGCCAAAGGACCACAAAAATCTCTCCTCCTGTTCCCAGCACCCCCAGCAAACCTGCAGATGAGATTCAGAGAGTGACGCCTGAAAAACAGATACTTATTGGAGGTGAGAAACAAGTGGAAATTGTAATGCAAGTCCTAGTAGTGTGTTAATACCATTCAGCCCCCCCCCCTCCTTTCAAATAGGCACAGTCGGGAATTCCGTCTCACGTACATGTTAAATGGCTCCCTGCTCCCACAGCTCTTCCCCCAAATTTGAAACATAGCCCAGGTCATGCATAAAAGATTGCCAGCCCTAGACCCCAGAGCTCTGATGATGTAATGGTATGCGGGAATGACCTTGGGAGATGAGGTGGGGGGAAGAGACGCTGCCTAGGTAACAGTTAAGAGGGGGCAGAGCCCGCAGCTGCATAATGGGAGGAGAAAGGGGCTCAGCAGGGACCCTCCCTAAGTTACCGGGCTGTAAAGGATATTTGTATACTTTCAGTCGTGCAAGAAGTTTATAATGCTCCTTCCCTCTAGGGCGGTGTTTTTCAAACTTGGCAACTTTAAGATGGGCGGAGTTCAACGCCCAGAATTGCCCAGCCAGCCATGCTGGCTGGGCAATTCTGGGTGTTGAACTCCGCCCATCTTAAAGTTGCCAAGTTTGAAAAACACCGCCCTAGGGTGTGGTCCAACCAGAATAAAAATTAGAAAGTAGAAACTCTCAGCTAAAATTACACCTAATCAATAAAGTCAATATATACCACGATATAGTTAGAATCAGTAAAAATGATAGTTATACAAATATAAAATCCTAAACCTATAACCTGATAGCTGCCATCTAACTTTGCACGTAATACTAAGTACAACAAAACTGCCACCCACATCCGCCTCCACCAGGAAACTGTGCAGTGGTTTTTGGTGTCTGTGCTTAATAACCTTTTCCCCTTCTTTGGAGGAAAGATTGTTTTAAATCTGGGGTTAAAAAGGCAACCTTTTTATTTATAAAAATGGGGATCTGCTTTTCGCTGAAACATCGCCCTGAGGCAGAGGAGGATCCAACAGGATTTAAATTGCAAAATGGCCACTGAGTATTAAAGACAGACCAACAAGAGCAGCCGCTGAAAGCTGGAGTGAGCAAATAAGCCTTTAGTAGGTGCTGCTAGCTTATGGGATCCGTGTGCCCACCACAGCTCGGGGGCACCACGTCACGAACACCCTCTCGGGTCACATCAGGAATTCCTGAGGAAAGACAGAAAGGAGTCCTCTCTGTATTTATCCTCACAGTAACCCTAGATTGTCATAGAAAGAGGGTGATACGCTCAGCGTCACATTGTGAGTTTCGTGGCTATTCCGGCAAAGCTCAAGCGGGTCCTGGGCCAGCTCCAGCCGAGAGGCCACACTGGCCCTGGGGCAGTCTGTTCCACTGGTCGCCCAAGTGACCGGCTGAATCAGCCCCTACATGTCTCCGGAGGGTGCCACTCAGAAGGGCCGGTCCGTCTGCCCTCTGCCACTCCAGCATTCCGACCTACGGGAAAGAACAGGAGCAGCGGTGGCCAGTCAGATGTTGAGGCCCCAACGGGAGATGGCGAGAGGCAGCGGCCTAGGACTTGCCTGATCCCACGGCAGGACATCGGCATCCCAGAAGCTGCTGCTTGGGTTCACGGCTTCCTGCTCATTTAATACGGCTCTCCTTCCCGTAGAAAGACCGACAAGCCGCCCCGGGTTCTGAAAGGGGTCACGAGAGTCGGCGTCCTGGCCAAGGGGCTGCTGCTGCGGGGAGACCGGAACGTTCGCCTGATCCTGCTGTCGGCCCAGAAGCCCACGTTGGCCCTCCTCCAGAGCGTTGCCGAGCAGCTGCCCAAGCAGTTGGGGGTAAGGACGGGGCACCAGCCCCACGTGCCAGGCCAGGCTGGTTGGGGTTGCTTTGGGTGGGCCGTTGCCAGACGTAGGGGAGTAGCGCCTGCCTCTGTCCTAACAGTCAGAAATCACGCTGAGACGAGGAGTAGGTCTCTGGTGCTTTATTACTGCTACATTAGACAGAAAATCCTAACAAACTGAAGAAGCGTGGGAAAAACCCAGACAGATGAACCCCAAAGGTTAAGGCGGGTCCGTTCTGTGTCTCTCTGAATGGCTGCTCAACTCCTCAGTACTAGGCATGCGTTTTCCCCCCTGGATAGAGGCCCCCTCCTGCTCACCATCAGTACTCATGACAGCCTCCATGCCTAGACAAGGCTCAGGCTGCATTTAATTTGGGGGGGGGCAGGGTGGGTAGAATTGGGTCGATATATAGGGTGAAACCAGCATTATCCATTTTTTTTCTTCTGTGTGGGTTTTTGGCATTATGTTTTTAACTTTGTTGAGGCTCTGTTCGGATCCGTACTGCAGATTTTGTATTTTTTTCCCCCAGTGGCCCGGCAGGAAACCAGAGTCACAAAGCTCACTGTCATGAGTGAGGATGGCGAGCAGGGGGCTCCCATCCAGGCTGTAAAGCGCATGCGTAGTACTGAGGAATTAGGTGGCCATTCTAAGAGACACAGATCGGGACCGCCTTAGTCTTTGGGGTTTATCTGTCTGGGTTTTTCCCACGCTGCTTCAGTTTGTTAGGATTTTCTGTTATGTATCTGCAATAAAACACTAGAGACCCGTTCCTTGTCTCAGCGTGGTTCCTGGCTGTTAGGACAGCCACTGCTTAATCTCAAGTGGCGTAGAAGACAACGCAGGCGGAGGCAGGAGGGCAGGAGAAAAATTAGGAATTGTGCCTGGCTTGGAGATGGGAAAGCAAGGGGCATGGCAGGGCAGAAGCCCAGATTCAAAGCAGAGTGTTTGCAGAGAGCACAGAGGAACTCACAGGGCCTGCCATGGCCCTTTAGAGCAGCTGCTGCATCTTTTCCTGGGCTTGTACATCTGTAGCCATCGGGGGATCCCAGGAAAAGATGCGTTTGGTTGGAAGTGTTCCCATAAATATTTAATGATGACTGGGATTTTTTAAATGATTAATTTAATTATGTAATAATTGGTTTTAACAGCAGGGAAGGGCGGGCCTGGGGGCAGGGGAGCGGGAAAAAGAACAGATCCCATCCTTACCTTTAATTTTTGGAGGGATCGTATCGCCGTTGTGTTCTTACCTTTTGTCCTGGGCGTGGTTAAAATTGTATTTTTCCTATTTATTTATTTATTTATCTGATCGAATTTGTGCACCGCCCACCTCACATTCTCATCTCCTCTTCCAGAAGGTGACCAGTGATGATTACGAAGTTGTGTCGAACTCGGAGGAAGCCCATATTGTCATTGCCTCGTCCAGAGAACCCAAAATGCAGGTCACAGTTTCACTTACCTCTCCTCTGATGAGAGGAGACCCCACGAATGCAGGTGGGTCTCCGGCCTTCGGGCAGCGTTCGCCTCCTGCACGTGAGCGTTAGGGCCGAGTCCTTTTGTCTTCGCCCAGCGTGTCATCAAGCAGTGTGTGTGCACGGGTGTGCGTCTGCTGGGACAGTCCTGGCCAAATGCTAGCCTCAGTCATGTTTTTATTTCCATGCTGAGTTAGATCCCATCAGTATTGCTGGAAAACAGGAATATTTACATTATTAATCTTATAAATAATAATATAGTATTAATATAATAAATTTAAATTTACGTATTGATTATGTGCCATTGATAAATGTATGTATCAATGCATAAAATAAATTGTACATAAGGTATTCATTTATGAAAGTACAATATTTGTTTTATCTATGAATCCAATTTATATGGCTGCCCATCTATCCAAGACACTCTGGGCAGCGAACAAAATTAAAAACTCAGCATTTTGTCTACAGCTGACCTGCTGGTCAGAAAAAAGCAGGTGAACCAGAGGAAGTGGGGTGTAAAGATGGCATAAGGAGCAACCATGTTTTGCAACAGGGAGCCCTTGTGAAATGCCTGTCTGCTTTTGTATGACAAGGATCACCAGTCAGCTTGCCTGTGGCTGTGATAGGGTTATGGGGCGGGAGGGTGGGTGGAAGTAAGGAAGGAAGGTTAGCCAGCCAGCTAGTTATTTAGTTTGTATTTTCTTCTGATTCTGACCTGAAACCTTTCTTGCCCTCTTTATTTTTCTGTCTTTTCCTCTGTGCCTTTTAGAAGCATCAGCGGAATCCCAGCAGGAGTCCTCGGAAATTCTGAACAAAGACAGATGCTTGGAGTCCCTGGCTGCCCTTCGCCATGCTAAATGGTTTCAGGTAAAAATAAAAAAAGCTTGCCCCTGGAGGTTTTTCAAGTCTCAGGGCCTCTCACGCCCTTGGGGAGCTGCTGATGCCCATCTGCACAAATCCCAGCCTTTGCCTTGCTCCGGCTTCTGATCAGGCCTGCAAATGAGCCTTGAGCAGGTCAGGATCCGAAGCACCGCAGGCATGTCTGAAGGGTGGCTTCCCAGGGCCACGGGTGCATCCGCACTGGCTCGTGACTGACGTAAGTCATGTCCTGGGGTTCAGGCTTTGGAAGCAGCTGCCTTTAGGCATCAAGCAGGCCTGTGATTTGCTGCTAACAGATCTGAGCTTCCCTTGCCATCCTTGGGTGTTGCGGGCAGCACTTCGACCGGGGTTACTCTTAAGGGAGGATCCCTGCTAGAGTCATCCACCCAGGATTGTAGCTGGCTTATTTCTTGAAACTGTGCTTTGGATTAGTCAGAGATCAGGGCCGCAGTGCTAGTTACAAGTGGAAACCGGAGTCATTCCGGTACGGCGGATTCACGTGCTGCTTCTCCGCAACGGCCTGAATCTCCCACTGGCGGAAATGTCTGCCTCTTAGAGCTTGTGCTCTGAGTCAGAGAAGCAGCCCAGCAGCCCCTCCGAGGGGAAGCTCGATGGAGAGGGGGAAGGTCCCAAACACGGGCTTCTGCTTCGGCGGTGGGTGTGGCGGGCTTCCCCAAGCCTGTCTTTACCTCCTTGGGGCCCAGAGATGGGGGTTTTGCCAGACCCTCAGGAGCATTTGGGGGACTGGATCTGAGGTGCAGGTCTTTGCGACAAGGTGCTTTTCTTTCCTTTCCTTTCTTGTTTGCTCCCCTTAGGCGCGAGCCAACAGCCTGCAGTCCTGCGTGATCATCATTAGGGTTTTGCGGGACCTTTGTCAGCGTGTGCCAACGTGGGGGGCTCTTCCGGATTGGGTAAGAAGATGGGGGGGGCCTACAGCACTGCATCGCATACAGCCCCATCCCAAAGGCACAGCTCCCCACACGCAGAGTCACAAGCCCGGACAGCGGAGCGCCGGCTGGCCAGGGAACTAAACGGACCCTTGGGAAGGAATCTGGCTCCCTGCTCCTGACCCCCGCAGGAACCCCAAGGACAAAAATGCAGGGCCTGCGCTCTGCGAGAGCCCCTGACCGTTGACCATCAGCCAGAAAAGGAAAGCGGGGCTGGCGGAGCCCCGCAGGGCCTTGGGCAGGAAGCCTCCCTGCCTGTTTCTTTTAAGGCATTGTTATCTCATTCCTCCACCAGAAATGCTCTCACAGCAGTTTGCAAGAGATCAGTGGCCCAGAGGCCACCCCTGCCTTCCTCACTGCTAAGAACTGACAGGTCCCAGTAATGACCTGACTCGTGCACAGTTGGAATGTGCAGAATTCAGATTCATTGAGATCCAGTGTACAAAGAACAAAAGGAAAGCTGCGATTGAAAGATTCCCGCCTAAACTAGCTCATTAAAACTTTCCAGTTCCCCCCTCCTGTCTCTTTCCCACCTACTTCCAACGGTCAGCCGTACCAGGCCCGGACGCGTTCTGGCAGGACGACCTCGACTCCCCTGCTTCCAGCCCAAACAGAGAAGACACACTCCTTGCAATTCCCGCTCCCTTCCGGAGCTTGACACGCGTTGACCCACCATGGCAGGCGAACACGATCAGGCGATTCAGCAATCCTTTGATTGTGGGGTCTGACACTAACCTTTCCAACTTAGGAAAAAAGCGGGTGGGGAGCAAAAAGGAAACACAGGCCCCGGTGCTTTGTGTTTTTAGTCAATTTATCTTTTATTTGCTTACCTATCGCGCAATGAATATACCTGCCCATCTACTGAAAGAACACTGGCTGGCTCTGTGCAGTTCGGGGGTGGAGGGGGGATAGCGCAGCAATATTTTACAGGCGTCGTCATCGCTCCCTCGCTGTCTTACGCCTGCTTTCAAAGCATTGGGGGCATGCCAACACCCCTTTGCCAGTTTGCTCTGCTGCTGGCTCAGTGGTCGAGGGCCTCGCTAAGCATTTGAGAACTTGAGTGCCGCTGCAGACCTGGGGGCATCCTGGGTTGGATCCTGGCACAAGTCATGCCTAATTCTTGAGATGGGGGCGTAGGTGATTTTGGGGAGGCCCAAGTCAGCAACTTTCTGCGGAAAGAGAGACTAGGAAGATTTTGAAAGCCGTGAAATAAATGGCTGTGGAAGTCGACGGGCGGTGTATCGATTTATTCTACGGCTGGCTCGCAATGACCTCCGTTTCTCTTGCCCGCAGGTGATGGAACTCCTGGTGGAAAGGACCCTCAGCACTGCCCTTGGGCCTCTGGGGCCTGGAGAGGCCATGCGGCGGGTCCTGGAGTACATCGCCACGGGGATGCTCCTGGCAGGTCTGTGGGCCAAGTGGGCAGGGCCTCCCTGGGAGTGGGGAGAATGTCACCCCGTGGCAAAATGGCTCTTATCCTGGGGAAGGTCGGCATGCCTGCTTCTGCATCCCAGCCTTCCCCCCTCCCACACACGCAGTTCCGAACACTGCTGCTCCTCCAGCCATCTTGCCTCTAGAGATCCAGAGTGAGGCTCCGGACACAGAGTTGGTGGCTAAAATAAGGAGGTGTTGACCTCACCCGCCCGCCACCCAGCGCCCGTGCCGACAGATGTGCTGAATTTCTGTACCTCTTCAGGGTGCAGCCAGAAGCAGGAGGTGGGGGTGCCCCAGCAAAGCCCGTCGTTTCCACTCCTAGTTAGAGTCGCCCGTTCGCAGATCCCGAGGAGGTCCGTGTTCGGGTCGCTGTGCTAACCACGAGTCCTCCCCTCACTGCTCACTGCCGCTCCTGCTTCCGAGCCCCCGCCCTCCAAACTGCCTGTCTCTGAGTAGGCAAGCCCCAGGAGATTCCCAGTTGCCGAGAAAGCCTGGCGGCTGCCCCCCCCCCTGCATAACGCCTGGTTGCTTCCTCCCCCGCAGACGGTCCCGGCCTTCCTGACCCCTGCGAGAAGGAGCCCGTGGATGCCTTGCAGAGCATGGCCCAGCAGGCGCGGGAGGACGTCACGGCGAGCGGCCAGGTAGAGGGTCCGAGCGGGGCTGGTGCAGGATTCGAAGGCGGCCCCCACTGCGCACTAAGCAGGGTCCACCCGTTTGAGCGGTCCCTGCGGCCGGCCCCAGGGGAAGAGGTGTGGCCACAGTGGTTCTCTGGACTCCTAACCCGCCTCTTTCCCTTCCAAGCACGCCTTGAGGATGCTGGCCTTCCGTCAGATCCACAAAGTCCTGGGAATGGAGCCCTTGCCTTTCCCGAAGAACCGTCCCGGCACATTCAGCCGGAAGAGGCGGAGGGACACGGATGAGGAGGCGCAGAGCGAGGGGGACAGGAAGAAGGACAAGAAGGAGGACGAGGGGGACGGGTCCGGGGCCTGATCTCTGTCGCCAGATCGGCTAAGATGACCTTCGCGCATCTTTACTATGTATATGTAAATATGTAATTGTACAGGTTGCTGTTCAGCCTAAACTTTTGGTAATTTTAGTGAGTTCCCCCCCACCCCCATTCTGTAGATCGGTTTAACGCTGTGCTTCGGTCATTAAAGGATTCCCGCGTTCCACAGCGTAGCCTTGCTTGTGCAGCCCTCCAGGCACAGGTGGGATCTGCTCTGGTGCGAGAAACAAAGCTTATTCCACAGCCCACCCTTCCCGCTCACTCTGCCTGCCCTTTAAAGCAGCCAAACACCCCAGGTTGGCATCATTTCCAAGGCTGGCACACCGCTGGAGACCAGCAGGCTCCTTTGGGTTACGGAACCCTGCAGAGGGTGCAGCTGCAGGGCCTGACACCGAGGATGAAGTCCCTGCTTTGAACTGGAACAGGTTTCATGCGACTCCTGCTCCGTCCTCGCAAAAGAGCGGGCGTCCCTGTGTGCTCCTTGTCAAAATGACATTTTTAAAAGCTCGGCACCATAATTGGGGCAAGGGCAGGGAGTCCCTTGGCTGCTACCCAGCCGCAGGGCACACAACCCAGCTAGAGGACACCTCGGACACCTCCCAACCCCCGACTTAAAAAGCCAAACAGGACAAAGCCTTGCACCGGTCTTACCATACTGAAGTACCTTGCAAGACTTCGGCCCTTGAAATGATTGTGCAGGGGAGCTCACTCGGACCAGCTCTGTGCAAGATTTTGACCTTTTGAGTTTAGCGTTGTTCTTTATTTTTCTCCCCATGCCGCTGTGATGTGAAAAAACTTCCAGAGCTTTGACAGAGGTCCCATCATCCACCTCTCAGTACACACCTTTCGTGTCGGGGTTTCTGTGGTTGAAAGCGGTGCTCTGAGCTGCATCCAGAAATAACCCAGCCGCTCCTGGTGGCAATGGGTGAATCCGGCCATTTCTGGTTCTCTCCCTTTCCTGTTTCCCCAGTCTTGAATCTGGGTCATCCTCAGGCCACTATGAGCTTTTTTTTTTTAATTGACACAGACAATTCAATGCATTCTCATGGGCATTTTTCTTAAGATGGATGCACTTTTTTGGAGAAATAGATGGAAATAACACATTTCAAAGAGTAATTATGCGTTATTTGCCTATGAGTTCTAAAGTGCAATATGAAGCGAGGTACTTACCAAACGAAGTCTCCATATTGACAAACGTGTATTTCTTATTTATCTCTCTAGTCAGTTTAACCTCTTCCTCTTGGTTGCAGTGAGACCTCAAGGCAGCTAACAGAATTTTAAAATAAAAGCAGTATAAAAAAAATTAAAAATGCATGTTCAAATTAATGAGGTAAATTATTAGAATATTTTAACAGTTAAAACTCTGGTGAAATTGTTGGGTTTTCACACTAAGGCCCTCTGGCAGTGAGAGACTTGGTTATCTCCTGCAGTTCTCAGCACTTGGACCAGGTCCAGTAGTCAGAATCATGCAGGCCATGGCCTTCCCTGTGTCCGTCTATGGCAGTGTTTCTCACTCTTGGCCATTTTCAGATGGGTGGACTTCCACTCCCAGAATTCCCCAGCCAGCCATGCTGGCTGGGGAATTCTGGGAGTGGAAGTCCATGCATCTGAAAGTGGCCACAGTTGAGAAACACTGCTCTACGGAATCCAAACTTTGATTGTGAAGAAGCAGGATGGGAAGAGTATTGGCACTTTTGAACTTTGGTCTTGGAGAGACTCCTGAGAAGACCATGGATGGCCAAGAAGACAAACCGACGGATCGTCAAACTCACCAGCCCAGCATGCTCACCCGAGTCATCGATCATCCTGCTTTGGACACATGAAGCAAAGACCCAGCTCTCTGGAAAAGGCTCTGATGCTGGGCAAGGTGGAAGGGAAGAGAAGATCAGTGGCCAGGGGGGTGGACTCAGTTCCAGTGGTGATGGGGGCATCATTGGAAGAGCTGAAGGACCAGGTTGGGGGGAAATCGGCATGGAGAACACCCATCTATGTGGTCACTAAGTGTTGACATCGACTTGATGGCACATAATCACCTTGTACAAGTTATTTAACCATTAGATGTGTATCCCACGTTTCATTCAGAAACTCAAAGCAGCGTACGCAGTGCTGCTGCTTGCTATTTTTATCCACAACAACAACCCTGTGAGGTCGGCAGGACTGAGAGAGCGACTGGCCCAAAGTCTGCCAGAGCTGAAGGGGATTTGCACCTGGGTCTCCCCACTCCTAGTCTACCATCTTCATTACAACCACTCTGGCTGTAGTAACTTAGTTACCACATTTTGTACCAACCACAAGTTCAAACAGTCTTCAGGTTAGCCCCACGAAAAAAACACGGCAGTAGTCAAGATGGGATGTGCCCGATTATGAGTAACTGTCACCACATGTGAATGTTTCAGGAAGGTGGCAGCTGGTGCTCTAGGCATAACTCAATCCAGAGACAGCCGGGGATCATGGGCCCTCCCCGACTTGAGTACCTCCTCTTTCAGGGGAATGCAGCCCTGTCCCGAACTAGCTAAACCTCGATCCTAACTCCAGTTTTTTATTTACATTTTACCTGGA
The DNA here is from genome assembly GCF_035149785.1 of Candoia aspera. Lineage (NCBI taxonomy): Eukaryota > Metazoa > Chordata > Lepidosauria > Squamata > Candoiidae > Candoia > Candoia aspera. The sequence continues at coordinate 341,572,708 of NC_086153.1, forward strand.
TTTAATTTCCACTAATTCTCCCTCCAGCCCACATTCATGCTTGGCTAGTATTCAAGGGTACCAGTTACTTGAAACTGGAAGTGAAGGACGACAGATCTCAGTGTCGTCAGCCCCTGATGAGACGCCATGCAAAAATTCCAGATGACCTCAGATGGGCTCATAGGATCCTATGGTGGGACAGGACCTTAGTCCAACCTCTGCCCACAACAGGAATCCTCAGACCGTCTGACAAACGGCTGCCCATCCTTGGCTTGAAAAGCCCCCAGGACGGAGGCTGGCTGGTCCGCTGCTTAATGCCTGTCATGGTCAGGACATTTCTCTTCCTCTCAAATTTCAGTCTCCCTCTATAAAGTTTCCACCCGTCGGTTCTCATCAACAAGCTTCCCCAGCGGCTTCTGTAATTATGAGGAGAAGATGGACTCCGTAGCTCAGCAGCCTGGACTGGGGTTTCTCTACCTTGGTGACTTTAAGGGGTGTGGACTTCAACTCCCAGAATTCCCCAGCCAGCATGCTTAAATTGGCCAACGTTGAGAAACACTGGCCTAGATGGTCATCCCCCAGCACCACATGCTGGACCTGGCCTGACAGGAAGGACCAGGAACACCACAAAACTGCCCCCACGGCCCAATCCCACCCGGCAGTCCAGAGGGATGCTTCCATGGATGGGACTGAAACCCACCAAAAGTCCAGGGACGGTACCAGTGGGGTGAAACTCACCTCTGTCTCGCAAGGCATTGACAGTCTCCCTGGACCATGAATTAACCCACAGGTAAGGTACTGTCCACATCCTTGAGAGTGACAAGTCCTGGTCAATCATGTCCTGGTTAATCATCAGCTCATTTTATTTGTTTGTTTGTTTGGTCTGCTTTCTGTGCTGCTCAGCGGCCTGAACTGAAATGCCTGAACTAGCTGAAATTTCCAAATTATTTTTGTGCAGTAGATATTCCAACCTGAAAAGCCTAGAATGGTGTCCAGGACAATCCAAGTTCAGGACCTAGGTCAGCATCCCTGGATGGGTGTGTGGGTGCGCGTGTTTTAAATAAAGATAGACATTAAAATTCTGTAAGTCGGCCGACAATGAGGAATTTTCTTACTGACATTTTCTTCATTTTCTTACTACCTTGTTCCTCAACAACACCAGACACAGAACTGCCTTATTCATCAGACCTTCGTTTTGTCAGCGGGGACTGGATGCAGCTTCCTGGGCTCCTCCCAAGTCTTCCCTAAATAGCGTTCCCTGGAGCTGGAGGGACAAAAAGGGCTATTGCAAATAATAGCCCTTTTTGTCCCAAAAAAGCAGGATTCCAGACTTAATGTCTAGGTCGTGAGCTCTTTAAATGAAGTGGCTTTATGTTGCACAGCTGAGCAGGGCCTTCTGCTGGCCTTTCCAACCAGACCCTTGAGCCGTTTTCCTAGAATCCTTTCTCAGGTGTGAAGCTCCAGGAATTTGGCTTCAGGTAGATTTAGCTCTTTGCATCTTAATTTTTTTTTTTAAATGCTTCACTGCCTTTCCCAGAGCTACAGTTTAAGCTTCAGCCTAGACGTGCTGTTAGCTGACCCTTTGCTTTCTGGAAGGATGGGTGGGGTTAGGGGTGCATCATTTGGCACCCTCTTTCTACTACTGTTTTGAGGCCCAGCATCTGCCTATCCCCCATTCCTTAAAAAAAAAATTATTAAAGAGTTTTACGATCCTAAAAGATAATGCAAACTGAAATCAGTAAAAGAAAAGTGCCCTGTCCCCCATTCCTACTGATACTTCCCCAGTGAATTCCTGAATTGCCACCATGGCTTTGGCCTTGCCTGACCCCAGCTGCCCCCGCCAGTTCTCCTGTTTTGCTCAGCTCAGCACTTCCGAGCCAGGTTTCCAGACACCCTTAGAGCCAGAGCAGAGTATCAGTTCACAGAAGCAATGCCTGTTTGGAAACATCTGGATTCTCTCCGTGGAAGATCTCGGAAGTTGCTTGCATCCGTCAGAGTGGGAGTGACCTCCACTAACATTTGGCTTGCAAGTCAAGAGCGCAGAGCCACCTTGGGCTGAATATTATCCGACTGCAGCTGACCTGTGGATAGGTACCTCCATCGTCCTATCGTCTGATGTTGTTCACCATCATCCATGGAGTCAACTGCGGTGAGATGGCTTCATGCACCCTGCTAAACTAAACAAAAGCCGTGTTTGGGCTCAGGGCCACGTGTGACACACAGACACTGAGCTTGTGCTCAGCAAGAGCAGAGCAGCTTCTGTCCCTTTCGAATACACCAGGAGACACTGCCGTTCTTCACTGCCCACTTTGGTTCACCACACGGCTAGGAAGAGGACAGATCGGCAGCTGGACTGGGTAAAATCCTGCCCGCGTGATTAAAAAAAAATGAAGACAAGACGAGAGCTGCCACATTCCCCACCCCACCCCGAGCATCAGCCTTTTTTAGAAAAACCCAAGATCTCTCCTTGACACGCTTGTAAGCACCCTTACAGGGTGGTGGATGGCAGCTCAGATGCTTAATGCCTCCCTATTTTTGCAACGGCTAATCTCTCTGGATCTTCTGTCCCCAGCAGGCTAAGCTGGTTGAACACATATCACATACGCTGTAGGACTGGAGAAGAAAGAGTCGACCAGAAGAAGGGGGGAAAGCATAGTTACGTCTCATATAAAAAGAGCTCACCTGTTTGTGCAAAGTTCACATTTGCACCCTGGCTGGAAAATAACCGACTTTTAAAAGAATGCAAAGAGGGGGGCTACGTTGATACCCCTTGCAAAGGTTTGCCCACCACTCTAAAGAGGAGGGGAGGGACAGAGATGTCCCCAAGTGCAGGTATTTGTGTGCCCAGCAGAGGGCAAGTTACTACAAACTGCCAGATGTTGGTTGGAACTAACTGGGTTTAACTCCTGAATTTGGAGTTACCGCCTTAAGTTTCTTACTCATTGACAGTTTAGATTTCTAAGGCCACTCAACTCAACAGGGATTCTGGGTGGTTCACAACTATAGTATGTTAAACCCTGAAGGTGCAGCGTAAACTAAGACACATAGTTCAATCCAGTTGGACTCCCACCCCAGACTATTTCAGGCCCTTGGGAAAAACCAGGTCAAGGCCCATTTCCAAGACAGCAGGGTCAGCACTGCTTAAACTTCTGGGGGATGCTATTCCAGAGCACGGGCACCACGACTGAGAAGGCTCACCTCCTGGGCCCTTCAGATGACACTGCTTGAGAGACAGGACGCAAAGCAAGCTCTCTCTCTCTGATTTTAAGAGATGGGCAGTGACCATGAGAGACAGGCAGTTCAGACAATCATCCCCAATGCCCCGAAGAGCCCTGGGGAAGCCATGGCTGGCTGGGGAATTCTGGGAGTTGAAGTCCACCCATCTGAAAGTGGCTGAGGTTGAGAAACACTGATGTAACCCATCTTCCTTCCTGGAGCTCCAGCAAGCCACCGCTTCCCATCCCAGCAACTGCCGGAATGGGGTTCCCCGTTATTCCCCACCCCACCCCATGGTTCCCTGCCACTCAGTACCATCCTCGGGGGCCACAGGAAGGGAACATATCTGTCCTAACTGCCAGGAACCACGCTGAGACAAGGAACTGGTCTCTAATGTTTTATTGCTTGTACATAACAGGAAAATCCTAACAAACTGAAGAAGCGTGGGAAAAACCCAGCCATATAAACCCCAAAGGTTAGGGCGGTCCCGATCTGTGTCTCTTTGAATGGCTACCTAATTCCTCAGTGCTACGCATGCGCTTAACAGTCTGGATGGGAGCCCCCTGCTCGCCATCCTTACTCATGACAATATCCTGTCCATCTTCTGCCGCATATTTGAAGACCCCAAATCAAGAAAGGCCACCCTTCTTCTCTACTCTGTGTTGGTCATGCCAGGAACCTGGAGCTCAGTTCTGAGCACTGCAGTTTAGGAAGGACATTGACCAATTCCAGCCCACCAAGAGAGCCCCCACCCCACCCCAGATAAGAAGGGGCCTCGATGGTGTTGGGTTAGTTTGGCCTGGAGAAGAGAAGCTTGCAGGGAGACATGATCGCTCTTTCTCAAGTACCTGAAGGAACGGAGTGTAGAAGACTAATCATAGGATTAACGTTAGAGGGGATTCTGAAGACCATCTAGGCCAACCCGCCTGTCCAGTAGAGGAATCCACAACTTAGACCATCCTCAACAGATGGCCACCCAGCTGTTGTATAAACCCCTCCAGGAAAGGATCTGACAAGACAGCCTGTCCCACTGTTGTTGTTGGGGGATTTTTCGATAATTTTTATTAAAGAATTTTTTAAAAGAATAAAAACAATACAAATTTCGAAAGAGAAAAGTAAGGAAAGTAAAGAAAAGAAAAGTAATAAGTGAAAAAAGTACAAAGAAAGAAAGAGAAAAAAAGAAAAGAAAAAGTTATGAAGCAGCAGCTTCCATTCTTCTTACAGAAGTTACACATACATTTATATTTTCCCCGCTCTCTCTAAGGTTACAACGTAATTTCCTTCTTTCCATATCCTGCCCTTTCCCATCATCAAACCTATAAATCTCATTTTTTTCCAGCAAAAAAAAAATGTAGTTATTATCCTTTCTCTAATCAAACAAGTCAGTTTTGCCATCTCTCATAATTCTGTCGTCCTCATTTCAGAGTCTTTCCATTTTTGCGCCTATAGTAATCACGCAGCAGCAGCGGTCCTATAAGCCCGTTCCACTGCTCTACCACCAGGCCGTCTTTCCTGATGTGCCCCCCAAATCCAGTTCCTCAAAATTTAACCCCTGCATTTCTTCTCCCACCTCCTGGAACAGCTGCCCTCTGCCAGAGGGTGCGAATGGGGGGGCCGAAGCCAGGCACCCACACGCAGCCAAGAAGCGAAGACAGCGCAATTCATAGTGCAAAGCAGTAGAAATGTAAGTCATTTCATTAAGTTCTAAATATTAAGTTAGGTATTAGAGTGTATATATATATATATATATACACTTGGCCACTGTGTAAATTCTAATCAGTATCTTGGCAGCACACGGGGTTTCTACGTTTAAAAACTGGGGCAGAAAGGGAATTTGGACAACAGTGCGCACACACACACACACACACCCGCTTATCCTGCCCCTTGGCATCCTTTGCCCCAAGGTTCCAACAATGCAGGGGTTGCATTCAGTAGACTGGGTGGCTTGGAGCATGCACAGAGTATTTGCTCCGCTACACATCTGCAGTCAAGGGGCCAGGCTCCTCACCCTGACAAATCCATGGTTAAGATGGCAAGAAAGGTCCTGGCAGGATTCACATCAGCCCTGCAAGGTAGCCCAGACAAGAAGCACCAACCATGGGTACTAACCCTACCTTTATTGTCAGGTTTCAGTAACAGGAACTTGCAAGTCTGAAAGCCTTTCTCCCCTCCTTGATTTTACTCTCCTGAAAACCAAGGAGTGTCCCTTCTGAAACACTTGTCATGCCTCCTCTCCTCCAGTGGGCTGAGACCTTTTGGACGACGGTTGGTTGTCTAGGCTGCAGCTCTTCCTCCTGTCTCCCAGGGTCATTCCCACAGACCACTACATCTCTCTTTTGTGACGCATTGGGGCCATTTGTAACACACACACACAAACAGTCCGAAACCCAAGTGATCTTAAGAAGGAGGCAAGCCCTAAGCCTGACTCAGGGATGATCACATGACTCCCCCCACCCCACCCCACCCCACCCATACCCCCTGCCCAGCTCTTGGCCTTGTCTTGGCCCCTCCCTCATCCCAATCCTTTGCTTGTACACACTCTTACACACACATACACACACACACACAACTGAGTAAGCTGAGACAGTGTCTCTAAGTGTTCTCAGCCTGGGTATCTAATAGGTTTAGCCGAGTTTAAAACTGTCATTTGAGCGAATTAAACCCGGTTGATACCTCCTTTGCACCTCTTTAGCCAATTTGCCTTCAATTAGGATAATTGGGAAACCCACGGAAGGAGGGTAGCATTAATATTTTAAAGTGATGAGGCGATTACTGGGCCCAGCCACACAGGAAATCAATTTTGGCTCCATGCCTAGGAGGCAATTACCATCTTTTGTCGTCTAATCCTCCCACACCCGTCACCTTCCCAGCTTTGCACCACCACCCTCCTGGGTAGAGGAGGGGAGAGGCTGTGGAAAACACTTAAACCCTCACCTTGCCAACCAGGCCAAGGACAACCCCCTTAGCCTGCAAGCCCAGGCTCCCTGTTGCCCTCTGGCTGGTGGCTGTAGTCGTGCCCATCTCAAGGCTGCCAACACATGCCTGGAGCTCCCCTCCAACATCTTGTTCTTCTTCCTGGGTCTCTGGGGTAAAAGGTCTGTGGTTTGTGCCCAGGGCCACCACTGCGGGTTGGCATAGCATGGCATGGCCAGGCACTCCCCAGGGTAGCTTCGGTAAGGGGCCCGTTCTCCCTTTCCCGAACAAGACGGCTGTGTGCGCACGTTGCAAAAGGAAAAGGGGGGAACTGGTTTTATGAACTGGTTGCAACGAAGAGAGAAACGTCGTTTGTGATCCTTACTTTTTAAGTCACTGTAAGAGGAGAGCCGTGTAAGTTTATGGGAGCCGAAAGTCAGAAGCAGTCTGGGGGGAGCATCCTTTCTGACCCATACATTTTTGTGGCTGCCTGAGTCCCAAAAATGTTCTCTTCCATGTTGCAGGGCAGGAGTTTAATGCTCCTTTGGACCGCTACAAACTTGGCAACTGCATTATTCCTTATCCATTCCTCAAGAGCTCGGCTGCTGGGCGCATCACCCCAAATCTGCCAAACTCTTACGAGAGGATTCCCATTAGAATTAACTTCCACGGTCTTGCAACTTAGAAGAGAGAGGTTTGCCCAATCCATCCGAAAAGACTGCAGCCAGCTTTTCACCATTCTCAAAACATCTAGCACAGAAAGAGCGCAGGACGATGTCCCTGGCCGAAAACCACATTTCGCTCTGCCCTGCATCAAAGTCAAGGGGAGCACAGTGGGGGGGAAAATGTCAAAGGGAGGATTAAGAAAGTGCTTTGGATTAAACGCATCTGTTTAAAATAACGTTTTTGTCATTATCCGCACCACTAGGACAGGCCGGTGCATTTTCCTTGCAGCACTTAATGTCTTAAGAAGCCAACATCAAATAGGAAACAGCCTTTGAACTGGGGGGTTTGACAGCAACCTGAATTCCAGTAACGTTTTTAAAATTTAATTTTGTTTTATTTTTTGGAGTGGAGCTTTCACAAAGAAAACTGAGGACAGGGAGAGGCAGGGGGTCAAATGGAACACAGATGGCTCCTGCCCATCTTTATTCCAAGGGCTGTTGGAACTCGGTGCTCACCCCAAGGCTGTTCCAGGCCATCCAAAGCCTTCCAAACACTTGGACTACATCACCCATTATCCCCAGCAATTAACCATGCTGACTGGGGCTGAGGAGCCTTGTAGCCCCACTCACCTGTCTTCCCGTCCTGTTCTTTCTACCACAGGAAGTACCCAGAACTTTGTTTCTTAAGCATGTGCAGAGCACACAGGAATCGCTCCAAGTCACGGGATGCTTCCCTGTGTTGCCAACTGTTTGCATCCCCTGATAGTTGAAGAAACTTTTTCAGGGTCAAAATCTGAACTGCACGTATGTTCTTTGGGAGGTGGGTCTTCCCTCCTCCCACCCACTTCGGAATTGCACATTTTGTTCTTAGTCCAACATTACAACCCATACCCCCCAGCAACATTTTTACCATTAAGCTGGCCAGATTGCTCTCCAAGGTCTCTCGAATCTCTGCCTTCGCCATGGGGTCCTTTGGGGGGCGCAGCTTTGCCATTGTTGCAAGTGGCACTGGCCCCCCCAGTTCCCTCCCCCCAGCTTAGCAATGCAAGAACTTGGGGGTGGGCTGGAAGGTTATCGCTGGGGAAGCAACCCAGATTTTATCTTCAAGATGACCTTGTCCAGCAGAGGAAGGCAAGAGGGAGCATCTGGCCAAGGCCACCCGGCCAGTGTCACGGCCAAGGAAGGATTCAAGGCCAGCTCTCTTCAGGCCTCACCGGAGCTTGTTCCCGGCCCTGCATCCCATTCTCCATTGGCCAAGGAGCCTGAGCTTGATTTTGTTTTCTTCCCAAATCCTAAGAAAGTGGCGGGGTTAAAATCGCTGGAAGAAACATTAACAATCTCAGCTATGCAGATGACACCACTTCAATGGCTGAAAGCGAAGAGGAACTGAGGAGCCTTATGATGAAGGTGAAAGAAGAAAGTGCAAAAGCTGGCTTGCAGCTAAACCTAAAAAAAACAAGATTATGGCAACCAGCTTGATTGATAACTGGCAAATAGAGGGAGAAAATGTAGAAGCAGTGAAAGACTTTGTATTTCTAGGTGCGAAGATTACTGCAGATGCTGACTGCAGTCAGGAAATCAGAAGATGCTTAATTCTTGGGAGAAGAGCAATGACCAATCTCGATAAAATAGCTAAGAGCAGAGACATCACACTGACAACAAAGGCCCGCATAGTTAAAGCAATGGTGTTCCCCGTAGCAACATATGGCTGCGAGAGCTGGACCATAAGGAAGGCTGAGCGAAGGAAGATCGATGCTTTTGAACTGTGGTGTTGGAGGAAAATCCTGAGAGTGCCTTGGACTGCAAGAAGATCAAACCAGTCCATCCTCCAGGAAATCAAGCCAGACTGCTCACTTGAGGGAATGATATTAAAGGCAAAACTGAAATACTTTGGCCACATAATGAGAAGACAGGACACCCTGGAGAAGATGCTGATGCTAGGGAGAGTGGAGGGCAAAAGGAAGAGGGGCCGACCAAGGGCAAGGTGGATGGATGATATTCTAGAGGTGACGGACTCGTCCCTGGGGGAGCTGGGGGTGGTGACGACCGACAGGAAGCTCTGGCGTGGGCTGGTCCATGAAGTCACGAAGAGTCGGAAGTGACTAAACGAATAAACAACAACAAGAAAGTGGTGGGTTTAGTGGGGATGGGGGGGAGCAAATGGCATTTCTCCATCCTGTGGGCCAGTTGGTGAGCAATGGGGGGGGCTCTTGGGGGGGCTGTTTGTGTGCTTTGGCCAAGGTCTCTGACAACAATTGTCATCAAGTTCAGAAAGATTATTTATCTTATGGTTGATTAGAGCTCCTGCATCATCATTCTTGTTTTATATACTAAAGAACAGACATCTTTCTTTTTTTGGAGGGGGGAAGGAAGGAAGGAAGGAAGGAAGGAAGGAAGGAAGGAAGGAAGGAAGGAAGGAAGGAAGGAAGGAAGGAAGAAAGGGGGAGAGGAGGGAGGGAGGAAAAAAGGAAGGAGAGAGAGAGGAAAGAAGGAGGGAAGGGAGAGGAAAGAAGGAGGGAAGGGAGAGGAAAGAAGGAAGGGGAGAGAAGAAAGAAAGAAAGAAAGAAAGAGGAAAGAAAGAAAGAAAGAAAGAAAGAAAGAAAGGGAGAGGGAGAGGGAGAGGGAGAGGGAGAGGGAGAGGGAGAGGGAGGGAGGGAGGGAGGGAGGGAGGAAAAAAGGAAGAAGGAGAGAGAGGAAAGAAGGAAGGGGAGAGAAGGAAGGAAGGGAGGGAGGGGGAGAGGAGGGAGGGAGGAAAAAAGGAAGGATAGAGAGGAAAGAAGGAGGGAAGGGAGAGGAAAGAAGGAAGGGGAGAGAAGAAAGAAAGAAAGAAAGAAAGAAAGAGAGAGAGAGAGGGAGAGGGAGGGAGGGAGGGAGGAAAAAAGGAAGAAGGAAAGAAGGAAGGGGAGAGAAGGAAGGAAGGGAGGGAGGGGGAGAGGAGGGAGGGAGGAAAAAAGGAAGGATAGAGAGGAAAGAAGGAGGGAAGGGAGAGGAAAGAAGGAAGGGGAGAGAAGAAAGAAAGAAAGAAAGAAAGAGAGAGAGAGGGAGAGGGAGGGAGGGAGGAAAAAAGGAAGAAGGATAGAGAGGAAAGAAGGAGGGAAGGGAGAGGAAAGAAGGAAGGGGAGAGAAGAAAAAGAAAGAAAGAAAGAAAGAAAGAAAGAAAGAAAGAAAGAAAGGGAGAGGGAGGGAGGGAGGAAAAAAGGAAGAAGAGAGAGGAAAGAAGGAGGGAAGGGAGAGGAGAGGAGAGACGGAAGGGGAGAGAAGGAAGGAAGGAAGGAAGGAAGGAAGGAAGGAAGGAAGGAAAGTTCTAAACCAACTGGAGCCGGCTCCAGGGACACCCTCTGGAAAGCCGAACTCATCCCCAAATAGTCACGACTGAGTCTCATCCTCCAACTGTACGGAGGAAAAGGAACTGACTTCTGAAAACCAGCCGGTTTGGGGGCGGGGGGACCCTTAGAGTCGTGCCTTTATCTGGGGGAACAAGGGGAGGTGGGTGGACCGCACGCAGAAAGGGGCTGGGCCCCCTCCAAGGGCGGACAGTCCCTCCCACCTCTGTCCCTCCTGCCGTGCCGCGGCTGGGAACGGCTCCGTGGGTTGCCCGTTGGAGCCGCCTCGAGGGCGGGCAGACCGAAGCCCAGCGGGAGAAGAAATCCTGCGGGCGGAGGCGCGTCTTCCCCCACCACCTCGCTCCATCGCCCTCTTTACAGCCCTGCAGGGTAGCTTCGTGACGGAGAACGTGGCCGAACTCAGACCTTGTGGCTCCAAAGCGTCTACAGCTTGCTGGTGCAGCTTCCCCTGCCGACGGTGGGAAAGCGTCGCTCGGGGACCAAATAAAGCCCAATAAACCCGTCTCACTGTACTCTAAAGCATTTTCCAGCCGCACTGCTGACGTCCGACGTTTGGCCCTTTTCTCTTTCCCTGCCTTTCCGGTAGGCAGCTTAAGACCCTAAAGCAATTGCACTGAAACATAATTAATTCTATTAATTTCAAAGGAGCCCCCCACCTCCTTGGAACAGATGGCAAAACCGCCATAAAATGGGACTTCTGGCTCAAAGGGTGCCAGCCACGGATTTTAACAAGCAGGGGGCTGCTTGTGCTGATGACGAGGGCAGTGGGATTCTGCACGCGCACAGGGGCACCCTTTTCTAGTTAGATTTCAGGATCAGAATTTAACAGGCCCAGGGAGAACGTGTTATGGAAAGAGGAGGGTCTGCACGGCCGATCCTGGAAAACAAATGCATGGAAAGTGAGGCTTTTATGTTGCCCACCTTCCGAAAAGCTATAAAAATGGTGCTGGGCAGAAACGCTCTGGAATTCAGGATTTCTACCATAGCTGAGATAGAAAAACTTAAGAAGTGCAACAGTTTTATTTGAATGTATGATGGCTGCATTTACTGGTGTTGCCTTATAGTTACTTTGATTATTGCTTTTATGTATGTTCCCCCCACCCCAGCCCATGAGTTCTTGTGGAGGGTGGCGGTATAAAAATAAGTAAGTAAATAGCATAAATGCATTTAAAATGAGTCTCCTTTTTCAAAAACAAAAAACTTTCAGCACTTCCGTGGTCCAGACTTCCATTCTTATTTTCCACCCCGGATTGTTACAATTGGTTGGAATTCTGGCTTGATACAATTCCAAACATAAGCCAAATAAATAGGATTGATTGATTGGAAAAAATCATATGCTGAGCTTCAAAATCAGTTCTCCGGGGGCACCTTTTCAACTCATAAATTGGGGCCCTCTGAGTAGAGAGAGATCCTGAACAAATCGTCGTACAATTTTGGGAGTGGACTGAATGGAGATTGTAAATCTGGATGTCCCGATTTATCAGGCTTCCCAACAGCCAATTCCCACTTGGCTTAAAACTTAAGGAAAAGACCAGACCCTGTTTGTTGTTGCTGCTGCTACAAAAAGACAAAACGGTGATTTTTCGGATTGCAAAGAATAGTGTCTGGGGGGGGGGGGTGCATTACAGGACAGATCTTTGGTTTGAGCCTGCAATGCCAGCCCAATTTCTTTCGGGAGGGATGTGCGTGCGTGCGTGCGTGCGTGCGTGTGTCTCGGCAGAGGCCTCCTGGGTGGCTTGGCCCAGGGTCTTCGGGGAAGCTACTCTAGATCAGCCCGCCGCCCGCCCTCCCGCCAGCGGCGGTTCCCACCGGGAGAAGTCCGTATTCCTCGCAAAGCATGCCCTGGGTGGGAGCCCCTCTCCCGGCCCTCCAGCTGCACAGCTTTGCCAAGCCAGCCCCCCAGGGAGGGGTCCACACAGAGCCTCCAGACTCTTCTCCCCGCCTCCCCCTCCTGCCCAAAGACAAAGGCCATTGTTTCAGCTTGACCCCCCCCCCGTTTCTAATTCTTCCCTTCTTCTGTAATGAGGGGATTACAAGGGAAGAATCTTTTGTGTAGGAGACAGTTGTGGGGGGGGGGGGGGGAGGAAGGGACCGGCCCAGCCCGGACCTTCTGCTGGCTGAACTGGAGGCTCAATCAGAGCAATTACTTTGCCCGGAGAAGTCACTGTCAATCACTCTTAAAGGGGAAGGCCGCCAATTAATCACCTCGTCTTAATCCTGGGACTCGTTTCCAATCCGCGAGGTCCACTGACATCTGCAAGACTAAATAAAGATTCCCTCCCGGGCGCTTGGAGCGAGGTGACAATTCAGGTGGCCGCCCAGCCTTCGGTGCGCCCGGCCAGAAGACGGGGAAAGACTTGGTTGCAAAGTTAAAGCCACCCAGGGCTTCCGCAGGTAACCAAGGTTTGCGCTCTTATCTCGGCTTTGCTTTGCTCTGCTTTGCTCTGCTGCTCTTCGCCCCTCTGCTTTTGAAAGGAGGACGGGGGTGGGGGTGGGGGAGACCTCCGGGCAGGCCTCCTTTCCCGCAGTTCCCAGGAGATAACGCGGGAAGAGTTGGGTCCTCTTCAGCAGTGACAAGTCAGATGGATCCAAGGGCAAGACGCTAAAGAAGTGAGCAGCTTTATTATGGCCTCCCTTCTACAATTGTCACCTGCTGTCAACAGTTGGTGGTCCTTTCCTGCCCCCCGCCCCTTGGGCCCAGTGCGCACCCACCCTGTGCACCCCACAACGATCTTTCAGTTCCCACCTTGGAGTAGCATTTTAGGTCAGCAGGAGCTGCGAAAATACCCAGCTCAGGGTCAAGCCGTTCTTGGGACACCGAACACCCGAGGAAGGAGCAATTTGGAAGAAATCAGCCCCTTGGGATGGCTTTCCTTCCAATCTTTGTGTAAAATTTAAAGCCCCAAATACAGGGAGAGTGGAATTGATGGTTAAAAAATGTTGAAGGACAAAAGGAGCCAAATGTGGTCAGAAGTGGAAAATGGGGGACAAGAAAATGGGGGGCAACCAGCTGCTACAAGCACATACACCCAGCCCTTGGTTTAAAAGGTGCTTTTTTACTGTTACTACCATTGTGGTTGTTATTAATCGGCGACAGTAACAATTGGGAGTATTTTAACATTTCTCCCCGCTGCCAGCAATTTCATTTGGATTGCAAGGGTCAACAGGCTGCCCCTTGAAAGTGGGTGTTGCAGAAATATGGACATGGGCTTAATTTTCCACAGGTTTGGCTGTTTTTCCCCAGGCTTAAAAATCCCATCCCACAAAAGAGGGCCGTAGGTTGCCGAGTTAGTCTGCCGTGAGAACAGGAAAGGACATTGCAGAAATAGGGTGAGACTTGTTCCCTATTTCATCCCGGAGCTCAGGATGTGGAATCATGGGTTTAAGTTACAAATTCTTCTGGAATATTAGGGAAGAAACTTCCTAGCATTAAGAGCAGTTGGGTCATAGAACCAGAGCTGGGCTCCCTGTTGCTGGACGTGTCCCAGCAAATCCTAGACAGCCATCGCTCTGGGATGTTTTAATCTGCATTCTTGGATTAAGAAATGGGTTGGACTGGATGGATCCTCAATGCTTTCTTTGCTCATGCAAGATGTTTGTGGAACACAGCAAGCAATTGCACATCAATTGCACTTACTGGGAAGCAGTTCTCTGGGCATTTAGACCTTGCTATAAGAAAAAGGGTTTAACAGCTCCCTCCAAAGGAAAACTGGGGACGGGGGGTGGGGGGGGCAGATCGGGGAGACCAGTCTGACCTGAGGGCAGGGCAGGATCAAATGAGAATTAATGGGAGTAAATTCTTAGATGCATTTTTCATCTCAAAGGGTAGTATGTGGCAGTGCTGGAGAAGGGCAAAGCAATCATTAAATCTTCCATTAACTTTATTCTGGAAGAAAGGTACTAAAGTAGAATCCACAGGGTGGTTTTAAATGCACAGAAGAAAAAGTATCTCAGGCGTTCAGAAAAGGCATCTCTCCCCCACCCCTCGCCCCCATTTCCCCTCTCCCCATTGTGTTGCAGGCTGTTTTGGAAACGTGTCTGCATTTCTAAAAGGTGTGATGTGGCTGTGTTAGAACAACATCTCCAAACAGGGTCTGGGGTGGGTCAAAAAAGTTAAGATGACTGCCATGACCACATGATTGGGGCTTGACTGCCATCCTGACTTTTTTGACCCACCTCCAGGGTCCCTGTCTCCAAAGACACTGAGAGGCAAAAACAGTGTTTTTTAGACATTTCCTTCTTCTCTGCCAAATTCACACATTGTTTAGTAACCAGTGTTTCTCACACTTGGCAATTTTAAGACTTGAACTCATAGCTGGCTAAGGCATTCTGGGAGTTGAAGTCCACACATCTTAAAACTGCCAAGGTTGAGAAACATTGCATTAAACCGTTTTGGCTTGAGGTTGAGGTGAGGTCCAAGACCTTGTAGTTTGTAGACCATAATTTCTAGCTTTGGGCATTGTGCATTGTGCGAACCCATTCAAGGAAACCATAATTAATCAAACCACGGCTTTGTGCTGTGTTCTTTCTCCTTTCCTATCTTCCCACCATTCCTTCACACATTCATACCCATTTTCCTCTGTAATAGTCCAGGTGGCCAAAGATAGTCTATAAAGAGACATGCATAAAACAGTCATTCATTCTACGTTGCTAAAAAAAAAAAGCAATGAATTGCATTGAATTGTATTATACAGAAATAAGGAAAGCCATTCTCTGGATGAAAAGAAGGTAAAAACAGCAGCAGAGTGTGAAAGCAGCCATTTGGAAGACAAATATTGCAGCCTCTTGAAATGAGGGGCCAGGCAGGCCTCTCTTGGGAGTGACCAGGGACCATCGCAGGCAAGATACTGCCTCACACCCTGCCCTGTCGGTGCCAATGGTGGAACATGGGCTTTGTTGTAGCACATGATGCTCAGGCAGGATGACCATGAAGGGCAACCAGTATGGATTCCTTGGGGGAATTCCCAACTTTTCTACACTCTCTTCCACATAAAGTCAGGCTCGGGAACTAACTTTGGTTGAGGGAAAACTGAATTCCTAAGCCTATCCAACTGGCACCCAAATCCAATGCAGTCAGCAGGGTGGGTACAGTGCCAGGCCCTCAGGATGTTCTGGCACTCTACCCACTAATATACCCAGGGTGGACCGAGTAGGGTGCCAGGCTCTAAGGAGTTCAGCCCAGCACCTTCCATCCTGTTCCGTGTAGCTAGCTGGAGAGGGCCCTGCATCAGGGGGGCCTTGCAGGTCAAGTGGTCCAGGGAGAGCCCCACCCCACCCCAATCTGGAGGAGGAATCAATAGACACCCCTCTCTCTCCCACCCTCCACCCCCCATCTGCCTTCCTTTTTAAAGCCATTCCCTGACATTTTGGGGGGAATATTCCCCTGCTCCATCAATGCAGATCAGCATCCCAGGCCCCCAGCCAGCTGGCTTTCAACTCAAAATGGGTGGAACGGGGTGGGCAAACCCACGGTGTGGTTGGGGGCTGCGGAGTGAGGGGGGTAGACTGGAGGGAGGTAGACTTGGGGGGAGGTAGACTGTTCGTACCTCACACTCCCTGGGGAAGTGGCTGCATTTTTCTGAAATCAATGTCTTCTGAAATTGGTGTGTTTTCTAAAATTCATGTGTAGAGGAGACAGGGACACAAGGACCCTTAGTAGAACCATTACGACAGTGTTTCTCAACCTCGGCCACTTTAAGATATGTGGACCTCAACTCCCAGAATTCTTGCCAGGCTGGGGAATTCTGGGGGTTGAAGTCCACACATCTTGATGTGGCCGAGGTTGAGAAACACTACATGGCAAGATAAGAATGCAGAAGTCGTTAGCAGAGAAAGTAAGCGATCACCCAGCCCTGGAAAAGAGGGGAGCGTTAGAAAGCCACTCAAGATGGCCCTGTCTTGATTCTGCTTGGTATGGAAGGGACAGCAGGAGACTCCAGCAGGCTTTCAAGACTCGGCTCTTCTATCCTCCGGCAACAAAGCCGGGCTCCAGGAGTCCTTGCACTCTCAATTCCCTGGCCTGGCCTACCTCGAAGGGCTGAGAGTCTTTGGTGTCTCACCCGGTGCAGGGACGCCCTCAGGTGTCCCTCTGCTCCTCAGTGTTTGGACATCAGGATGACCTCGAGGATCCCAGGCCCAGAAATGTGGGGCAGGAGCCCCCAAGGCTGCCCCTCTGGTGCTTGGTGTGCCAACGCTCCCCCTGGCAGAAAGCGCTGCTTAGTTCTTGTGCTCATGGTCCCCTTTTCATGTGGGATTTGCGTTTTTTTCCTCCTCCAGGAGCAGCAAGCTGGAGTGGCAGAAGACAGAGGGGGGCAGGGGGGGCACTGTGTCCGAACGCCAAATGCCTTGGCTCCGTTTCAGAAGCAAGCTTGCCTTTTTCTGAAGAGCCGTTCCTCATTAGGCAGGGCAGCCATTCAGTTTGCCAGCCCCGGATGTGGTCGTCAATGACTTTATAAAGTTGCCCGGGTGTTGCAGGTCACAGGGGGTGGGAAGGCTGTGCGCGTCCACAAAATCAGCATGACGGTGGCAATTGCATGATTGAAACCCCACTCTGGGCACAACTGGTCCCCGTGCGAGCATCCTTTTGGTCCCAAGTGAAGCCCTTACCATTCCCCAGGCGTTTTAACTGCCTTTTAGCCATATTTTAATTCCATTTTAATTCAGAGTGTTTTAGTTTTTGAATGACTGCCTTGCAGCTGCTTAGTTTGTATATGGTGTTTTTATTTTGCATTTTATTATATATGTTCTTATTCAAATTATGTTTTTAGTGTGTGCTTTTTTTATTGTAAACTGCCCAGAGAGCAGCTTCGACTGTCAGGTGTTTTAAAAATTTTAATAAATGCTTTTTAAAAAATATATTTTTTTTAAAAATAGGCAGGGCTTCAACTGCATGCATAGATGCAAACACCATCTTGACTATTTTAGCCCCCCAACAGATGGGCCCTGCAAAGCTGGGTGGGGAAAGAAAACTCATAACCAGCAGTCTTTCAGTCTTTCAAATAAATTCTAAGCAAATGTTTATTTACTCCTTCACTGTAATTTTACACCGCTGGATTCAGAAAAGGGATTTTGCATCCTAAAAGCACATGACATCATAAAACCATTTCAGATGAACCAGGAGTCAGCCTGAGGGATTGAACAAGAAGGGCCTCCATCAAACCGTGCCACGGAGAGATGCTCACATCTGGGTTTCTAGCCAGCCAGCCACGCCCTCAGCCAGGGGACTCCATTTCTTCCCTCTCCCTACAACTTACCCAATAATCAGTCGGTACCTTGCCCCATCTTTACAGGGGGAGGTTACAAATATTTTAGTTGTTTTGCTGAGAATTGCCTAAGACCGGCAATTGAGGACGGGCTTCAGAGGTCTTCGCACATGGGGGGCTTCCCTGCCCCAACCCCTTGCCAAGGATGCAACATTGCTCCGAAACCAGCTGCTGCTTCTGTTGGGGGTGACCAGAAGGGATGTTTTTCATTGCCAGAGCCAATGAATTTCCCTCCTGATCTTTCAGTTCTCAAATATTTCCGCTGAGCTTGTGTGCCTGATGCAATTACCAATATTTTTTTTAAAAAATGCCTATAATTGCACAGTAGGTATATTAATCTGTATACTACTAAAACTCTCAAGTCTGTAACCTTTAACTGGGCAAAACGGTGCATCGTAGGGTAACAAGTTTTGAACCGAGGTACCTCAAATGGGCTAACTTACAGATCGCGTCCAAAATCAGGGTCCCATGACTCCCGGGGAATAGAAATTTGGCAAATTTTATAAAACGTTGGATGACATAAAAACTATTATAAAACATTTGATGACATAATACAAAATGCCATAAAACATTTCCTGAAGTTGGCCTGGACTATACAGTTCAACATGGGCTACTTTCAAGGCAGAGACATCTCTGAATGTCTCCCTGAATTTTTTAAGGACTTTTCCAATGAAGGCAGTACATTAGAAGCTCTGCCACTGTTGAAGGCGTTGAGGAATCGGGTAAGGAAATATCTCTGAAGCAACGATCCAACGGGTCATGGGTTGTCTAGTTGCAAATATTAAGCCCACCGAATAAACGTACTGAGCAAAAAGAAGATTGAAAGGAGCACGTGGGAGCAATCCATCTCAGGAGGTAGATTGGATTTATTCCTAGCAGGGGGGCAAGTTTGGATTTTATTTATTGATTTGGGGACCACAGTCATGCTTTCCCTAAAGAACCTTATTATGGGAGAAGATCGCCGTCTAGCCGATGAGGTGGCGTCTTGGCCGCAAAAGGACCAAACAGGGTTCCACATCAGTAAAGCTGTTACAGCTGCTTCTCCGCAAATTCATTTGTGCCCCTTGTTTTTTTTTCTCTCTCTCAGTGAAGCTTGATCTTTTTGCAAGCTTAAACTTCGGATCTTGAATTTACCTCGAATCAACTGCTGCAAGGGTCCTCCACCTCTCCCTTTTAATCCCATTGGGCAGACACGATAGTTGCTTTTTTCCCTCCAGTGAATAGTGAAATACGGTGGTACTAGTAACAGTAGGGTCAAAGATGAAAATGCAGACTGAAATGCCATACACCAGGCATTGTTACTACCATTGAAAAGAAAACAATGTGGCTCAGAGATATGTCAGTGCCGGAGATATATGCATTGATGAAAACCTGTTTGTATATACCATTTTGTATTTGTAAATAATGGAATACCAGGATTTGCACACTGAAGTTGAAAGGGTTTGGAGGAAAAAGCCTAATATGTAGGATTGCATTGCATCCCCAGATAGGGGATTCCTTCCCACAGTATCTGAAAGAAACGAACAAGTGCCCAAATGTGCCCAACTTGGCACTCGGCAGAGGTGTTTGGGATCCAAATACCTACCATCCCCAGCCCTGACAGTCACTTTATCCCAGTGTTTCTCAAACTTGGCCGCTTTAAGACATGTGGATTTCAACTCCCAGAATTCCTCAGCCAGCGTGCTGGGAGTTGAAATCCACATGTCTTAAAGTGGCCAAGTTTGAGAAACATTAACAGCAGGAGCCGATCAGGAATGCAAATTGTTGGGTGACCACCGGATGGCAGCAAAAGCTATAGCAAAGTCCCTTTACTGCCGCCTAATGGAATGGGGGATTTTGCACCAGGTTTTGGAAGCCTCCCCCGCCCCAGGTGTTGAACAGGGGGGAGAAGGACCCCTAGTTTTTCCAATGCAGGCTTGCAAACTTTGCAGATCCAAGCTTCTCCCCCATTCTCCTTCTGACCTCAACAAAGAACTGATCACATTTCTTCTTGCACAAATTCCTAAGGGATTATGTATTTTCGGTGGCTGTTTTATTTAAAGATTTCAGCTAGATCCCTGCAGATTAAAAATGAAAAAAAGGAGGAGGAGAGTGTTTGCTAATCCAGGTCAGAGGCAACTGTGGGAAGATGTCGGAGTTTCTGCATAAAATGTCTTGACAGAAGAGGGTCCCAAGGGCCACCCCAGAAGCTCTGGGCGCCCCAACACGACAGGGCAGGCCTCTGTCCACCCTTCCCCAGCATTGCCTTCTAGAAAGATTGGACTTCAACACCCAGAATTCCTATTCACCCAGGGAGTTCTGGGTGTTGGAGTCCTGCACATGGGAGCTGTGGGTTGGGAAAGGCAGGTCAAGTTCAAAAGCAGTTTTCCTCCTGGAAGGTGGTCAGAAAAGTCAAGAAGGCGGCCACACAAATGAAAAACAGGTGGAGGTTTGATCATGGCCTTGATCTTGACTCTTTGACTCCTCCGGCAGCCAAAGGCCTTTTGGGAACCCCAAACGGTGGCGTCCTATCCAACAGCCGGCGTTCAAAGGGACACTGCTGCTAAACATGGAGGCTCCATTCAGCTTTTATGAGCATAAAAGCTGGATCAGAGCTAGTCCGGCATCTTCTTGCTTGCAGAACCAACCAGAGGGTGCAAAACTAGGAACTTTCTCAAGAAAACGTTTCTCAAGGAAACGTCTGGCAGCCAACTGAGTTGTCCCCCGCTGCCCTACATTGGCCGCCCATCCCTGGCCCAGCCTACCCATCAGGCATCCAGTCTGGCTCACAATGATTATTGATTATGTGTCTTCAAGTCGGAGTCAACTCTTAGCGACCCCATTAGCTTGATTTTCTCCAGGACACAAATCAAAACAACACAGTCATGATCCTTGGCAAAAGCAGGAAAAGATTATTAGGCGCTGGTTCAACAAGCAGTGGTTAAAACAAAGCACGTCTCAGCAGAATGTGTAAACCCAGCTGGTCAGATGAGGAGTCAGTCTCTCCTAATATGCAATAATAATAATAATAACAATAATATGACTGGGCAGTTCCATATTCCATAAATAAAATAAGGACCAGATCCTGAAGGGGCTCTGACCAGTGCAGAATGAAGGAGGCCTGTTCCTTCTCCTGCCTTTGAAATGACAGTACGGTCCGTCTGCAAAGCCTGCAATGGCATTGGCCTCTTTTGCTGCAGCATCATGAGGCTGGCTGGCTTTCCCACCTCTGACCCAATCCCAGTGTCTCTACCTCCTGCCTGAGTGCTGGCTGCTTTCCTCTTTACAGACTCCAGAATGTTCCTCAGCAAACAGGAGGGGGAGCTGAGCGAGCTGCGGAGGAGCGTGGACGATGCGAGTGGCACGCCGGAGCCCCTGGACGAGGAGCTGTCCAAGAAGAAGCACCGCCGCAACCGGACCACCTTCACTACCTACCAGCTGCACGAGCTGGAGAGGGCCTTCGAGAAGTCCCACTACCCCGACGTCTACAGCCGGGAGGAGCTGGCCATGAAAGTCAACCTGCCAGAGGTCCGGGTTCAGGTGAGCGGGACCCACGAGCTCAGGGGACTGGCTAGGGCAGCAAAGCGAGCCAGCAGTATGCCCAGACGGTGCTACTTGGGTGGAAGATTATATGGGTCTGACCTGAAAACCAAGCCAACTAGCCAACTTCCCTGCATGTAGAAATCTAGAATGTCCGGCAGGACTCATGGTAGTTCTGTGAGCTTCAGATTCTTGTTTTCCTCAATTAGGGAGCATTCAGACATGAGAACTGACCTCATATGTAGGTTACCCCAAGGTGATGCTTGTGCCATGCAGTTAACCAAGTCAGTCACCAGCTTAGGGGCTAGATGTGTTTATTTATTTATTTTTATACGGCTACAGGTAGACCTCACCTAACAAACCATTCATTTAGTGATGGCTCAGACTTACAACACTGCTGGAAAAACCAACTTATGACCAGTCCTCACACTTACAACCATCGCAGTGTCCCTGCTGTCACACAATCACAATTTGGGCGCTTGGCAACCGGTTTGCATTTATGACTGTCGCAGAGTCCCGTGGTCATGTGATTGCCATTTTTTACCTTCCTGGCCAGCTTCTGGCAACAAAATCAGCGGGCAACTGCATGATTTGCTTAACGAGCACATGGTTCACTTAACAACTGCAGTGATTCACTTAATGACCACTGCCAAAAAGGTCGTAAAATCAGGTCAGATTTGCTTAATGACCACTTCGCTTAGCAACCGAAATTCCTGTCTCAATTGTGGTCATTAAGCGAGGACTACCTTTATTCATCTCAACAAAGGGACTCTTGGCAGGTAACAGTAATTAAAAACAACATATCAACGCAACAATGAATGCGTAAGTGGCAACTGAGATAAGAACAAACCACTCCCAGTCCAACCATGATTTGCACCAGGTGCTACGGTTGGTTATTTTTTTGATCTTGATGAGTTGTTGGGTTTTCCTGTGGGAGGCTTAGCTTCTTGGGAGAACCAACCCTGTTTGGTCCAACGCGCTGCCCAAATCCAGAAAATGAGTCAACTTAACTAGGTTAAACCAGCTTGATTATCCAACAGACTCATTTCATAGAAGTTGCTGAACTGCCAACTAACAAGCTGATTTCCCAGAATGCAAGAAGCCACAAAGGCTGACAAAGCTTAATCCTAACCCAGCTCCAGACCATGTAGACGCATCCAACAGCACATCCGTTGGCCTGGATGAGGATGCTGTGTGAACGCAGCGCAGGAGCAATCAGCTCTGGTTTGCAGGACCGTTGGGGCGGACTTCTAGGGCGCTCCAGCCTTGCCTGTGTCACACAATTTGTTATGATGCCCCCTGTCCTGTGCTGTTCCCCAGGGATGAAGCTCAGGGAGGGAGTTTGGGGATCCAAAAGGCTTTTTCCCGTTTTTCATCGCACACGGAACCCAGAGAATGTTATTTACTCTGCTGCGCCCAATCTTGGCTATGAACTGATATTTTATAGATGCTAGGTTTCCCTTGACATTAAGTCCAGTCGTGTCTGACTCTAGGGGGCGGTGCTCATCTCCGTTTATAGATGCTAGCAGGGCAAAATGGTGCTCATCCTGAAGACACAGTGGCTCCTAGCCATGATTCTAAATGGAACCTCCCCGCTGAAGGGCAGTCTACCTTGAATGTAGATTCCAGGCCCTGAGTCGTGGAAGCTGTGCAGTGGTTCAGGGGCTCACCTAGAAGCCAGGAGATAGTGAATTCTAGTCCTCTCTTAGGCATGAAAAGTGGCTGGGGGACTTTGGGCCAGTCCTTCTCTCTGGGCCCAACCAGCTCGCAAGGTGGTTGTTGTGGAGAAAATGGGAGGCAGGAGGATTAGGTATATTCGACGCCTTGAGTTTTATTTGTGTGTTATGTGTGTGTTTGTGGGTAAAAAGCATAACAATAACAATAACAATAATAATAATAATAATAATAATAATAGCACCACAAATTCCTCTACCCCAAAGCCTATTTTCTCCACCTGCAGCAGAAATGTAGGCATTAAGATTGCAGCAGCTGGGGTCCCTGGAATATATTGCCTTGCCCATCTTCCCCTCCAGGGCACCCCCAAAGAAGTGGACTTCATCTCCCACAATTCCCTTGCCAGCAGGGTGTCTGCTGGGAATTCTGGGCATTAAAAACCACGGCCCTGGAAGGCCCCAGGGCACGGAAGACTGGCATAGCAAGGGGTCTGCTGATTCTTCTTCCTCCCTGCCTAGGCTTAACAATAATGATAACAATATTAATAGAAGTCATTGCTTTGAGATCGGCGGCTATATAAAATGTTTAAATTAAAAATTAACATTGCTGAAAAAGTAAGCCCAGAACAGAAATAAAGGGAGAACGATTCATTAAAATATACTGTTACTGAATAGCCAGCCAAACCTAGGCAGCTTTGATTCTAAAAGGATAGTGGGATACCACACAGGTATTTGCAATAAAGAGTAGATCAACTGGACCCCATAAAACTTACTAACAATATATAGCTCATTAAATCAGCCCAATTTAAGCCATAGGTACCATGGAAACAGAGAAGCTCATCAGCCAGGCCAGGCCAGGCCAGAACAGAGGCGGATCCCTATTTCTTGGCATAAAACTAATAAATTTAAGGACAGTTTTAAAAATTGGAAAGTCTTCCAAAGAGTAAGGGGAAGCTGATGCCAAAGCTGCGCGACCAGATTCTGAAAGGTTCTCAGCCTTGAATTTGCTGTCAGAGTAGTGGGACCTGACAAAAGCTGGCTGGGGAATTCTGGGAGTTGAAGTCCAAGCATCTTAAAGTTGCTGATGCTGAGAAACACTTACTGCCTTAGGGACAAGCTCAGAAGATGAACTTGGCAAGAGGCCTAAAAGGCTACCTTCTAGGCACGTTTCTCTCTGTTTCAGAATTGGCCCAGGGGGTCTGAATGCAGCAAGCAGAACCAGCTTTCCGCAAACGGATGCAAGCCTTCTGCTTGGCGAGGGTTACAGTGGGCAGCTTGCCTGGAGGAGCTGCATTTCTCATTCACCGGGGGCCGGTATTTCCACAGGTTTGGTTCCAGAACAGAAGAGCCAAATGGCGTCGGCAGGAGAAGATGGAAGCCAGCTCCATGAAGCTTCCTGACCCTCCCATGCTGTCCTTCAGCAGGCCCCCAATGGCAGCCAACATGGGGCCGATCGGCAATTCCCTCCCCTTAGACCCGTGGCTGACGTCCCCCATCTCCAGCGCCACCACGGTGCACAGCATCTCAGGATTCATGGGCCCCAGCCCAGCCCTCCAGCCAGCCTACACAGGGCATTCCTTTCTCAATAGCCCTCCAGCCCTGCCCCAGAGCATGCAACCAATGGCACCCATGGCGTACCAGTGCGCCACAACTTTTGTGGACAAATACCCCTTGGAGGACATTGACCAGCGGAACTCCAGCATCGCTTCGCTGCGCATGAAAGCAAAGGAACACATTCAGACCATAGACAAAACTTGGCAGCCAATTTGATGGTGGGCCAGGCAGCCCTGCCGTAGCAAACACCAACCAAGGTGGGGTGGGACTAGGAGGGCCTCTGACAATCATCAGGGAAGACGTCGCTTAGTTTCTTGTGCAATTGCACTGATGAGTAACCACAGAAAGCAAGTGCTTTCGGATTTCATTTAATAGACATCAACTATAAAGTGAATTTATGTCAGGGAATATGCTGAGTCAACATCTCTAAACAGGGTACCTTCTTTCACACCAGAATGGTGTTAGCAGTGGGATTAGCAGGAAAGAATTCCGCATGGTGCATTTGTCCCTGCAGGGCTGCTTAAGTTATTATTGTAGGCACTTGTGAAATTTGGCAGGGAAGTTCTACAGCCCTTGAAAATCTCTTCCATCCCAAAGTCAAACCTGGAGTGGACCAGGAAGCTTTTTCTACCCAAAGGCAGCCGGGGGTGGGGGTGGTGTCCAAACCAGCTTGCCATTCAGAACAAGTGCCCAAGGCCCTCCTTAGGGAGAGACCAGCTTTCTGCTCTGCCTGCTGTTATATTTTGCCCATTTTGCTTTTGCGCAACATCTGGAATATTTTGACCGTAATTCAGCATTTACAGTAGGATGGGACTTCCAGGCTGGCAGAATTAAAAACCAGCAAGCACCAAGGAGAATGTGCTCTCCTCGGGGTCATTGTCATTGTTGTTACTGTTGTTAGATGACACCCCTGGTAAGAACAGCAACAAGGCAAAAAACATGGTTATTTATCCCCCCCTTTTTGAAAAAAAATGCATGTGTTTTAAATGTTCCACCAAGCTCAAGGGGAGGCCCCCACTGTGCTATAGATAAATGATGGAGTGGGTATCTTTTCATGCAGTATGTGATTCCCTGTTTGATCCCTGAAAAAAAGGATCAGTGGGATAGGCCAGAGTGGTCCCTGGTTCAAAAGATCTGTTGGAATCCGTAAGGCTGCGGGACTCAGGAAAGAAGGCTAGAAAGCTTTTGCTCTGTGGGAGAAACGGATGAGGAGGTGAGGCTGGCATTCCTCCGCTCTTGCTGTGGGAGCGGGCCTTGGGGGCCTTGGGCAGGCTTTCTCCCGAGTAAAGAGGTCAGCCAGTGGACGCTCCCTGGCATGGGGCTGTTCCCCAAGTGATCGCTTTAATACCAGCATGATATTTGGGCAGGGCTGGTCACATAAAGGAATCCACAAAGGAAGGTGGGACAAATGCGCTTGGTTATGTTCGCCCTGGGACATCTGGAGGGGGGTGTCAACATCTGCAAGATGGTGGCTGCGGCATGGAAGCCCCACCCCTTTTGTACGTGTGCGAATCCTCTGTCACACCCATAAAGGGCTTTAACCGGGTGGTTGCAGCCACCATCTTAATTGTCTTGACAGCCCTGCTTGGCTACGAAATCAAAGGCGGTGGGGCTGATCGGCTGAGGCAGAAACGTCTGGAACAAAACCAGCCCCCGGCTGAGGACCGAGTGGGGAAGGGCTGCCTGCGTTTGCTCCTAGAAGCCCCCAAGTCCCAGGCTGTACCCCTCCTTCGTCTTTTGCAGGGTGAGCCAAGCGGCCTGCTCAGCCTCCCAACAGGAAGGGCTGGATGAAACTCCAGCCCCAGGACACTCTGGGTGAGTGGCTGCTCCCCCAGTGCTCTCTGGGCAAATAATTGTCCTGGCATGCGATTTGGAGGCCTCTGCCCTCTCCCGCACTCTGGGGATAACAAGCCCACCGCTGTGTTTAAGCTGGGAGCCAGTTTGGTGTTGTGGTTAAGGCACCAGGCTAGCAAGTTCTGGTCCCGCCTTAGGCACAAGCCAGCTGGGTGACCTCGGGCCAGTCACTAGGAAGGAGGCAAGGGCAAACCACTTCTGAAAAACCTTGCCACGAAAACCGCAGGGTCCAGGCAGCCTCTGAGAAACAGGCACAATTGAACAGATTAAAAAAAAGTTTAAGCTAATGAAGGCAGTGATGACTGCAGTCTTCCAGTCTCTGACATGCTGTCCCAGGGAAGGGGGTTGGATTCATTCTCCGTAGGGACAGAGGGCAGGATGAAAGCCAGTGGGTGGAAGCTTGGCAGAGGGAGATCCAGTTTCAAAATAAGGAAGAATGTCCTGATCCCGACGGGCGCTAAGCAGTGGACCAGCCTCCCTCCTGGAGGGTTTCACGCCAAGGCGGGCAGCTATTTGTCTAAGGCTGAAGATTCCTGCACTGGGCAGGGGGTTGGGCTGGAAGACCTCCATGGTCCCTTCCTGTAGGGGAAAACTTGCTCATGGTAAAATCTGTACACCGGTCGTGGGTTTCCCATCTCTGCAGGATCTTAAGAAGAGACTGGACAGCCACCTCTTGTGGGAGAATTGATCTTCTTGCACAGTGCAGAGGGCTGGAGTAGATGATCTTTGGGGTCCCGTCCAGTTCCACAGCTGATTCTATAATTCTGTATTTCTTCTCTTCCTCTTTCTTCCTCCTTTGGCCTCCTGGTCGAGCTGATGCTCTTCACTTTCTCTCTTATTATTAGTTATTAATATCTATTAATGCATTAGTATGTTTTGCAACCTTAGCAACCTTAAGGTGGGGGGACTTCAACTCCCAGAATTCCCCAGCCAGCAACGCTGGCTGGGGAATTCTGGGAGTTGAAGTCCCCCCACCTTAAGGTTGCTAAGGTGGAGAAGCCTTGCGGTTGTTGTTATCAGCATCAGTATTATTGACCAGCACCCGCTTCTTCAGCCTGCCCGGCTCAGCCCATCGCCTGTCCTTGTGTCGTTTCCATCCGTATCCGCGATTAATCCCTCTTCATCCCACAAGCAGCCTGCCAGCTGGCGCGCCGCGTCTTTGCCCCCTCCTTGCGCGCCCTGCCGGACAAGGGGGCCTCTCGCCCCCGGCCTCTCCCAGATGCGGCCCGGCCCGGCCCCTGCAGCGAGCTCCCCCTCTGCCGCGGCCAGCCCTGCAAGGTAGGCCAGCCCAGACAGCAGGCACTGAGTCCGAGGGCGGCAGACATGCCTCTCGAGAGCCCGTCTCGCTCCCTTCGCCGCCACCCCCGGAGCGCTCCTTCCGCCCCAGCGGGCAGGCCTGGAGACCCGGGGGTGGGGAGGGGGTCCCCCGTTTGGAATCCGACGGCACTCCCGCTTTGGTCCCCAAGAAGCCAGAGCCGGAAGAAGCGCAGGACTCGCGCTCTCCATCTGAACCCGCGGTTGCGCCCCCCCGTCCCCTGACGAAGGGAGCCCCCACCCCACCCCCCACCGGGGTGTGTTCACACGAGCGCCGCCGAATCGATCCGGGCAACGGTCGTGCACGCCCAGCTTTCCATTCGGCCGTTTCCTTGCTGGAACAATCCCTCCCGGGAGGGAGGGATGGGGCTTGTAGTCCAACGCCTTAAGGGGTTCCTCTCCCGGGATCCCTGCCTCCCGCGGGGCGCCTTCAGGGAACCCTTTTCAGGGACGCTTCTTTGACCCAGGAACGAGCCAAGCCGGCCCACCGAAAGAGGAGACCCCCCGGGGTTGCCCGACCCCACGTTAGAACGCAGCCGCCAGCGCTCCCCTGACCTAGATCCGCGGGTTGTGCGAACCCAACCAAGGACCGCCCCGCCTGCCGCCCCCCGCCCGGCCCGGCCCCGCTTTGCAAAGCGACGCGGCGCAGCGGCACTAATGAAGTTTGACCGCGGCTCCGGCCGCAGCGGCTCGCGGGAGGCGCCTGGGCAGCGGGGGCGAGCGAGCCCGGCCCCTAATGAGGTCGCGGGCCGGGGGAGCCGCGGGGAGCCGGACCCGGCGCTCCGGTTGCTCGCTGCCTCGGCCCCACTCGGGGACTCCCCCGGGCGGTAGTGCCGGGCAGACCGGCCGCTCGCCCTGCCCGAGCGCGCGCCAGCCAAGGCCGACCAGGGCCGGGACGCCCCCGGGATCGCCCGGCGCACCTCGCCCTTTCGTCGGGGGTCCACCTGGGCTAGCTTGTGCCTTCTTCCCCCGGTGGCAACCCGCGCCCCTTCCCAGCAAAAAGGAACTGATTCCGTGATGGGTTTCGTGGTCGTGTGAATGCAGTCGCCCTGCAGGGAGTCCAGGTACCCAGAGGCATAAGAACCCGGCTCCCTCCGGTAGCCCGTCCAGACCAGCTTTCCACCAACAGATGCCATTCTTAGGCAGGGCCCTCCCATCCATAATCCCCAGCAGCCGGAGACCGGAGACTCGCTGACTGGTTCCGAATCCATGCTCAGCAAGCCACCTTTGGCTGGTTTGCAGAACCTGCGAAATTAGGGATTCACCCATGTGGCTGTGATTCTCCAGAGCCCCAAATCGAGTTGTTTCTCCCTCCAGTCACTGGCTGCAACTCTGGCCTTGGCTTAATTCTGGCTTAGCACCAAGGCTGAATTGCAGCCCACAGACAGGTCCAAGAAGAAAGGGGGGGGTACAAAAGGTTCAGGTTCCAATCTGGGGGGAGGGGAGGGGGGAGGAGGGAGGTGCCACAGATCAGGGCTGCAAACTCCAAACCACCCCCAGTAAGATGGGTGGACTTCCAAGTCCCTGACTTCCACCGCCTGAGGATATGGTGCAGTGTGTGTGTGTGTGTGTGTGTGTGTGTGTGTGTGAGAGAGAGAGGTCTTGAGTCCCCTTAAGTCCGCGTTTGTTTCTCAACCTCGGCAACTTTAAGACCTGTGGACTTCAACTCCCAGAATGCCCCAGCCAGCTTTTAAGTCCACAGGTCTTAAAGTTGTTCAGGCTGAGAAACGCTACCTTAAGTCAGCAAGCACAGCTTGGCGTTGGCACCATCCAGGATTTTTTTTGCTTCCCACTCTAAAAATCTCCACCCCTTTACCCTCTCAAACCTCAAGGATCACAAACCCCCCCCCCCATTTCAGCCCTGCCATTCCGGCATGAAAACCAACAGGCCAACTTACCGGGGCCCTGGCAAGCAGGGCAGAATCATGGCCCGTCTTGGCTTAGCACAGGGGGAAAGGCTGCCTGGCCCTGTGCCCCAGCATTGCACCTGCGCCTCTCCCAAATGTAACTTAGCAGATGGGTTTGTGCAGGGCTGTGATTTGCAAACGGCAATTAAAAGGTGCCACACAGTAAGCTAAGGCACAAGCCATCCATGTTACTGATGAGCATGTTTGAACATTAGTGAACCTTTTGGAGTCATTAGTGAACCTTTTGGAGTCACATCCCCCAGTTCCTGAAAACCACCTCATGTTACAACCAAGTTCTCTCAACATGCTTAGCTAGCTAGGATCATACCCCAGTATCTCCCAGAGTACGCAGATTAGCTGCTGTTCGCTGACTCAGGTTACCCACTGTTACGGTATCATCTGAATCCTCCCATTCAGCCTCTGTATGCAGAGAGAAAGATCCTGTCTTATTTTCACAGAAAATGCTAGATCAGGGTTCCATGGCACTTCAGGGTTCTGCGAGGGGTCCCTAGGAGACCACGATTTATTTTAAAAATTATTTCAAATTTGGGCCACTTCCCATGAAAGAGGCAAGTCGCATTCTTTTTGTTTAGTTGAAGAACACTGTTGATGCATATATACAGGCCTGCACATGAAACAAATACGATTTTGCAACTTCTGGCCCAAATCTGAGCCTGAATGTGCAGAGGTTTCCCAAGGCCTGAAAAATATTTCAAGGGTTCCTCCAGGGTCAAAAGGTTGAGAGGGGCTGGGTTAGAATGTCAAGCTGGAGTGGAATGCTCTAGCCATACTCTATGGTTGCAGTTTCTTTTTTCTCCCCCACCTGGTGCAGGTGAAACGGGGACCAGAAATGAGCGATGGAGGAAACCAAGTTAAACTACGAGGCAGAAGAAAAGCCATTGGCCACTTGGCTGGGATTATAGCCAATATGGTTGGCCCTGACTGAACCGGTCTGCTGGAGCACCTGTCCCCTGCCGCAAAGTCGACTGTGGGTTGAATCGGTTATCCGGCAGAGGAACCAGATTCAGTTAACTGTGTTGGGCGAAGAGAGGCCCATGCCTCAGAATTTCCCAGTCTATTACTGTATTTTATTTGTATGGCATTTTTGCCATATGCAAATGTAGAATGCATTGTTTTGTATTTCGATAATGCCATTGATAAGGCGTTTTTTTCCAGTCTGATGCTGGCGGGTTTGAAGAGTCCACTGAAGCTGGATAGCCAATAAACCTAAATTAATAATGAGTATTGCTTGCAAGTTATTCTCCCCTCAACCACCAGCGGTTGCTCCCAGTCTGTTGCCTTCGTCCTCTTCTTACCTTGTCCCCCATGCTTGATTCTTCTCTTTTTTTAAAATTTAAATTTTATTAAAAATTTTACAAAGAACGTAAGCTTTAATAAAGAATAGAAGTAGAAGAAAAAGAAAAAAGAGGAAAAAGTGCAGAAAGGAAGAATAAAAACAAAGCAGCTTCTGATTTCCTTTGCCACAAATATAAGTTGTTGTTTATTCGTTTAGTCGCTTCCGACTCTTCGTGACTTCATGGACCAGCCCACGCCAGAGCTTCCTGTCGGTCGTCAACACCCCCAGCTTCCTCAGGGACGAGTCCATCACCTCTAGAATATCATCCATCCACCTTGCCCTTGGTCGGCCCCTCTTCCTTTTGCCTTCCACTCTCCCTAGCATCAGCATCTTCTCCAGGGTGTCCTGTCTTCTCATTATGTGGCCAAAGTATTTCAGTTTGGCCTTTAATATCATTCCCTCAAGTGAGCAGTCTGGCTTGATTTCCTGGAGGATGGACTGGTTTGATCTTCTTGCAGTCCAAGGCACTCTCAGAATTTTCCTCCAACACCACAGTTCAAAAGCATCGATCTTCCTTCGCTCAGCCTTCCTTATGGTCCAGCTCTCGCAGCCATATGTTACTACGGGGAACACCATTGCTTTAACTATGCGGACCTTTGTTGTCAGTGTGATGTCTCTGCTCTTAACTATTTTATCGAGATTTGTCATTGCTCTTCTTCCAAGGATTAAGCGTCTTCTGATTTCCTGACTGCAGTCAGCATCTGCAGTAATCTTTGCACCTAGGAATACAAAGTCTTTCACTGCTTCTACATTTTCTCCCTCTATTTGCCAGTTATCAATCAAGCTGGTTGCCATAATCTTGGTTTTTTTGAGGTTTAGCTGCAAACCAGCTTTTGCACTTTCTTCTTTCACCTTCATCATAAGGCTCCTCAGTTCCTCTTCGCTTTCAGCCATCAAAGTGGTATCATCTGCATATCTGAGATTGTTAATGTTTCTTCCAGAGATTTTAATTCCAGCCTTGGATTCCTCAAGGCCAGCTTGTCGCATGATGTGTTCTGCGTACAAGTTGAATAGGTAGGGTGAGAGGATACAGCCCTGCCGTACTCCTTTCCCAATCTCAAATATAAGTACAATTACAAAATTACCTCTGTGACAGTGTTTCTCAGCCTTAGCAACTTTAAGATATGTGGACTTCAACTCCCAGAATTCTCCAGCCAGCCATGGCTGGCTGGGGAATTCTGGGAGTTGAAGTCCATGTGTCTTAAAGTCACCAAGGTTGAGAAACACTGCTTTATTATTACAAACCCCTTGATTTTTCCACCCCCCCCAAGCCAGCAGGCATGGCCCTTTCAACCGGTCATCCCAATTGGCTTGGCTCAGCCTAGTTACAATCCAAGGACATCCAGAAACATTAATTCCCCACCTCAAAAAAAAGAGTGGGGAATCAGTTTACCCAACAGGATCCTTAACAGTCCCTACTAGGGATGTCTTCCCCCACTGGAATCCAGCCTTAACCAAATACAAATCACAACCCACTTTGGATTCAATTTTTTTTTTCCTCCGAGTCCTTTTAAAACGTTTGATCTCAACCAACCCAGCCCGAATTAAATAATGAATGAGGACAATGATGATGCAGGGTTTTTTGCCAATAGCAGAAGCCACAAATTGGAAGCGGCCACAAAGCCCCCCAAATCAGGAGGGTTTTGCTAGCTCCTTTCCGTGAAAGCTCCTGCCTTTTAATAAAATGTTCGAGTCGGAAAAGATGCCTCCAGACTCCCAATTTTTCACCACCACCAGACACAGCTCTCCTCCCACATCTCCCAAAGCCCAAAGGGATCCCCTTCCTGGTACCCACAGATTCTGATGACACTAAAACTTTGCTCAGAAGTTCAGAACGGCCCACGTGGATCAGCCGAAGGGCACCTTTTGGAGTTTTTAAAGCAGCAGCAGCAGCAGCAGCGGGTCACGAGAGAGGTTCAAGGTGGGAAATAAGCTCAAGGAGACATTTCTGGAATTTGGCAGGAGGCATCTCCCATGACCAGCATCTCCTCCGAGGCAGATGGCCCTCCGTTCAAAGAGCCCATTAAAATCCGAGGGCGGAGCATCAATATCGCAGATCAGAAATGGCTCATTATTATTTCAAGGCATTATTACCTCTTGGGTCTTCTCTTGCCTTTTAAAAAGCAGATCTGGGCTGCCATTCCCCCCCACCCCGCCCTCCAAAAAAGAAAAAAAGAAAAAAAAAACCCAACCACAGCAGGAGAAATGAAATAAAGCATTCTAGGCCACAAGGGTTTGTCTTTTAAACTTTAATGGGGCTGTTGACCAGATGTAGCACACTGTGCAAATATCCTGTGGGTTCTCTCCCAAAAGCTAAGCCTTGGGGCTGGCCCCAAGCTTGGCTATTGTTGAAGAACTCTTCAGAAGAGGCATCAACCCCACCGAACTTCAGGCTGACTCTCAGTAATCCTTGCATCCCCTCCATGAACAGCTTGCTTCTATTCACACGTGCTCGTTTTGAGTCCAGCCTGCAAGATTTAGCATCTTCGCTGTCCATCTAACAAACTAAAGGAAGACCACGGCAGGTGTCTCTCTCTTCCCCCCCACAACCCTGTAAGGTGGAAGCCAACTAGTTTTCATGCCACCCCCAAAATCAGAACACTCATAGAGCACTAAGCTTCCCAGAAGGAAGAGGGAATATTTGCAGTTGGGGAGCTGAACATTTCAAACAACCCTGGGCCTCGACTCATTTCTGAGCCAGAGCTGACGCAGGTTGAAATCCATCCCATCTGAACGGCACCGAGTCCAGGAAGGGCGGCTTTGACTTTACTGCAG
This sequence comes from Candoia aspera, assembly GCF_035149785.1. NCBI lineage: Eukaryota > Metazoa > Chordata > Lepidosauria > Squamata > Candoiidae > Candoia > Candoia aspera. The sequence continues at coordinate 341,606,040 of NC_086153.1, forward strand.
TCTCCGGAGCAGCAGCTGCAGCACCACCACGAAAAGATGGCCTCAGGGGTATGTATCGGGGTAAGATTTATATGGGGATGTTGGGCTAAAGATGGCATCCTGCCCATGACAGATGCCACACCCAAGGAGGACAACACCGACTTGGGAACGTGGGCCGTTCCTTCACGAATCAAACGTCTTCTGATCCACCTTCCACAACCAAAATACTTGAGAACAAATGCAGAGATGCTTGTTTGTTCCCGCCCCATGAATTTAAGCAACGGGGCCATGAGAGGAGAATTACGTACTGTAAAGTCAAAACTGCCCACTAGCTTATTCCCTTTTTAATTCATTGTCCTTTTCTTTTAATGAGAAAACGCAACATCAAAGGAACTCATCAAAGGAACCAACTATTTGCTCCTTGTGACAAGTTTCCAGCGGGGTTTGGTAGCTTTCATGAATGAGATGAACACAATATCAAGAGCGGGGGGGGGGGGGGGGAGTGGCTAATGCAGGTTCCTTTGTGTATGGAGGCTTGCTGTTAGAAGTTGCAGATCTGCCAACCATATCTGGTTGGTAAACTTCTAGTTGATCACTAGATGGCACCAAAGAGATGCAGAAAACTCTTTGTTTACTGCCACTGGGTGGTCATCTGAAGGCTAGCAGCCCAGATCTGGTAGCTCAATACACAATTAACCAGAATCGTTAAGTTATCAGTGGCCCTCAAAAGTGCAGTTCACATTCAGAGGCCAAGTACAAATTGCCCTCGCTTGATGATCATCCATTTAGCGACCATTCAAAGTTACAATGGCATTGAAAAAAAGGGACTTACAGCCAGTCCTCGCACTTACGACCGTTGCAGGATCCCTGCAGTCACGCGATTGCCATTTGGGCGCTTGGCAACTGGCTCCCTCTTACAACGGTTGCAGCATCCCACTGTCATGTGATCGCCATTTGCGACCTTCCCAGCCAGCTTCTGACGAACAGTTAATGGGGGAGCAGGCAGGAGGTTGCAAGTCATGGTCATGTGATGTCTCACATAACAACAGTGGGTGATTCGCTTAATGACTGCAACCAGAACTGCTGAGACTGCCGTCGTAAGTCAGTGCAGTCAGGTGAGGTTTCACTTAATGAACACTTTGCTTAGTGATGGAGTTGCTGGTCCCGATTAGGGTCTTTAAGCGAGGACTACCTATACTTGGCCTCTGAACGTGAACTGTAGTTTTGAGGGCCAGTGATCGCGGGGGGATTTATTTTTGAGATTGAAAACAAGTTTTGCAGGGTAATTAACATCCAGACAGCTTCGGCTTCTCCTGGCACCTGTGAATAGCACAAAGCTGATCTCCTAAGCCAGCAAGTAGCCACCCGGGTTCTGCCACTTGCCTTTTCAGTGGTTCGAGAAGGAGCCAAGCTAGGCAAAGGGTTCAGATCCTCTCAGGTACAGAAAAGGAGCAAAAAAAAGGACACCGTCTTTCTTGAGCCTCCGCAGCTCAAATCTGGTCATCCTTTATTTTGGATCACTAAAAGGGCGCCACTCAGTCCTCTGCCTGCAGGGATTGTTTCAGGACTTCTTTGGACACTGCAAAACAAGGAAAACAAAATAAAAGAAGGCTCCCTGCCTGGAAAGCAGGAGAAAAGCTCTCCCGTCCCTGAGGAAGGGAGCTTTGAAACAGGGCCGTGGTTTCCCCAGCCAAAACCACCCCCAGCTCTAATTTTCTGTGGCTCCAGAGCAGTGTTTCTCCACCGTGGCACCTTTAAGATGTCTGGACTTCAACTCCCAGAATTCCCCAGCCAGCATTCTGGGAGTTGAAGTCCAGACTTCTTAAAAGTAGCTGAGGTTGAGAAACTGCTCCAGAGAGTCTCAGAACAGTCTCTTCCCAGCCAGTGTCTTTTCTGGACAGGGAAGAGCAAGATCAGCCTCATTGACTTTGCGCCAAAGTTAAAGCGTCCTTAAGCTGGGCCACCTCCCCGCAGATGAGCCCTCTTCCAAGCCAGTCCAAAATGTGATCAAAACCTGGTGAAGCCTTCCCCAGAGCTGAAAAGCAGGAATTGGGCATATGCATTGTGTTGCTTCTAAAACTGTGTGTCCTGACTTAAGCAAAAAACCACGCTGAGACAAGGAATTAGTCTCTAGTGTTTATTAACTGCTCTAGTAGACAGAAAATGCTGCCAAACTGAAGGAGCGTGGGAAACCCAGACAGATAAACCCCCAAACTCAAGGTGGTTCTATTCTGAGTTTCTTTGAAAGACAGTTCAAAGCCTCTAAACTACGCATGCGTTTCCCCCCCTGGATAGGGGCCCCCTCCTGCTCACCATCTGTACTCGTGACACTTTGTTTCTCAACCTTGGCCACTTTAAGATGTGTGGACTTCAACTCCCAGAATTCCCCAGCCAGGGAGTTGAAGTCCACACATCTTAAAGTGGCCAAGGTTGAAAAGCACTGTTCTAAAGGGAGCCCACCCGGCAGTGGCCAGGTTCACACAACCCATTAGGCAAAGCCAAAATGGAGTTGGGTTATCCGCAGTTCAGCATCTTGCCTTAGCATCGTGTGTGAAGCAGACTGTGAGACTAAACCGTGGCGTGGTTTCCTTGCTTGGGCACAGCATGTTCCACAAACACAACAATTGTGGTTTGTTAACCCGTCGCATTTTGAAGAGCTGCCAAAACCAACCACATTCCTGAACGGCATCTAAGCCTTCTTATGAGATCACACCTGTTCGATCTAATCAGGGTTTTATTATTTATTTTCATCTAGATTGTAAAAAATATGCCCTGGAACTTGCTGGCTGGGGAATTCTGGGAGTCGAAGTCCACACATCTTAAGGTGGCCAAGGTTGAGAAACAATGATCACTGAACACTGGTGGCTACACAGGCTGGAGGTATGGGGCATATAGTCTTCCTCAACAAATGGAAGGGAATTTTTATGATTCCAACTTTTAGCCTGGCTTTGCCTGCTGCCCTAGGCCATTAATGTAATCTGTGTGTGACGTCACTATGGCTTCCGCTTCACACCTGTCCAGCCACCATGGTTCCTAAACCCTGGCTTATCCCTCAGTTTAATGGGTGAACTAAGCCACAACCTCAGTGATCAGGCAGTTCCAAAATACAATTGAAGGAAGTCTCTGCATTTTACAGGATCTGGGGGCAGGAAGGGAATCAGGATGAAAACAAACGAAACTGAATTCTTTCTTTCAGAGGAAAAAATATGCAGCTCCCAGGTAGGCCCGCACAGTTGATGATAAAAATCTGATGGAGAAATCTCGAGGAGGAGAATGTATGGGCCACGTATTGGACTCACTCATTCTCACCCCTAAGCAAATATGTATACATGCCGAAGTAATGTTTATCCCTCTTCGATTTCTGCATTTGGCTGTAAGGGGTTGCATGTTTACAGGGATGTTGTTCAGTTCTGTTTTTTTTACTGGGAATTTCGCCAGAAAAACGAAGGCCCTGCGCTCCTTCCCCCCGCCACACACCTTCCACCTAAAAGCCGGTCCCCAACGTGCCACCTTCAATGGTTTCCTGGCTCCCTAACCAGCCTGGCCCACAAACAGGAGGTGGGCAGACCGAGCCGAGCCCCGTCGTCCAGCATCCCCTTTATCCCCCAAAATGACTCTGCACCCCTCAGAGGAGCACTTGGGAAACTTCCGTGGGGGGCAGCCCTGGGCTTTGTTTCCAAGCGTGCCCACCTGCTCAGACAGAGGGTAATGCCAGCCTGCTCCCCGACCATAACAGGGCATGACTCAGGAACACAGATAAGCTGCTTTTCTGAACCCAGCCACCGGAGAGCACAAAGGGCAGGGTACGCCCTCGCATGCCCACGAGAGGAGCGAAGTTCAAATCCTGCCCTTTCTCCCGCCTGAGACACCTTGCTTCGGAAAAGAGCCGCCCGCGCCGCGCCAGCCATTTTGGGAGCGTGCCCACAAGCTCCAGACAAGCCCAGCAACCCCAAGCGGCTGGGGCCCCCCGCGGCACAGGGCCACCTACCTTCCCGGGAGGCCGTGGAAGTGGCACTCGCAGCCCGCCCGCTGAGGTCGCTGAGGACACTGTCCACCGTCCGGTGGTGCTTCAAGAACCAGGGGCGGATGAGGCTGCGGTACAGCATCTGGGAGCCGTTCCACGAGAAGGGCGCCATGCACCACAGCAGGAAGATGCACTGGGAGGCAGCGGATGGTCCAGAGGGTTAGGATCCGCCCAGGATGCTCCAGGAATTCCCCCTGCACCTGATCCAGCCTGCACTGACCCTGGCCGATGCACGGAGCCAGCGCTGGCCATCATCTGACCGCCCCCGGCCTGCAACCAGCATCCTGAGATAGACTACCCCTGAACGTGGAGGGTACAGTGACCATCTCCACCGATTGCCGCCCACTGTACTTTAAAGGCAGGTCCTGTAGCCCCGCCCCCTCCAGCCCCTTCCTCCCTTCCCATTTACCTTGCCAGCATAGTAAAAGGGGAACCAGAACAGGAAGGTGTCGGAAAAGAACTCTGCCACGCTGAACATGCCGTACACCACCCAGTAGGTCAGCCAGGTCGTGTCATCATCCTTGGTGGGGCTCTCGATCGCGCGGATGCTGAAACCAAGACGGGAGGAGTCAACCCCTCGGCTGCTCATGTGGGCGGGAAGGTCTGCCAGCAGACAGGCACCCGGGGAAATGCGTCCCCCGTGCCAGGCCTGTGAGAAAGGCACAACTCCCAACGCTGGCATCATCTCCCCACCCCCGGCCATGTGGTCTCCCCACAGACAAGATCCTGAGATCCTCAGGACATGAATCCAGATTGAAGCATCCCCAAAAGATGTTTGGTGCACTGACCACTCCCTGGAAGTTAGTTCCAACATCTTTACTTCTCCACTCACCCCCAGGGACCAGACCACTTTAAACCACACCAAGCTGACCTCAGCCAAGCCCAAAACCAGGAAGGGGGGCCACACTCAGCTAGTGCTTTGATGGGGGACCCCCAGGACAGTCACGTCGACTTGCTGTCGCCAACTCCCTCCTGCTCCAGGTGGTTGCCTGGCTGAGAGTGAAGCAGAAGCACCTTGCGAGCCTCCAAAACGGCTGCAACGTTTCAGATGCCAAACCAGATGCCCGCAAGCTGCCAAAAGGGAAGGAGAAACATGGCTTGCTCTTCACAGGGAGACTTACGAGACATAAGCCGGATAGAGAAAGCCAATGAGGTTGCAAAGCAGGGAAGCCCCGTATCCAAACATCAGGTAGAGTCCCACGCAGGTCATGAAACCTGGACGGGACGGGAGAGACGTGTTTATTTCCCCCCCGTGAGAGGCGGTCGGGGCACATCAACCCTGAAGAGTGCATAAAATGCTTTTACTAATTGTTTTAACCAATTTTTTCCCCCACCGTAAGCTTTTAAGGAGAAGAGGCATGGAAAACGTTTTAAGCAAATGAATAAATGTCTGTTTCTCGTCTGTCCCCTCCTTCCACGTATGCAGAGACACAGGAGGGAGCACATGCACAGGCAGATGCTGATGAGCCGTGCACGCGGCTGAAAAAACCAAGCCATTTGCCTTTTTGCAGGCTAGCTGAACCAGAATCCATGTTCGATCAAAACGTAAACCTCTTTGCAGGCCGGTGATCTAGCAATCAGGATGGACAATGAGCTTAACGAACTTATGAAGACCCCTCAGCCTTGTGATGCCCACCCAATCCACCTGAATACGTACATACATGCATGGAAAGCTAGAGTGGACTCAGGGAGCAAGTGCCAAAGAAGATCAATGCCTGATTGACAGATAAAACACCACCACCCCCAATTATCCTCCAAATTATAACATTCCATGAAGGACGGATGAAAACCAGCTGGCCAGGGTTCAACCCTTTTAGGCTGTAGCACAGAAGGCACAGAGGAGCTGTGTAGGCGTGTGAAGTGTGCAAGGATGCGTGCCCAGAGTGTAGGAGCATCTCTAGTCTTTGTATTTGCCTCCTCTCTTTCTGTAATCAAAGAGCTCTTTCTGTAATCAAAGAGCTGCGAGACCACTGGCGGTAACTGTCTGACTGCTAATCAAAGTTACCTTCCTTTTTACATCAGCGGAGAACCCCGTGTGGATCGGCGATGCGTCCCCGATTAGCTGTACTGGAACTGAGAAACGTATTCAAGCCTTCGTTCCATCCAATTGTTTCACGGAGCGTTGTCACCTTCCATCGTCACGGTGTCCGTGGGGGAGGAGGGGTCCTTCATGTTTTCCCCCTCCCAAGAGATGCCTCCCATAGACATGAATTAATTCTGAATGGGGTGCAGGGTCTGGACACTCAACCCCAGATCTCCTTGGGGCATCTCAGCCCCGTGATAGTCTGCCCCAGTGTTTCTCAACCTCGGCAAGTTTGAGCAGGCTGGGGAATTCTGGGAGTTGAAGTCCACCCATTTTAAAGTTGCCAAGGTTGAAAAACACCAGTCTACCCTGAACAGGAGAGCAGTGAGAGTCATATGCAGGTCAGATGAAAAATCCTGAATGCTCCAAGCTCCTTGAAGGAAAGGTAGGGTATTAATCATTTTTTGAAGTACAGGTAGTCCTTACTTAACAACCACTGTTAAGTACGGTATTATTCTGATTTTATTGAACTTTAACTGTTTTATTGTGAACCACCCCAGGGTCCCCCGAGTGGGGGAGATGGGCAGTAATAAAAATACGATAAATAAATAAAATAAACCCTTCATTGAGTGACAGTTCGGACTTACAACAGTGCTGAAAAAACTGACTTACGACCAGTCCTCACATTTACAACCATCCCAGAGTTCCCCATAGTTACATCATCACGACTTGGGCGCTTGGCAACCAGTTTGCACTTATGATCAACTTTGTAAACCACAGAGGTCCATCACCCCACTGCAACACCGCTTTGCTCTGCGGCGAGCCTTTGCTCTGCGGCGAGATTTATATCCTCTCTCCCACCGCCTGCAGGCAAAGAACCAGCTGCTTTCCCAATTGTAGGTTCAAAAGGAACATTTTGGAATCGAAGGAGAGTTTCCAAAGCGATGTCTTGCCAGTTTCTTAAACTTCCAGGGTCTGGGGAAAGGTCCCAAAATGGGGGGTGGGGGGCACAGAACAGGGGGACCCCGATTAACTGGAATGATTCTAGGGCCTAACTCACATAGAGGGTACTAAGTTGGGGCTGCTGGTGGTGGGAAGTGTTTTCATTCCTGCTCAACCAGCATAGCTGCCTATTCAAGGCCAGCTGTGCCTTCAACCCCGGCCTACCTCGCAGGGTTGTCATCCCAAGCAGGAAAGGCCACTTTAAAGAAGGTGTAGTGGAAGTAGGATTGAGTTATACATCCCTGAGAAATCAAAGTGTTTCTCTCAAATACTAGGGTGGTGGGTGGAGAAATTCTCCAGGAAAAGAGCACAAGGCTTTATACTAGAACTTATTAGCACATAGTAGCAAGACCATAAATGTCTGTTTGGGTGGTTAGTTTAGGATCTACCTAGCCATTGTGGGTTGTAAACCATGGTTTATGGGTTAGCACAGTATAGGAGAGCTAGTTTGGTCTAGTGGTTAAGGCAACAGGCTCGAACCCAGGAGACTGAGTTCGAGTCTCGCCTTGGGCACAAAGCCAGCTGGGTGACCTTGGGCCAGTCACTTTCTCTCAGCCCCAGGAAGCGAACAATGGCAAACCACTTCCGAAAAACCTTGCCAAGAAAACTGCAGGGACTTGTCCAGGCAGCCTTGGAGAATTGGGCATGACTGAATGGATTAAAAAACAACATGGGAACCCAGTGGATTTTTTTTTTTTACAGTGAAAAATAGCTTGATCTTCTCCTAACTACAACAGGAAGGGGTTTTAATGCCAGTAGAACAAAACAGTTGAGAAACAGGCCTGGATACTTGGTTGCCCAAGCTCACTTCTGTTCTGCCTCCCTCTGTACTTGAGAACAGAGAGGCTGCCAAGCTGCTCTGGGGATTAGCGCAAAAGCACAGGAGGGCTTTGAATACGCAACAGCATGCTGTGAACAGGATTATTCTTGTAAACTGAGGATCAAGCAGATTACAGCCTCATCAGGAGGTGACAGGATTCCCAGCCGCAGCTAGATTCAGATGGCAACATGCTTCACCGCAAGAAATAAACAGGACAGACAAAAGAGGATGCTTGCAAAACAGGGCCTCGTGGAACTCACTGCCACAAAATGGTTTACCACTCAGACAGCTTATTCCTTGGGCAAAAAAAAAAAAAAGTGGGGGGATCAGACATGCCAAGAGTACAGTCCATGAACAGAGGACATCTGAACCTTCTTTTGCAAAGGCAACCAATCTCAGGGAACAATTTATTCCTCCTCCTCCTCCTCCTCCTCCTGGTTTAAGCATAAAGAAGAGAAAGCAACTCGTCTCCCGCTTGGGAGAGGGAAGAGGATTATTCTGATTCCTGTAGGGAGCTCCCGTTCAGCTCCAGGATTTTATTCTTCACTAAATAAAAGAGGCTTTTCGTGTTGGGCCCTTCTGGGCAGAGCAAGACAGCTCCCACATTAAGGAACCTCATGATGGCTTAAGGGAATGGTACCTGCCACACACTGAGATGCTGGCTGTGCTCCCACGGCCCCATTTTGGTGGCATCCAGCAGGCTGGCGCACAGAGCAAGGGACGGTGTAAGTAGGAGACGAGGAAAGGATGAACAATAACCAGCTTGAAAAGGGGCTAAGAAACATGGTGTATCAGGGGACACAGAAGAAATATGGGAGCAGAAATCATAGGAGGACCAGGAATAAACCACGACTGAGGCCAGGGATCCTCAAGTTTTCATATCTGAAGTCCCACCCATCACTTCTTCAGGGTCTGGGTCCCTCCTGGACAGAGGCAAAAGTAACTTTTTCCAAGATGGGCATTTATATATTCCCAGGCACCCTCCCCTTAGGGCTATGATGTACATTAAATAATATACCTGGAGTTTCAATAGTTTATCAGGGTCTCTCCTAGACCACTTGAGCACCACTGCTCTAGGCACCCTCCCTGCCCTACAGCTGCTGGCCACAACCCCCTGCAGAAGCTTGACCCGGTCATCCTCCCCCCCCCACCCAAAACCCTTTGAAACAAAGCAGCTGAAACTCAGGAAAAAGGCACAAGAAAGGGGCCCAGAGAAATGAGACCCCTTGCTGTGGGGAGGTGTGCAAGGGAGAGACTGAAAACAGGGGCTTGGATTTGTCTCAAGTGTAAAATCCAGGTACAAGAACCACCAACAGTGGGGTGGGGGAGGCCAGAGCCAAATACTTTTGCTTTCTTTTTCCTGTTTCTGTTATATTACCTGTTATTATACCAAGGCTTTTAGCCGCCCAGAGTTGCTTTCCGAGACAGGCAAACGGATATAGATTCAATAAAATAGGTTAATGATACAGGGAGACCCAGCTAACAAGGAAGCGAGGGGGAGCGGGCACCTCCTGCCCCCAAAGAGACAGATCAGTGAAGCAAGCCCGTTGCAAGGTAAAGCCCACCCCTGGGCCAAAAGCTCTTCTACAACGGATGGTCGTAACCCCTCAGCGGAGGGGCGGGGGGAGAGAGAAGGCACTCAGCATATGCTCAGAGATCCCAGCTTCAAGCCAAGGTGATCCCTGGGCAAGGCGGGCATAGCAAGCACTTTGGAGGGCGGGGGGCGCAGGGAAACTGCCCCAGCCGGCCCCCTCCGCAGCGCGTCTCGCCCGGATCGGCGCCAGCAAATCCGTTGCTCCCGCGGGAGTCGGCGGACCTCGGAGGAAACCGAGAAGGAAAGGAAAAGACACGCGGGGCCGACTGGATCCCGGACCGCAAGCCAGTGAGGAAGGCCCCCCCTTTACAGAAGGGTAGGCTCCGCTCACCTCCACGGGGCCGGGCAGTTCCCCCCAAGCGGGGGCCGGGCGGGAGGGGGCAGGGAGGAGCGCTGCTCACCTGTGGCCAGGTAAGACCGCCTGACGCCGCTCTTGGCTTCCAGCGCCCCCAGCGCGTCGCCCAGCCAACCCGGCCGGGCCAAGAAGGACTCGAAGCGGCACGCGGGGGTGCCCATGGCGGCCGAGGGTCAGAGCGCGACGCGCCGGCCCCGCACCTCCGACCGATCCGCCCGGACAGCGGGCGGAGCTCTCGCCAGGTGGGCCCCGCCCCTGCCACGGGCAGCCAATCGGGGGCGGGGACGACAGGTGGCGAGCGGCGGCTCTTCGCGGGAGGAAGCGGGTTTCTGGGCACGGGCCGAGCGAGAATTTAAGCCGGTTGGATCGTCAGGATCGTTTCAAGCGAATATTTAGCAGGCAGCTTTATAGGCATAGTTTCCCGAGCGAATCTGCGGTTAGGCTTCAAGAGGAGCTAGAGCGGGCTGAAGCTATCTGAGAGCTTCGGCTTTCTGCAGTGAGTTTGTAACCAGTCCCATTTAGAATCTTGTATTTTCTTGGTGCGCGATCTTAAACGCACCCTGTTGGCTGTGTATCCGGATGTCTGTGGGGGCTTGGCCTAGCCTTGCAAACCCATCATAAAGTCTTTGGAGACTAAAGCTCTTAGGTGCCTTGGTGAGTAGACAAAACAAGCCCCAGCTTGCCAAAACGTGCATACGTGGCAAACGTGATAGAAATTCAGGCGTCCCCTCCTGCGGATTCTTCTCTAACAGTTGCCCTCCTATTCTCTCCAAAGGCCAGAAACTCAATTTTGCTCCGTCTCAAGATTGACAGGGTTGATGTGCTTATTTACACAGACCCACATATACATATATAAATACAACTCTGCAGTTAGTTCTAATGATGCAATTTTATAGAGAGATTTCTTAAAAATAAAAACTGCTTCTACTTGGATCTTATCATCAAGAAGCAGCAAGTTAATGTCTAAGGCAGTGTTTCTCAACCTTGGCTGCTCTTAAGATGTGTGGACTTCAACTCCCAGAATTCCCCAGCCAGCATGGTTGGCTGGGGAATTCTGGGAGTTGGTCCACACACCTTAAAGTGGCCAGGGTTGAAAAACACTCATCTAAGGAATGAATAAATAAATAGTGACTTATTCTACTGTTTAAAAAGTTGGGCTCTTCTTGAACTGTTACTGAAGTTTCTTTTCAAGGCTTCAGGCTGAATCTTTTTGCCCGACCACAAGTCTCACTTAATTCTTTGGGGCCTATTTCTGAGCATCAAATGCTCAGCATCAAATTGCTGAACTGGGCATCACCTGGTGCTTATTAATTCAGGAGTAACCCCCCCCAGTGAATCCGAAACCTTCTAACAGCAACATAAAACAGGCTGCAGCTGTCAATAAGCACAGTAGTTAGGAGTTACAAACTCAGCTGGATTTATTTTAGAATAAATACACATTGATTGTATTACAGGGCTGGGTTAGGTGATCCTGCCTCCGTGGCTGAAGTCCTCAGCATCCAGCCACGTTTTTCCCATGTGTGTCACGTGAATCCAGGCTGTAAGATGAGGCCAGGATGTGATTTGAGCCCAAGCAAATAGATTCATTCAATCAACAGGGTGGCGTCTACTGCAAACTGACCACTCTTAACTCAAATCTCCTGCTTATTCTTCCACTCTCAAAAATCTTAACTCATTCTATAGTGATGGCAAGGAGAAATAACATGTAGAAAGCCCCAGGTTTTTTTTTTGGAACCTACAACAAAAAGGTGCAACAGAAAAGATTTTGGCCAGCTGCACCTTTTCACATAATGTTGAAATCCATTTCCCACCACCTGGTTTTGGGTTGCCGCATAAATAGTCGGTCTGTATGTTCAGCTCCAGAATTTGCCATCCCTCTGTCTATCTTTCAAATTTCATCACCGCCCATCTCACTCAAAGAGCCAAGTGTATCATGTAAACTCACCTCTGTGGCTAAATTATGCTCAGTCAGTTTTGTGCAAAGTCAGAAACTTTCAGGTCAAATGTTTCAGGAGAGCTGGGCTTGTGGTGGTGGCCAAAAAATCAGGGTCTGGTAGTACCTTTTCCAACCCACAAATTTTATTAAAAGGCAGAAGTTTTCCTCCTGTAATATCCTTGCTGCAGCTCCCAAGTCAGAAAAAGTGCTACCAGGATCCTTCTGATTTTCAAGGTAACTGGGTAAAAAAAATGCTTCATCTCACCATGAGTAAGCTAGTTATGGATTATACATACACAACGCTCCACTCCAGATTGGGAGTGGAGCTATACATTGATGTGGTTTTCCCAGAGTTTCATCTTTCCCAACACAGTTGCATAAAATCCTGTACGCTGAATAAATAGGCTTGAATGTGAAGCGTCTTAGCTGCAAGTGCACATTTTATCTCTTGAGCAATGGGCCTTGCTCCAACCCGTGGATCTGTGCGGTGCCCTCAGGGAAGTAAACAAGGCCCACCCCTTCTGCACTTAGGATTTCTTGCCTATAATGGTCCTTCCAGAATATCAATTAAACCCAGATATCTGCTGCTTTGAACCTGATTGCCCAGATGACCTTTGCTCAGGCTTCAGTGAAGCTTAAGAAATGAAGTGGCGCAACCCTGCAAATTAACTCTCTGTGTGCTGGTTTGGGGGCAGAGGCAGTGAGATCAATTTCTACCTGGAAAGATCCATATATTTTTTTCCCCTTTAAATTAATGTGCAAGATGCACTTAATTTTGCCTTCCTAACATTTTCTCCATCCTTGAAAGCTCTACTTCGTGGCTTTATGCTTATTCATCCATGTGTTAGAATTTTATTTCCTTACCAGGTTTGTTTCTGAGCCGGGACCAAAGAAAGACACAGACTCTGCACGTGGTCAAGGGTTCACTGATTTTAGAATTCCACACCACTTTTAATAGAAAAGTGGTAGATTTTTTTTTTTAAATTATTGTTTCAAAAGTTATTTCCTATCACATCTAGACAACAGCACTAGATTTATCTTGAAACCAGCGTGCTACTTCAAATCTAGACTGGGGAATAAACAGTAAAATCTCCTTCCAATTGATTTCTTAAGTTTCCCAATAACTTCACCATGGGCAGTTTTTTTGGCAAACAACATGGAAGCAATTTATCACTGCCTTTTTCTGGGATTGTTTCTGACTTTCCAGTCTAGACTACAGCTTTGGGATTTCCTTGTGGTCTCCCGTCCAAGAAGCTGCTCCTCCTTCAAGCATAATGAAGGGGGAGATGGGCGGTGATAGAAATGTGAATAATAAATAAATAATGGAAGGTGAGTGACCTTGATCCATCACGCTGGAAGTCTATTATGTCTCAGAAAACTGAGATAGAATAGGGCAGGGCGTTACCTTGGTAATTCTCTTCTGCTTTTAGGAGGAAAGGCGGGTAACAGAAAAAAATGAAAAGACTGGGTTTTTATTAAAAAAACCCGTAGTCCCTTCGATTAACCCTACTGGTAATCAAGGCGTCTTTCAGCAGGAAACCACAACTCCCAAGAGGCCTTGCGGCCAACCCCCCCCGCCCCCCTCCCCTCGTCTTCCAGCAAAGCCACTTGGCCCGGTAATCCCCAATCTCCCGCCTTGGCTTCCCGTCGCCATGGTAACCGTGCGCCTCCGAACACGTGGAGCGGGGCAGCCGCTCCGGGTCTCCCGGGGGCGGTCGTGGGGTGAAAATCGAGGCCCAGGCTTCGAAGGGACCGTAGGCCGCGTTGCGGTATAAGGGGCAGGGCTCTCGCCGTCCTCGCCAGCCTGTTGCGCTTGAGCGGGGAAAGAGATGCGAGGGGTGGCGGCCGCCGCGGAGATGGGCGTCTGGCTGCTGCTGCTCTGGTGTGGAGCCTCCCGCGCCGCCAGCATCTACCTGAGCAGCTGGGCGGTGCGCGTCCCCGGCGGCGCCCAGGAGGCTCAGCGCCTGGCCCGCAGGCACGGACTGCTCTACCTGGGCCAGGTGCGTCGCCCCTCCTCATGGGAAGGACGAGCGACGAGCCGGGCCTTCTGAGAAGGTGGTGGGGTAGCCTCTGAGCATACGCAGAGCGCCTTTCCGGAAAAGCCCGCCTTCCCTCGGTCTCCTTGCCTAACCTGGGAGCTCTCTTGAACGAACGTGGTTTCTGGGGTGAGGCTTTTCTTAAGCGCATTATCAGGCCTCCCCCAGCGGCCCCGCCCTCTCGTTCTCCTGCACCAGCCCTCAAAGATAGACTGCTCACGAACGTGGGGGCGCCATTTTGTCAGGACGGCTACGAGCCAGCATTCGCCACCTGCCTTGGGCAACCCTGAGCTCTCTGTGGCCCCCAAAGACCCCCTGAAAATGCTGCACCTTCCACTTTTAAAGCCTTTTTGTTCTGCTGTGGGGTTTTAAAAGGAGGTTTTTGGGAGAATGGGGGGTTGGGGGGTGTAGCCCCACTTCCAGCCTTCGTAGGGGCATGATCCTGCAGGGTTTACCTGCAGCAGTGGAAGACTGTGCCAGGGAGGGAGGGAGGGAGGGAGGGAGATTTGGGGGTCCCAGCCTTGCTTCAGGCCTCCAGTGTGCCCCTTTCTTTGATCTTTATCTTTTTCCCTTTCGTCCTCCCTGCAGCCTTGCAAAAAGCAGAAAAGCGAATGCACGAATTCAATTTGTTGCTGTGCTGAGTCTGTTGATGATACCTCAGACATAAATCAAATTTTCCTCTCCACTCCCCCTCCTGCAAGGACTCCTTGGCGTCGAAAGGATCTTGCTCCTTTTAGTTTAGCAAATGGAAATTCTGGCCTGGCAGAATTCATTTTGCACTTCTTCCAGGATGAAGGAGCAGGGAGGACAGAGGGTGGGACTCTCTGCAAAAAGAATGCTGCTTCTAAGGAGCGAAGGGAAAGAGGGATCCTTCTTGGGGAAGGAGCTGCCTTTTGCAAAAGGGCAAGATGAAACTGGCTGAAGGTGCGGGCATTTTGGCAGGTTAAGGGGCCCGGCTCCTCTAGGGTGGAGGAGGGAGATTATGAACAGGGAGGGTAGGGTTGGGGTCTGCAGAAAGTAGGTGTGTGTGTGTCTGTGACTGGGGGTCTCCACCCCAGCAAATCATGGAAATCGATGGTTGCCTGTGGCCAGTGCACTTTCTGTTGCTGGAGGAAATCTGAAAAGAGTTTTTTTTTAATTTCAGGAGGGGAGAACCGAGCCTTGGCATGCAGCCCTCTTGCTTCATTTCTATTAAATAATTTATTCCGTCTCCTCCTCCTGAAAATCAGGGCAGCTCCTGGTTAATCAGATTGAAGGGAATATATTTTTAAGGGATGCAATCAGGCCTGGGGAAGCAGATCAAGACAGAGATTGCTTCTAAGGCGAGGGGAAACCAGGGCGAGGGGGGCTGAGATCCCAAGCGATTTTCCTTGCGATCGGAGGGGGCTCTTTGCTTACTTTTTCAGTCGTTAAGAGGAGGTGGGTTTTGAAATCCAAAGGGATCGACTTGAGTGGGGGGGGGGGGAGACGGAAGGCCACATGGAGCAGAGCAGCATTTTTTCTTTTTTCTTTTGCAGAGATGTTGAAGCCTTTCTGCCACTTTTTAGAACTCCTGAATGCACCTTTTGGCCGAGTTCTTCCTCCTGCTCTTTGTTTCGTGTCTTTCTCATGCTGAGGCTGACGGGAAGCCAGGCTAAAGTCTTGCCCTTCTGTGCCTGCAGGTGATTGATGGAGGATCCTACTACCACCTGAAACACAGGGGCATGGCGCAGAAGTCTTTGACGCGGCACTGGGGGTGGCACCTCCGCCTGAAGAGAGAGCCTCAGGTAAGCCCCTAGGAAGAGGAGCTCCTGAAGGGCCTCTAGTCTAGCCCCACCGCAACAGTGGGATCCGGCTTTTCCTCTACTCACTGCATAACACTTAGACCAGGGTTTCTCAACCAGGGTTCCGTGGCACCCTAGGGTTCTGTGAGAGGTCCCTAGGGGTTCCCTGGGAGATCATGATGTATTTACAAAATTATTTCAAATCCAGGCAACTTCACATTAAAGAGTAAGTTTGTTTTCAGTTTAAGAGCCCTGTTAATGCATCTATACAGGCCTACCCGTGAAGCTAGTATAATACTTTTGTAACTTCTGGCCTGTATTTGAGCCTGAATGTGCAGGGCTTCCCCGTGGCCTGAAAAATATTTCAAGGGTTTCTCCAGGGTCAAAAGGTTGAGAAAGGCTGACTTAGACCATACTGGACTGCTCTGGCTATTCACACATTCAAGCCAAGTTTGCCATCTTGCACCTTTCCACTCTTGATGGCCCTGCAACAATCCAAAAAGCACGTCCCTGCCTTTCGTCCCGCCCTCGCAGCGCTCGGCTCCAGCGAAACATCTGTTTTCTTCATCTTTTCATTGTGAGTCCCCCCGACAGCACTGCCAATCCTCTGCCCCCACCCTCCTTTTGCCCGTATCCTTCTGTGGCAGCTGGGACTGGACACAGAGAGAACCCTCAGATGCAGAGGCATTCTACCAGTAAGAGTTGGATGCTGGCAACACTCCTTAAAGATGGTCTGTTCCTTCATACCCCGCTTATAGGTTGCCAGAGGAAAAAATGGGGCACTTTGGAAGAAGTAGGGCGGGCCCACTCATGGCTGGCTGGGGAATTCTGGGAGTTGAAGTCCACACATTTTAAAGTTGCCGAGGTTGAGAAACACTGATGTAGGGTCTGGAGTCTGTTAAAGCACCCTGATTATCAGTCCCATAAAATAGAATATTTTTTACTTATCTTAAAAGACATACATAGCTGCTGATACTGTTAACAACAACACAGGGTAGGGCACAAAACTAATACAGGTAGTCCTCACTTAATGACCACAATTGGGACTGGAATTTAGGTTGCTAAGCAATGTGGTTGTTAAGCGAATCCAGACCCAATCTTATGACCATTTTTGTGGTCATTATGTGAATCATGTTCATTAAGCAAATCACATGGCCATTAAGCGAACCATGTGGTCATTAAGCGAATCATATGCTTCCTTACTGGTTTTTCTTATCAGAAGCTGGCTGGGAAGATCGAAAATGGTAATTATGTGACTGCAGGATGCTGCAACTATTATAAATGTGCAATGGCTTCCAAGTGCCTGAATTGCGATCGTGTGACCAGGGGGACATGGTGATGGTCGTAAGTGTGAGGAACAGTCACAAGTTGGTTTTTCAGCACCGTCGTAATTCTGGACAGTTGCTAAATGAATGGTCGTTAAGTGAGGATTACCTGTATCCCTTCCATCTCAATAAATCTTGCTAAAGAGAATTTTGTGAGAGCCCTGTTGGGAAAAGAATTATTTTCCTTTTCAGGGAGTAACCAAACAGCTGCACAGCCAAAGACTAAACAGACCCAGTGGTTTTGCACCTCACAGACTTTATGTCTTATGCCACATGAATTGTATCCTTTTCACGGCTGTTGCTGTCAATAGTGATAGGCATCAAGGAAAACACGTAGGAAATACAGTCTTGCAACTGTGTCCGGATGGTTAAGGTGCTGGGCTAGAAACTGGGAGGCCCTGAGTTCTAGTCCTGCCTTAGGCACGAAAGCCAGCTGGGTGACCTTGGGCCAGTCCCTCTCTCTCAGCCCAGCCCACCTCGCAGGGTTGTTGTTGTGGGGAAAAGAGGAGGAAGGAGTACTAGGTATGTTCGTCGCCTTGAGTTATTTATAAAAATAATAAAGGCAGGATAGAAATAAAATAAATAACTAAATCCCAGCCTGCCAGTTTTGCTACTGGGACGGGTAGAAAACTGAGCCCAACAAGACTGGGAAGCTGCAGGTTCCCACCCTGCCCCAAAGTAAACCACAGGAGCCATTAAACAAAGAGGGAGTTTAGTTTGGTTTAACCTAGACGGTTTTGGCTCCAGATCCCGTGGTTTGAACAGCAGACGCTGAAGAGGCGAAGAAAGAGAACAGCCGCGGTTGTCCCCACCGATCCATGGTTCCATAAGCAGTGGTATATGGTGAGTGGGGCAAGAAAGGGGAGGATCTGTACCCTGCTCCCACCCCCACCCCCAGCGCCTGCTTTCTGAGACTTGCAGCCCCCTGTGGAAGGTAGAGCTCCCAGGCCGCTCTGGCGAAGTCCAGGGGCTTCCTCTGCAGAACCTTCAACAATTCGTGATCTCTGCTATACCTGAGGGATGAGAAGGTCTCACTTCCTGTGGGATGGCAGCCTGTAACCCCCAGGGTTGTTGGTGTGCAAACCATACGCCCTTCAGCTGGCCCAATCAGGTTCTTCGATGGGGTGGTGCTCCAGAAGAGGATGCTTGAAGAATTAGCGTAACTTCCATTGGATCACAAAGGCAGGCAGGCACCCCACTTTGAGACAACTGCATAGGGGTGTTCCCCCCCCACCTCCAATAATCCACAGTACGTCTTGTAGTCTTCCCTCCCCACCCGATTCTGCTTTTTGTTGATGTGTCTCCAAACTCTGCTGCTTTCTGTGGCTTGTCTGCCCTATCCCAGTGTTTTGCTGGCTGGGGAATTCTGGGAGTTGAAGTCCACACCTCTTCAAGTTGCCGAGGTGGAGAAACACCGTCCTGTCTGTCAGCATTTGCGTTGTCCAAGGCTGGCTTGCTTTCTGCAACGTTTGGCTTCTCAAAAGGGTTGCTGAGCTCAAAGGCCGCCCCTGAATCTTCTCCCCCGCTTGGATTCCCCACTCTTTTCTGTTGTAGAACAACGACATCATTCCAGACCTCAGTGTCCTCACAGCATGGAGCCAGGGCTATACCGGCTTGGGCGTAGTGGTGAGCGTTTTAGACGACGGGGTCGAGAAGGACCATCCTGACCTTGTGGCTAACTATGTAAGATGTATGTATGTATGTATGCATGTATCTCTATGGAGATGGATGTAGAAGGCCCACCGGGAGGGAGAAATGACCTTAACGCAGCCGTTGGGCAACTGCAGGCCTCCAGGTGTGCTGGACCGATCTTTCCAGGCGCTGTGGGCAGCCCCCGCCTGGCTGCCAATTCTGGGAGGCCCAGTGGGGTGGTGGGGAAGGATGCCTTGGCTGAAGCAGACTCCCTAAATACCCTGCGTGTCCAAAAGCCTTCCCAGCGTTTGGAGTTTCAAAACTGTTTCCCGAGTGGACTTGCCACGCTAGACACCTTTCAGGAGGGGAAGGATTTTGGCAGGGGCCGTCAGCCCACCCCTGTGCTCAACAGGAGGGTCTTGAGGTTGCGGCCTTCCCCACCCCTCCAAATGGTTCTCCCGGCTCTGTTTAAACGCTTGCCCAAATGTACTCCTGCGGAAGGGCGGATTCTTACACTGAGTGAGAGCACTCGCCGTTGGGCTCTCAAATGTTCCGCCAAAATGCGACGGCTTCTCACATATACGCCGTTGATTCTGTTCCTTTGGAGCAACCCAGAGCAGATCCATCCCGTCTTCCGCATGTGGCCAAAATCTGACTCCCATAAAGCAACCAAATCACTGTCAAGGTGCAGCATAACTTTTTGAGCATGCAAAGCACAAAGAGCGTACACCACACTCCCAGCAAAGCGCTCGCTGAGCACCCCGATCAAAAGCAGCACCGCAACTTTGGCCTGCTGCATTGCAAACACAAGACAAAGGAAAAGGCAGACTCCGTGGAAATTGCAGCATGACGCTGGACTGTTTTTGACCTGCTGCTTATTCATCCCTTCCTGCTAGGTCAGCATGCTAGCCATCCTATCTCTGAGAATCGGCCAGTAAATAGAAACAACTGGGTTAACTGGGCCAGTAGTAGTCCTTGTCTGATTCCTCCCCGTGTCACCAATCAGAGTCAATTCAGCTTGCCGTGAACATTTTCTTACAAGGGCACTTTCAGCAGTTCACTTGTAGGGGAGGCATTCCGTAGATCTGGAGGTGAATGCAGCTCACATGTGCATGGGGAGTACGTTTTAATACCACAGCAGCCTTGTGTTTTTTGGGAGGCAGGGTGTTTCTATGGCTTGCCCGTTGCCCAGTCCTCAGCAGTGCTGCCTCCTCAGTCACTTGTCCCTGAGGTTATTCTGTATGTCCTCTTTCAGGTCTGGGATATAAAACTCTGCTATATGCAGAACTGTACCACTGTTAATGCTCAGGTTTTCTCTAGAAGTGTCCAGGAGTTTTGTCTTTTGTTTTAAAGACAGGTCCAGACAATTCGGTTTTCAAAAATCCCGTTTCATTACACGTTGTCTCTGTGCTGTTTATTTACAAATCGATAAAGAGCGTCCTGCATTCCTGTACGGCGGTGTTTCTCGACCTTGGCAATTATAAGATACGTGGACTTCAGCTCCCAGAATTCCCCAGCCAGCATAGCTGGGAGCTGAAGTCCACGTATCTTATAATTGCCAAGGTCGAGAAACACTGCTGTACGGTATAGCCACCAATCCTCTATTTGGGTTCTCCCCCAAAAATCGGCTGCTCCCACATCACCCCCAAATCCTTCTAGGTCTCCACATTTATTTCTAATTGCTCCAAAGGTTCAAATGATAAAACTCTCCCAAAGCCTGTTTAGAGCTGTATTTGCCCTTCCTTCTTTCTGCAAGTACGATCTACCTTCTTTCAGGATCCTATGGCAAGTTACGACTTTAATGACAACGATCCAGACCCTCAGCCACGATACAACACGTGGAATGAGAACAGGTGGGTTTTGGGTGGGTGGGTGGGTGGGTGGGTTGCCCAGTGTCTTCTGGATCTTGGAGGTTTTACCTCCCTTTTCTCCTGGTTAGCATGGTCAGGGAGAAAGGATGGTGGGAGTTGTAGTTTGAAGTTATAGTCAGCTTGCCTGCCCCTGTTTTAGGAGGCTTCTCAGAATGATAGTTTTTTTGTCACTTCCTCCATTTCCTAGAATCAAGAATAATAGGGTTGGAAGGGATTCTGTGTGGTCAGCTGCTCTTGTTGTTCAGTCCTTCTGTTGCTTCTGACCCTTCCTGACCCAATGGAATTGCTTCTGGGACATCCTGTAAAATCTTGCCTGTGTTGTCTGTGAGGGTATCTAACCCACCTGTGAACCCTTCGAGGTAGGCCAGGTTGGGGAATGGAAAAGGCTGGCTGGGGAATTCTGGGAGTTGGAAGCACACCCATCTTAAAGTTGCCAAGGTTGAGAAATCCTGAGGTAGAATAACAGAATTCTGAAGGTCTGCCATAGTATTTCTCTGCCCCCTTTTATACTAGACTGAATCAAGGCAGGGATATCTTGAGTTTCCTTCTTCCCCCTTCTTCTTTCCCAGGGCTGAGTTTTTGTCTAGTTAATGGTTCTCGCATTCCTTCTTCAAGGATATCGCTGTACAGGTAGTCCTCGACTTACGACCATTTGTTTAGCGACCATTCAAAGTTATGCTGAAAAAAGTGACTTGTGGCCAGTCCTCACACTTATGAGAGTCGCAGCATCCCTGCAGTCACATGATCAAAATTCAGGTGCTTGGCAACGGGCATGTATTTATGGCGGTGCAGCGTCCCAGCGTCACATGATTGCCATTTGGAACCTTCCCAGCCGGCTTCCACCAAGCAAAAACAATGGGGAACTGCATGATTCACTTAACGAGTGTGTGATTCACTTAACAGCCATGGTGATTCATTTAACGACTGCTGCAAAAATGTTGCAAACTTGGGTGTGGTCACATGATGCCTCATTAATGACTGCACCGTTTAACAACAAATTTTCTGGTCCCTATTGTGGTTGTAAGTGGAGGACTACCTCTACCCCACCATTTTCAGTGGGCCTCTTTTTCAGTAGCCTTTGATTTTTCCAAGTGTCAGGTTCTTCTTCAGTGACTCCTGTCTTTGCGTTTATGCATGCCATCTTTTTATTTTTAACCCATCCCTAAACCCATCACTAAATTGTAATTGGTTCTCCAGTCCAGCAAACTGGCTTACCTTGTAGATGTACTCAGGGAAAAGGTTGTGGAAAGGTGTTGGCTTTCCTCAGGGATCATCTGCATCCCCCTTTGAGGCCTGACCTGAAATCTGTGACTTCTCCAAGTTAGCCTGGGGCTCTGCGACAGGAATGCAGGCTTTGGCCTGCCGCAATAGTCAGCTGAAATTGATCCCTGGCCCCCTCTCTCTTGCGCTTTCTTTCAGGCACGGGACACGCTGTGCAGGAGAGGTCGCTGCCACCGCTAACAACCACGTGTGTGGAGCCGGTATCGCGTACAGGGCAAAAATTGGGGGTATGAGACTTCTTTGTGCTTTAGAGTAGGCTCAACAGGTGCCATTTAGGGCCCTGGATACGTGTGGAAAACACTTGGCCGAGAAAAAAAGGGGCCATTTTGTACCTCCCGGCGGATTCTGGATCTTGTTGGGAGAATCTGAATTCCTGTACCTGGAATCCATAATGCCAGCAGGGTTAGGTTATAGCAGCCCTTCTCAAGCTTTTGACCCTGGAGGAGCCCCTGAAATACTTTTCAGGCCTTGGGGAACCCCTGCACACTCAGGCTCAAATCTGGGCCAGAAGTTACAAAATTATTATATTCATTTCATGGTAGGCCTGGATATATGCATTAAGTGTTCTTAAACTAAAAAGGAAGAATGAAACTTACCTTTTTCATGTGAAGTTGCCCGAATTTGAAATATTTTTTTAAATAAATCGTGATCTCCCAGGGAACCCCTAGGGACCTCTCGTGGAACCCGAGGCTTCCACAGAACCTGGTTGAGAAACCCTGGTTTACAGAAATCCATCTCATTTGCCTTTCTTCTCCGCATTCTCCTGAACTTAAAGCATTTTGATAAAAGTCTGGGTAGCTCCTGGCATCGAGCCTGGAGTTATTTTCAGGTAGGTCCCTCCCGAGCCTTGTCTATAAGCTCTGGGCAATAAATGAGGACTGGAGAGCTTTTCTCAACTTGGTGCCCTCCAGATGACTCAGTTTCCACTCCCAGAATTCGCATTTCCCATGGGCTTTGGCTGGGTGAGCTGGAGTTGTTCTTAACCCTGTTCTTTATTGGCGCTAGAGTCGGTCTTTCTACTCAGACTACTGAGCTTTGAAAGCAGCTGGCAACAAATATATTTGAACATCACAAAAAGTGAAACTTTCAAAACGTCACCTCCTTGTTCTCCTTCTAGGAGTGAGGATGCTTGATGGCGTCGTGAACGATATCGTGGAGGCCCAGTCGCTGAGCCTCCGCCCGCAGCACATCGACATCTACAGTGCCAGTTGGGGCCCAGAGGATGATGGGAAGACCGTGGATGGCCCCGGGGTCCTGGCCAGGGAGGCCTTCCACAAGGGGGTAGCCAGTGTGAGAGAGGGTGCCTTTGCCAACAGGCCTCTGCTGTTTGGGGGATAGCTGTGTAGTTTGGCTTGAGATGCCCAGCTTCGGCTTTGTTGGTGGGGGCAGCATCAGTTCCCCACCTCGTGTTCCACTAAGCTGGAACTAAACCCAGACTGAACGACATTGGGATCAACCTTTGGGAAGCGGCTGGGGTAGGGGGGAACCAAAGGTTTAGGATCAAATTTGCAGCCATTTACGGGGAGAGTTTGGGAGCACATTGCTTTTTCACCCTTCAACCCCCTCCCCTTTAAATCTCATCTTCCGTTACTGCGGCAGCATTTTTTCTGTTCTTCCTGCTGCCCTTAAAATGGCTAGATGTTAACATGAAGGACCCCCTCGAGTCGAGCTCTGCTCCTGAGGCAGCAGGGACAAATCCGTAACATTTTCTTGGCAACAATACCGAAGCGGTGCTGTTACCCTACAGCTCTGGCTTTTCTTTGTGGTCTCCCATCCAAGTGCTAACCAGGCTGCTTCGATCCCAATGAGCTTTTGAGGGGTGGGGAGGGGGAATCAGCTGCTGCAATGACAACGATGTCAGACACAAAAGGCCTTTTGCCAGCAAGCTGGACCCCTGCGGTGTCCTTGAGTGGAACCCCAGGAGCCTTCGGGGCCCTTTTGCTGGGTGGAGGCAGGGGTTAGGACTCTCAAATCAAATGAAATCTTTATTACGATCAAAGGCCAGCATGAGAACTCCAAAAGGGAAGTAGACCAATTTGGCGTCTATTCATGCGTCTCATTTTTGGCCTGTTCTGCTTTTTCCCACGTTAGCGAAAGATTTTCAGCCCCAAAGAATCGCATCGGGAGGGTGGGAAGCCTCCGGTGGAGTAAATCTTCCCCTTCCACCCTCTGCCCGTCTTCTTCTCCCCGCAGGGGCGTGGCGGGCTGGGCTCTCTCTTCATCTGGGCCTCGGGGAACGGCGGCCTTCGGAAGGACAACTGCAACTGCGACGGCTACACCAACAGCATCTACACCCTGTCCGTGGGCAGCGCCACTGAGACCGGCAGGGTGCCTTGGTACAACGAGGCCTGCGCCTCCACCCTCACCGCCACGTACAGCAGCGGGGCTCGGGGCGAGAAGCAGATCGTGAGGCTCTTGGATGGGGGCGGGCGGGTCCCGTCCTCCCTGCGGCCGGGAATTGGGGCTGGGGGCTGGGCAGAGCAGCAGCTGCATTCTTGTAGAAGCAGGGCTTGGCTTCCTTCCAGTGGAAGGGGGCCTCTCCTCCCCGCCCCCCGAAAACCTTATGAACATCTGAACTTTCCCCTCCCCATTTCCATCCCACTCACTGTTGCAATTCTGACCCTGTTGGCATTGTCCCATCTTGCTTGCCACTGGGCTGAGGAGGCTGGACCAGTTGAACCCCAGTCTGATTTTGTAGGACTCTGTGTGTGTGTGTGTGTGTGTGTGTGTAACTCACCAGCGGCCTCTGCTGGCACATGAGAAGGTCGCAGTGCGTGCCTTGGTCCAACGGCCTCTTGCTATAAAACTCCCGCAGACAGACTTCCTCTGCGACACTTAGCGGGTTTCGGT
Organism: Candoia aspera; assembly: GCF_035149785.1. NCBI lineage: Eukaryota > Metazoa > Chordata > Lepidosauria > Squamata > Candoiidae > Candoia > Candoia aspera. Next base: position 341,630,531 of record NC_086153.1, read on the forward strand.
GGCTTTCCCTGTGGCTGCCGCCTGTGTCTAAAAGCCGAGGAGCTTTAAATCCCTTTGCCTCCAGCCTCTGAAGGAGGCCTGTGGGAAAGTTCACTGGCAGCCTGTATTCCTACAAAAGAGCTTGTTTATATTCTGCCCAAGTAACTTTTTAAAATCATCTTTATCGCTCTCTTCAGAAAAGTGCAGCTTTTCCCTGACTTGGTTGGGTTCAGGGGAAAGCAGGGGGCAGGTGGGTGGGCTGGCCTTGAGAGCGATTAGTGGGGGGGGCAGTTTGGCCCTGGTACGCGCATGCTTTGTCCTCCATTGCGCTAGCGGGAAATAGGTGGCTGCAGGAGAAGTCAGAAAAGTCAGGAGGGCTGCAGCCACCCTGGGACCAAGGCCCCACCCCCTTTATACATATGCCAAAGGGGCGGGGCTACGATTGTGGCTGCATCTTGACTTTCTGGACTCTATCTGCAGACACCCCTGATGCCCCACTGGCCCAGCGCAGGACAACAGCCCTGGAAATGGCGATGTGCAAATGGCTGTCAAGGGCCTGGGTCAATAATTTCACCAGGTGGCTGTGAAGGTCCTGTTCCCCAAATTATGCTTATTACTGGATTCCCACCACCCCCAATATTTGTGGGCTGCAAATAGAATATGTTAACATTTACAGGCAGTCCTCGCTTACCGACCACAATTGGGACCGGAAATTTCGGTTTCTAAGCGAAGCAGTCATTAAGTGAATCAGACCCGATTTTGCAACCTTTTTTGTGGCAGTTAAGTGAATCACTGCAGGTGTTAAGCGAACCACGTGGTTGTTAAGCAAATCACACGGTTCCCCATTGATTTTGCTTGCCAGAAGCTGGCCAAGAAGGTCAAAAATGGCGATCACGTGACCACGGGACGGTCCAACAGTCATTATTATGAACTAGTTGCCAAGTGCCCAAATCATGATCACGTGACTGCAGAGATGCTGCAACGGTTGTAAGTGTGCATACCGGTTGTAAGTTGGTTTTTCAAGCACGGTTGTAAGTCCAAACTGTCACTAAACGAATGGTTGTTAAGTGAGGACTACCTGTATTCAGTCCTTTGAGTGTGCCTTTCAGCCTTAGAGGCAATGCGCCCCTATTCTAACAGAGCGAAGCGAAGCGAATGTTTGTTCAGAGAGGCAGGCACAGGCGTAGGATACCCCACAAATAGGTTCTCCAAGGAAACCTGTTACGCTTGTAGGCGTCCTCTTCTTCCTTTTCCAGCCCTTTCCCTTGGCAGCCCTGAGAAAGTCACGTGCAGTTAGGCCTGACCCTACGCAGTCTTTGCAGGAAGAGGGGTGGTGGGAGGGGGACGAGGGTGGTAGCACAGCGGCTGACCCAGTGGGAGAGGTGTAGTCAGGCCCCGAGGACCGGATGCTCAAGGGGAATGAGGAGAAGGGCTTAATGTTGGCCTTTGATGCTGTTCAATTCTCCGCCCAGGTGACCACAGACTTGCGACACACCTGCACAGGCAGTCATACGGGCACCTCTGCCTCGGCCCCCCTGGCAGCTGGCCTGATTGCCCTCGCTTTGGAGGCCAAGTAAGTGCCAGGACCAACTAGCGGCAGTGGCATTTGATGGGATCCTTTTCAGGGCTGCCTTTCCTTTTCCTTTGAGGAGAGCAAGTTCCTAGTCCTTGCAGTCCCCAAGAAGCTTTGAAAGCAGTGGCTTGTGTTTTGCAAAGGCGGTAGCCAAGCCCCCCATTTTTCAGCACAGCTGACATTGGTCAGGAAAGTGTCATGAAGCCGGCCTCTTTCTCTGCTTCTCGGTAAATCCAACTGCCGCTGTTCAAGGTCTGTATCAAAAAACATTCTCTGGGTATTTCTCCCTTGGGGTTCTCCGGCGTGGGGCCTTTTGGTGATGCCCTCCCTGTGGCGGACCACTTGTCTCCAGCGACAAGTGGCACCAGGCAGATGCACCTTTTTTAAAAACCTGAGCATTTACCCTCCGTTCATTACCTGGTGAGGTTGTTAGGGCAGGCGACACATTCAAGAAGAAGGTCACTTGGAATGGTGTCCCCGCTGAAATCCGGGTGGCTCCCGTCCCAGTGACCTTTCAGAAGGCCTGAGAGACCTGGCTAGGGTGGGTCGAGCCCTTTACCAGGTGTCTTTTCTGGGTGGTTGGCCAATTTCGCTTTTTCGCACTCCTATTATATTTTATTGGCGTCTCATTGCGAGCCACCCAGAATCATCTGGAGTCGGGTGGTGCCGGAATTGAATTGAATTGAATTAATTTAAATTGCCACTGACCTAAAAGGCAGAACCTAAGAGAAAAAAAGAAGCTGGGGGTGGGGGGGCAGCAAGATGCTTAGTTTTAAAAGGGCCTAGGTCAGTATTTTTCAAATTCGGCCTCCTTAAGATATCACATTCACGGAGGGACCTGGGGTTCAGTGCTGCTTCTGGATCTGGATGGAGCCTCTCCTGGCAAGTCTCTCTGCAGGGCTCTTCCTCCGAGTCAGTTCGGGATCACTCTTTTCCGACCCTCTTGGGGAGGGAAGGCACCCTCCCTCCGTGGTAGCCCGAAAGGTCTCGAGAGCCTGGAGATGAAGACCTGGGGACCTGTCGCCTGCCCACCCACCTCGCAGGGCGCTTTTTGCGGCAAACGTCTGAACAGTTTTCTCCTCCCACACCCGCCTTGTGTTTCCAGCCCAGACCTGACCTGGAGAGACACACAGCACCTGGTGGTGAGAGCTTCCAGCCCGGCTCACCTGCAGGCCGACGACTGGGCAGTGAATGGAGTCGGGCGCAAAGGTGAGGCTGGGCCAAGTCGTTCTTGGGGCAGGGCCATCCCACTTTCAGGCAGCAGAGGCCGCGTCCCCACAGCCAGCCACGGGAGCTCCTGTGGGGTATGAACAAAAGAGGCAAGACGGCGGCCCCCGTGGGGCAATCGAAGCTCCGCCTGTTTTTTACATAAGCCACGTACGATGCACACAAAGACGGGCAGGACTTCAAGCGTGCCAACGTGGCTGCCATCTTGACCCTTTCAGCCGCACCCCATGGACACCCGCAGCCAGCTGCACAAGTAAATCCCCCAAGTTTTTTGTTTGTTTGTTTAATGGATGGCTTTCCGTTCTGATTCTTAATCGATGTGTCCACGGCTCTGGGGTTCGGCGCTATGAGAAACGCTAAGAGAGATACTTTTAGACAAAGACCTCACCTAGACAAGAGGTTAATTTTAATGGGTTGGTAGAACGCGTCGCTCTGTCCCGTCAGAACAGCCTCTGCTGCTTTTCACAGCAGCAATCGAGAAAGTGTTTCCGGGGGCCTATTTCCTTCACTGAACAACACACTGGAGGCTCAAAGTGTCTTTTTTTTTTTTTTCTTTTTTGCAGAATCTGACTGCAGTAGAAAGCCAAGACAAGCAGTCTGGTGTTTAAAGAGGGACCCTGGAGTTTGGCAGGGCAGATTCTGGTAGCCTTAATTTAAAGCCACCCCCCAAAACCAGCCACCTGTTCCTGCTCCTGCTGCTTGCTTGCATGTTCTCCAAAATCTCTGCCCATGTTTATCCCGCGCCTCCTTCCTGGCATCTTTGACCTGCATGCCCCTCCTAGGAAAGCAATAACTCAGTTTGTGGGTGCAGAGTCCGCCCAAAACTTGAAAGCAGGTTTGCAGCAAGGGTTCCGGCTACGCACGCAGACGGCTTTGTGCTTCAGCTGTTTATGCTCAGCCTTGTGATGTGATTCTCTCCCTTGGTCCGAATTGGCTTCTTGTCTTGAGATGAAGCCGATTTTGCCTGGAAGAGCATTCTCCATCACCAGAAACAAGCCCCATGAATCCAGACGTTTCCTGACTCCAAGTGGCTCACAATAAAGCCCAGCAGGTAGAAAGTACAAGATAAATAGGATCACAAAGAAAAATAAGAAAGAACAAGATGAGGAGTTTGGCCAACAGCATCCAGCAAGGTGCTCCCTCCACCTTACCCCAGGGCCTTTAAGGTCCTCCGGAATGCCATCGGGGTGGGAACCATGCGGATCTCGGGCTCAGAGGGCAGGTGCCACGGCAGAGGGAGCATGCTTCTGGCGTCCCAGTGGATAGCGCTGCTAGATCAAAGGCGCCCGGAGTGCGCCAGCCCAGTCTTTTCCTTGTTCAGGCTAAGCCCCGAGGGGCCTTCAGAGCTTTTGATGGTCCTGCTTCAGTACCTAACGTGCAGGTGACCCTGGGCAGCCGACAAGGTGTGCCCTGCCACTTGTTGTGAATGGCCCTCCAGGCTCAGCCTCAAAGTCTGGTGCGGAATGTTAGCCCACAACTGAGCATGTGCCTGCTTGGAGGAGCACTGGCATCGCCAGGGAGAACCCCCGCCCTGTGTCCCAGAGAAGCCTTGCCAGCCAGGGTCACCGGTCCCGAGGGGCACAGCCCAGCATGTCCAGGCAGCAGCGCAGGCAGCCGGAGCTGCTCAAAGAGGCCAGCTGAGACTGTGCAGAGCCACAGTTCCTTTGTATCTCGAGGGCCGTACCCCGTTCCTGTTCTGTGGGAAGAGCCGTGGTGGGCACTGTGGTGCCAGTGTGCCTGGAGGGCATCAGAAGGCAGTGGCGGTTTCCCTGAGCACATCCTCCTCCTTTCAGTCAGCCACTACTACGGATACGGGCTCTTGAACGCCGGGGACTTGGTGGAGATGGCGAAGGGGTGGAAGAGGACCCGGCCTCAGCGGAAATGCTTCATTTGGGTGGTCCACGCACCATTGTAAGAAAGCATGGGAGCATATATCTCCCTCCCTCCCTCTCTCTCCCCCCCCCTCCCTCTCCCCCCCCTCTCTCTCTCACCAAGCCCCCAAGACTGATTTATAAAATGACAGTCCATCCAGGACAGGAGAGGGTGCCCCCTCCTTGTGGTGGTATTGCATGAACGTCCATATCTGTGCGGTTGAACCTCCTTACGTTCGATTGGCCACAGATTCGGGTTCAGCAAAATCTCTTCGGCGCTGCATGGCATGCAAGGCTTTGGCTGGCCTTGAGAGGGGCTACAGAGGAAGGGGTGGGGGCCTGTAAGTTGAGGTGGGTTTGGTGTGAAACCAGAAGTGTGGGGGAGCAGGAGACCTTCGTCCTGAGAGCAAAATGGGCTTCCCTATTTAAGGCAGCTGCTTTAGAGGAGAGGCCTCCCAGAACCATTTGGCCAGTCAGTGTCCAGCCAGACTTGGCTGTGCTTCCTTGCGTGCTTTATGTTTCAGCCTCCACGTGGGCTCTCTTTTCGCCAGGAACCAGCCGGCCGAGCCCTCCGATACTGCCCTGCCCGCTTCTCGGCTGATGGGTCCTGTCCGGCCCCGTTTCCTTTGTCCTTCCCCTTGCCTGGATAGCAGCTGCTGCTGCTGAGCGTCGTTTGGCATCTTCCATGGGAAATGGCTGTCTTGTGGTTGAGTCCTCTGCGCAGCCAACACGAAGGGGCAAACGTTTCCCAAGGCACGGGCTGATTTTGGAATGCAGGGAGGCAAGATTCTTTCAAAACAGTGGGATCCATGATCTACTGATAACATTTTATTTATTTTTTTGTGGCCTTTATACGCCACTTCAATCAATTACAACTCTGGGCGGGTTTCAGAATATGCGGTGAAAATGCAATAAAAATGTACATGCGCACACAGAAAAACTGAAGTCCAGGAAAAACCCAGCAACTGCTTAGAAAAATGGGCTTTCTTAAAAGTTGGTCCCTTCAGCCTTGCATGCTGAGAAATGCTCTGTTTCTAACGCTCCCCTAAAGCAGGGTTTAACTTTTCTTCCGGCTGGTAAGTTCCACCGGCTTGGTAAGGTTTGCCCTCGTTTGTGAATATTCCGCGATGGATCTTGTGGTTGGAACCTGTTTTTCTCAACCTCAGCAACTTGTAAGATGTGCGCACTTCACCTCCCAGAATTCCCCACTAATTTTACATGAGAAGATGGAGACGGGCAAGAATTCCCTACATCATTTCTGCTGTCTTTAAAAGGGGGGGAAGGATGGGAGATCCCTGGATGCTGTCTCAGCCCTGCTGTTATTTACTTCATTGTTTGGTGGCTCAGCCACGTCTTCCCAAGCCCTGTGTGGGTCCAGGCTTACTCGGGGAGTTAAAAATCCACTTTACCTGCCAGGCCTCAGACCAACGGGGGCTGTTTCTGATGCTTCACGTCTGGAGGGGGCGAGGTCTAAGGAGTCTTAGGGGACTCGTCATCTGGGCTCTTGGTCCTCGGAGGCAGGGTGGGCGGGCCAGCGTTTAGCCCCTGCCTCCTGAGCTGGACCTCACTTCATCATTTTTTTGGCTTTTTCCGACAGGGCCATCGGGTCGCGGCTGTCCATCTCCAAGAACGCCTCCTCCGCCCCCTGCCTCCAGAAGAGGAACCGGGGCATCCACTCCCTGGAGCATGTCCAGGCGCAGCTGTCGCTCAGTTACAGCCGGAGGGGAGATCTGGCCATCTCACTGACCAGTCCGATGGGAACAACCTCAACCCTGGTGGACATCAGGTGAACTGTCCCCCTGTGGGTGTGTGCAACCAGTCCTCCCCCCCACCAGCCCGTCCAAGAGCATTAGGCTGCAGTCCCCAGAATCCCCCAGCCAGTGGCACCAATGACAACCCTGTCAGGTTGGAGAGCAGAAGATGAGCAGCCTCCTGTTTTTAAATTGGCTCTTTCCTGGCGTGCTGCTACAAGAGCCTGGGCAAAGGAGGGAGAAGTACTGAAAATAAAAGGCGGAAGGTGTCAGTAACCCTTGCAAAGGCAGCCGGCCCCCAGCGCTCTCTCCAGCGGAGATCCTCCTACCTGGGCAGCTTCCCGAGGGAGGGGTGGGCCTTCTGCTTCCCCAGGCCCAGACTCTCCGGGGTGCGGGTGAGCTGCCCACAGCCAAGCCCCAGTGCTTGTGCAGGAGAAGCATACAGATAGTCCTCGCTTAACAACGGTTTAGCGATGGTTCAGACTTAGGACAGTGCTGGGAAAACCAACATGATTGGTACTCGCACTTACAACCATTGCAGCATCCCCGCAGTCACATGATCACGATTTGGGTGCTTGGCAACCGGTTCGCAGTTATGACTATCGCAGCATTCTGTGGTCATGTGATTGCCATTTTCAACCTTCCCAGCTGGCTTCTGGCAAACAAAATCAATGGGGAATCGCACGATTCGCTTAATGACCACGCGGTTTGCTTAACTCCTGTGATGATTCACTTAATGACTGCTTCACTTAGCAACCAAAATTCCAGTCCCAATTGTGGTCATTGACTGAGGACTGTAACAGCAAACCAACTGTCATAGTGTAATTTGCTCAAAGATCAGAAAAGAGGGATGGGGACATTCTTAAGGGGCCTCTAAAAGTTTTGTTCTGTTTTTTAGCCTAATCCTGTCAGAGCAGGTGCTCTAAGCGCTGGGCTGAAAAGTTTTTTTTCTTTCTTCGTTTGATTTATCTAGCCACCCCTCTCACTTATATGTGGCTCGAGGTGGCTCATTCGTATTCGTACGCTGCACGAAGCCATCAAGTCATTTTTACAAAAGGTCCGGCGTGAGCGTGGCCTTTTGGGGTCCTTCAGTCAACTGAGGGTCCGTAAATCGTGGTTTGGTGCCGCAGATGAACCCCGCTCCTGCCTCTCCCGGCACCTCTGTTGCATGCACAGAGCAGCTGGGTTGGCTTAGGGCAGCCACGTCCCGCGTTTGCAAGTTGGCACTTTAATTCTTTGCCTATGTTGTGTATTTCCTGGATGGTGTGGGTTTTGGGGGGCATTGTAGGTTCCCTTCTGGCTGGTTTTTACAATGTCTTTTCAACTTCCTGTTTGTCACCTCGAGCTGTTCCAATTAGGCAGCTTATGAATCAAATCAAACCAAATCAAACCAATCCAATCCAATCCAATCCAATCCAATGCAACCGATCTTTCCTTTGCTGCGTCTCGTAACGGCAGCGAGCGACAGATTCTTGCTGCATTTTAACAGGAGGGTTGCTGCTTTGCTTACTGCTAGGCCGTACGACACCAGCAGGGAAGGCTACAAGGACTGGTCCTTCATGTCCACGCACTACTGGGATGAAGATCCCCAGGGAATCTGGACCCTTCTCCTGGAAAACAAGGGGGATGCGTATAATTCAGGTATGCCGAGCAACCTTGTTCCGGCTTTGGTAGCATCTGTTTGCCCCATGACTTCTTACGTACTCTTTCCCGCTCTTTTCTGTATGCTTAAGGTCTAGAAACTTGGATTGGTAAGTTCGTAATATATTGTCATGTACTGTCTGTAGATTTCTCTCTCTCTTTCTGTCTCCCTCTGCCCCCCGTGGAGAGCTCCCATCCTATCTTGCCTTTGGCACCCACATAAACTCTTTTTTAAAAAAGAATTTTATTAGGTTTAAAGCAAAGAGAAAAACTACAAAAAAGCAAAAACCTACAAAAACTGAAAAAAATAAAGAGATGCAAAAACACAAGAAGAAAAATTTTAAAAGATTACATAAAGAGGTGACTTCTGACTTTTAACAGCAAGAATATACAGCAATTTCCATAATCAATTCTTTACTCTAAATCAAACCAAACTCACAGTATTTCTATAAATCATTCCATTAGCACATATAAAAATCAATAAATACAATTGCTCCCTCCCCTTATATTAAAAGAAAAGAAAATATATAAACCTCCTAATCAACTTCCCCACAAGACATTTATTTAATTATTTCCTTCCTACCACTATTCTATACATTTCTGTCCACTATAATAAAGATCAAACATATATATATAAATTGTCTGCTCTTATAATAATACTACAGTTATAACAATCTTAATTATATTAAACCTAAAACCAAGTATTTATTATTACACCTTATTAATCTTAATCCAAATCCTTAAAAAGAAATGAAGTCAAGCAAGCCTTAAAAACAATTCAGATAAACATTCTTAAATCCTTACCCCACTTCAAAGTAAACCAAAGCATTTACATATCTCCTCAGTACACACAAAGCATTTTTCATAAAAAATTCAGACAGCCCAACTGCCCCCTTAAAAACTCCAAGTTCTCAGCAGAAAACCTCCCATAGATAACAACCTCTTCCTTCCCATAACATTCCATCAGAAAAACAATTCCATTAATTCAATCTGTCCCTTTAACTTCTTCAACCCGACAATCCAGTCGTCATCTGGCATTTCAACAAAACCCTCAATCTCACTGTCAACAGAAACATTTCTATCGTTGTTAAGCTCTTCAATTTCTTCCACGACATCCCCAGCCAGATGACATATTTTAGAGCTGATGTTTTCTACGATGTCCCAAATATGTTGCATAATAACTTGACAGGAATCACAAAGAATCTGTTTAAGCTCAGAACGGAAATCTGAGAATGTCTGCTTGAAGTCCTCCATGTCTCAGGCAGTAGATTATGGCGCCCCCTAGATAATTAACTAGCAAAAGTAGGAGTTAATGGAAAATTTCCAGAAGCTTTTTGCACAAGTGGAAGTATGATAATGAGCAGCTCCCCAGAGAAAGTGGCAGCAGAAAGCTGAAGATTCAGAACAGCAGATTCAACATGTAGGAAAATATTAAAATCTTCAAATTCAGTGCAGAAATAATGGGGAGGCAATTATTTACTCTCAGTCCTCCTCAGTATTAGGATAGGAAACAAGCCAAAACTTAAAAATTAATCCCAGAAAATAACCATAAGCACCAAGAGAGATCACTTAAAAAGATATAAATTGGGTGATTTAAAAATGGGGTGGCCAGTCTTAATGTCCCTTTAAGGCTACAATGCAGCTTGGAAATTACGACGACCCAGCTACCTGGCATCTCTTACCAGATTAGTGTGAAAGCTGTTTGCAATCCTCTGGCTGCAAGGTGCCGTTCTGGAGGACAAATGGGATGATTCCAAGTATTTTCTTGTCTGGGAAAACACTCCAGGGCATCAGGAAAAACCTGCCTGAGCCCCCAAAAAACTGCCGCGTTGTCAGTTTTGCCCATGGAGCCCGCGAACGCAGCTCTTCAGTCCGCCATGTCCCCGCTGGAAGTCCCCTGTGAACTCTTCTTGATCTTGCGATGCCTGCCTGTCTGTCTTTCTGGAGCCATACACTCACCCCTTTTCTTATCTGCTCTTCTGCCTCGGTCTGAAGGGTTCCTCAGGAACTTTGTGTTAAAATTGTACGGGACTGATGAAGACATGACAGCCCGACAGGCAGCTCCCCCAGTGTTGAGCAAGTGCGTGCAACACAGCCATGACGGCACATGCCAGGGTGAGTTGTGGGGGTGGGATGGGTGCATTTATCTTGGGCGCATCACCCAGATGGCCACCAATCATTTTTGATGGCTGCTGCGCCTGTGGGACTCCATGCCACCAGATACCACGGGGACCCAGTAACAGCACCTTAGGAAGGAAAGGGCCAGGATGCTATTAAAATGCAGAGGCTTCCTTCTGGACACAGCAGGGTAATTGTGCAGTTGGAAGGTAACGTACATATGCCCCATCTGGCCTTCATAGCCAGTCTCTGCTGGGTGAGCTGGACTTTGTCCCCCCAGTGCATAATCTGATGAATGAGACAAACAAAGGCCTGACTGCTTGGGTGAGGCGGGGTGGACACAAGATAATCTCTTTGGGTGGAATAAAATAGCAGGCTTCAAACTTGAGGAATGAAGTATGGATGGATGTGGGATGTGGTGGTGATGCCATGTTAGCAGAGCATTTGTTTTACGTATTGATTGGTTGTGTGTGCGTGCGTGCGTGCATGTTTCTTTAGCTGTGTAATTGTTGGAAGGCAGTTGCAGAGCGCGAGCCATTTGACCAGCTCCCTCACAGCCCTGTTGCCAAGAGCTCCGAAAAGTGTCTGCAAAGTCCCCCAGAGACCCTTCCCACACCTAGTGGTGCCAATTCCACAGGGAAAGTGCTCCCATTCAGTTTCACCGAATTCCGGCTTGAAAAGTGTAGGAGAAAAACCTCGTCTTCCCCTCTTCTGCCTTGAGGGCATGGTATTTAAAAAAGAAAACTCAGTCTGGTCAAGCTTCCCCCCACACACACACGCTAAGCCATTTTGTCCCCTCCCACTGCGGCTGCGCCTCCTTGCCTTCTCCTTGCCGGTCCACCTCACAGACTTCCTCTCTTCTTTCCAGAATGCCCCAGTCCGTTCTTCGCAGTCCAGCACCTCTGCCTCTCCTACTGCCCCCCCAGGTACTACAGTCTGTCCCGACTGGCTTTGAGCCCCAATGGGACCCCGCACACAATCCAGGCCTGTGCCGCTTGTGACCCATCGTGCTACACCTGCCTGGCGGGGTCGGCCCACAACTGCAGCACCTGCCCGTCCCACAGCACATACGAGGAGCGCTCCCACGCCTGTCTGCGGCCTCCGTCCATCTCCTATGTGCCCCATGGGGGTGTTTTTGCTCTGGGGGACAGGCGTCTCCTCCTGGTCGTTGTGATCTTGCTGGGCGTAGGACCTGTGGCTTTTTGCGTCCTCTGTGCCCTGTGTCGCTTGGTGAGCCGTGTGGGCGCGTGGCAGAAACAGGCGGGGTCCGATGCAGAATGTGGGACAGTCAGCCTGGAGCTCCTCTACCTCCACCACCCTGGGGCCAAGGAGAGTGTGAAGAGGCTGTGGTAGAAATCTTTCCTGCCGCCCAGACGGCAGGCTGCCCTCCTGAATTACTTGAAGCACCCTCCCCTGTTATTTATTTCTCCGAATGGTTCTTGGATCCCCTGAGAAAGCAATAAATGCTCAGCCTGAGGTGGTCTCCGGTCCTTTTGGAATTCAGGGGGCGAATCCTCCGTCCAGGTTCTTGGGAGTCTCACTGGACTCGGTGGATGCATCTGGGGGAAAAAAGAAGTTATGGGATTTGACCACTTGGGCCCAGGAAGATACATTTGGCACAGCTTTTCTGAGTTGGGGAGTTGTTTCTGTCCCCTCTCACCTGGCTCTGCGGGCAACACCAGAGGGTGGATCTGCTTCAAGAAGGTAAGGGGCTTGCTCTTTTCCCCAATTGTGGAAATAATGTTACTGGGCTGAAGTTCAACCATTGACATCCTTGAAACATTTTGCAAAGCCCAGAATTCTTTTTGAAGCACACAAACAATTGCAAGATGCTAAACTGGTTCCTGGATTCTTAGAAGGCGGATGTTTGGGAACTGTACTTGGTTTGCATTTCCATGGGATTCATTTTCCATTTCCCAGACTAAAACACAGTACAGGTAATCCTCACGTAATGACCACAATTGGGACTGGATTTCCAGTTGCTAAGTGAAGCAGTCATGAAGCGAATCTGACCGGATTGTACAACCTTTTTTGCAGTGGTCGTTAAGCAAATCACTGTGGGTGTTAAGTGAACCACATGGTGATTAAGTGAATCGTGCGGTTCCCCACTGATTTTGCTTGATAAAACCCAGTCAGGAAGGTCAAAAAAAGTGATCACATGACCACAGGATGCTGCGACAGTCATAAATGCGGACCAGTTGCTAAGCACCCGAACCATGACCGTGGGGACACCACAATATAACTGCGAGGACCAGTTGCACGTAGTTTTTTTCAGCACTGTTGTAAACAAATGGTCATTAGGCAAGGACTACCTGTAGTTCTTTCTCCTGCAAACATGGGTTTCTTCTGCGTAGTTCTTTTCTCTATCCATCCATCCTTTAGAAGTAATTGTCAAACTGTTCCAGTCACCCTGCACAGTAGGCCTTTCTCCCAGAACATCTTGGGGCCAGAGCCAAAATGTGGGGGGGTGTACAGGTCTCCTGGTTTTTAAATCTCTGAACAGAACTCTTGTTATTAGTTATTATTTATTCATAAAACAAACTTACATAGCATCTGTTTAGCAGAAGGAACTCTGGGTGGCGAACAGAATAAAAACAGAGTGTGCTTAAAATGACAATTTAAAGCCATCACCGATACTTCATCCATCTGCGAACCACCCCATCAACATCCTGGCCCCAGCGTCCCCAGAGCCAGGTCTTCACGGCCTCCCTGAAAGCCAGCAGGGTCCGGCCATCCGTCTCTCCAGGGGGAGGCAGCTCCGTAAGGCAGGCACCATGAAGGAGAAGGCACGCATCCCAGGCCACACCGAGGGGACCCGGGCGTGCCCAGCCCACCAGATTTAGCCTTCTCTGTTCTCCCAAAATCCAGCACTCAGATTTAAGTTACAAAGCAGAATATGAGCCAATATTGGAACCTAAGACCAAGGAAAGCAGTGGGCTGCTTTCACAGGGTGTGTTCAGGCAGAGGTCGGACAGCCTCTTCTTGGGGACGCTTCAGTGTGGATCCTCACACTGAGCAGAGGATGGACCCGGGGATCAAAACTGCTCTTCCAGCAGCAGCTGGGACCTGGATCATGCTAAAGCGAAGAATCATAGGGTTGGCAGGAACCCTGGAGGTCTTCTAGTCCAGCCCCTGTCCAGAGCATCCTAGAAGAACAGCTGTCCAACCCTAGCTTGAAAAACTCCAGCCACAGAGCCTGCACGATGCCAGGAGGATGCTAAACCTGGATGGAAGGTGGCCGTGTTCTCCTAATTCTCTGAGGCCAAGGGAAGTACCCGAATCCTGGTGGTGATTTATGGCTGGTTGCTGAAATGTCCACCAGAGAAGTGAAGGATGTAGGCCAGCTGCTTTCTGATATGCAGGAGGTCCCAGGCATCTTAGAAATGGCCTGAGTTCAGCATGGGAGCAGAAAGCCTGAAGTTTAATCTGCGGCACCTCCAAGCACAGCTGGGAACAGACCTTGCCGGGACCTAGGCTGGTCCTCTCTTCCCGCCCGGATTGAGGAGCCCTCTTCACAATCCTAGATACAGGGAAATCAAAGGAAACTGCCAGCCGCTTCTGGGCTCCAGGTTCTGCCGGCTATCCAGAGGACAGCTTCCTGCACTCTTCACCTTAACCTGCCTTGCACCTATGACACGGTTCTTTATTGTAACTGAGTGGCTGTGCCTGCACAAGTCCTGTTAAGGTAGGGGTGCTCCAAAGAGGGCAAACCTCCCCAGTTGGTTGGTTTGCTTCTATTTCCATTTCTAACCCAGCCACCCCTTGACAGCCTGGAATTTTCTCTTCCCTCACCAGCTTTTACTAAGCAGGACGGGAAGGGTGGCAAAGAGGTGGTGGTGCACCGGGCTGGCAAGATCAGGCTAGTCAAGGCCCGGGGGGCAGGGAGGAAGGTGTAACTTCTGCCAAGGACCCCTGGCACCGCAGAAGGGAGATGAAGACCGAGGCCGCAGTTTCCTTGTGGTTCTTGGGGCCAGCTGGGCAGCCAGTCCTGCTGCCTCATAACCCAGCAGCCTCCCCTGCAGGGCAGTTGCTACTTCTGAAGGCCTGGCCCTCCCGTGAGAACCCACTACCTCTGTAGGGAGACCACTTCATTCTCATGCCAATCCTACCACCTGGCAGTTCCCCCTTGTATTTAAAGGAAATCCAGGGAGCTGCAACTCATCCTCGCTATTTCTGGTCCTGGTTTCCGTGGCGATGGCTTCCCTTTCTGCGGCTGAACCCGGTGATCGTGTCTCCCCTAGTTCATTCTCGAAGCTAGTGCCCTCCAAATCTGTTGCGCTACGATTCCCATCTCTTAGCTAGCAGGCCCAATAGGTGGTGGGCACCAATGTCCATCCCTGGAGGCCACCCAGTTGGGGCAGGCGTGTTAATACGGGGGAGATTCCAGAGTCGGACACCTGGACATTAGTCCAGGACATTAGACAACCTGCACACTCTGGTCCCCCTCCGAGGGAAATACCTTGGATGATACATGCCCCAAAGGATCACTGCACTTGGAGGGGATGGGTCCTAGGTGCTTGCATGCCAAGCACTCTGAACATGCTAAGGAGATCTGTGCAGTGACCTTGCAGGGGCCAAGGCAGCCAAGGGACACAGAAAGCACCTGCTAGAACTATCCTGTGTGGCCCAGGAACACCTTGTCTGTTCTCTGCACATGAACAGCCTCCCTTCGCTATAGTCTCAGGGTGGGTTTCCAAGGTTCATTTCCCAGCTCCACTTGATGTAGAGACGAGGTAGCCCTCCCTTCCCTGGCTCCCTCCCAGAGGACCCCCTAGCCCACCCCCCCATCTAGTGAGGAACGCTGGAAGGAGTTTGCTCTTCCAGGTGGCTGAGATTGCAAAAAGGAGGAGGGAGGAGAGGATGCCCCCCTCTGTAAAGTCTCCCTCCACCCTGTATTAGACACCGGTCCATGGATTCCCATGTTTCATGCAAGCTTCAGTATTTGATTCAGCTCATTGCCAGAAAACCTTCTCAAGAGTGGAGCCAGCCAGCCAGGGAGATGCTGAATGTAGTGGTTGCCTATCTTAACGTATTCTCAGACTCACAAGCCAGAGCTTGAATAAAATCTGGTTTATTTAAGAATAGTATGCAAGTGCAAAGAAAGCTGAGAATGAGCAAAAGCGCGCCAAATACAAACTAAAAACCCTTGGTGCGAATGTAATCCCTCCCCCCTCGTACAACTGTTTCAAATTCCCCATCCCAGGTGCCCCTAACGAGTTCTGCTAATCAACGGGTAAAAAGGACCTTGAACACCAACGATAACCCAAACACATTCCATCCCAATGAAGAAAGATAGAAAGCCTGGCACAAGGTCTCCCAGCAGCTCCGTCCCAACCGGAACGCGCATCAGCACCATGGCATGCGAAACATTACGATGTACATTAAACAATGCAACGACGAACATGACACTGAACCCGGAGACTGGGCAGCCGTCTCTCAGGGATGCTTGAATTTGGGTCCCAGACTAAGGGGGTTGGACTGGATGGCCTTAAGGACCCCTTCCAACTCAAGGGTTCGGAGGGCAAGTCTCTGAAAGATCAGGATGGGAATGGTCTCAGGACATGATTCACCTGTGGAAAGCCTTGGGGGGTGACCATCAACATGGGTGGCTTTAAGAGGGGAGTCCATCCAGGGCTTCTGGGCTTCAACATTCAGTGTCCCCACCGGGCTGGGGGCAGCAGGCGTCCAAAGGCCATTTGCAGGGGAAGGGCTCCATCTCTGGCTTGTGACCCCCCAAAAGGCATCTGGTGGGTGTCTATGAGAAACAAAATGAGTTGGAAGGGATCCATGAGGTCATCAAGTCCAACCCCCTGCACACTGCAGTGTTTCTCAAGCTTGGCAACTTTAGGATGGGTGGGCTTCAACTCCCAGAATTTCCCAGCTAGCACATCCACCCTTGAGATCCATGAGGTCACCATGTCCGTCCATCTTAAAGGGGCTAAGGTTGGGAAACACTGCCTTAGCAAACTTACAAACCACCATAGTTTGAATTTACAAACTGTAAGATGCAAGTTAAGTGTTTCAGCATGAACCAACTTTCTGGAGGCTGTAAACAGAGAGAAATATAGTTCCTGAGTACATACTATACTGCCAGGAGGATGGAATTTAAATCAGTATTTCAGACAAACAGCAGGTCTCATTGTTAAAGGAGGGGGCTTTAATTTTCCCTTAGTGGCTTCTTCTGGAGGCAAATGCTGGAGACAGTCAAATTTGTCAGTGAAAACAATCGATCTTCAATCTTAACTCCAATGCAGCAGATCAGATGTCATTCTGCAGGAAGTCCTCGCTTAACAACCACAATTGGGTCGGGAATTTTGGTGGCTAAGTGAAGTCATTATGCAAATCTGACCTGATTTTACCTTTTTTGCTGCAGTCATTAAGCAAATCACCAGTCATTAAGTGAACCATGTGGTTGTTAAGTGAATCACACGGTTCCCCACTGATTTTGTTTGCCAGAAGCTAGCCAGTAAGGTTGGAAATGGTGATCACGTGACCATGGGACACTGCAAGTCATAAATGTGAACCTGTTGTCAAGCACCCATGATCTCGTGACTGCAGGGACATATGATGGTTGTAAGTGTGAAGATCAGTCATAAGTTGCTTTTTTCAGCACCATCATTAAGTCTGAACTGTAACTAAACGAAAGGTTGTTAAGCGAGGACTATCTGTATATCTCTTCACGGCTCCAGTGCAGTTTTTGCAGTATGTTGTTGTTCTGTTCCTCCTTAAGTCATAGCAGGAAGCATTTTTGCAGCTTTGTCCCCAGTGGGTCCATTTTATTGCCGTTTTGCCCCATGTGCCTCATACACAAAAGGTAGGCACTTTTAACTTAATTTTCTATGCATTTTCTATGGCATTTTCGCTGTGTCTGTATCATCTATGTATCTGTACAGGAGGAAATATTTATTGGATCAGAGGTAGCCCAGGTTGCTGCACATACCTTGTGGTTCTCCAGAGGTTTGGGAGATCAATACCAAGGAATTAGTCAAGTCTTTTGCACATGCTTCAAGGCAACATCCCCACCCTCGTCTGAATCATTTCCCTGAGGAAGCCTTGCAGTTGTTGTTTATTCGTTCAGTCACTTCCGACTCTTTATGACTTCATGGACCAGCCCACGCCAGAGTTTCCTGTCGGTCGTCAACACCCCCAGCTCCCCCAGGGACGAGTCCGTCACCTCTAGAATATCATCCATCCACCTTGCCCTTCTTCAGCAAAGGATCGTTACCTTGTTGTGGTGCTGGAGCTTGAGCACCTCAATGATGCCATGAGCTAAACCGTGAAGGGCCACCCAAGACGGGAAGGTCATGACAGAGAGGTCAGACTAAATGCGATCCCTGGGGAAGGTAATGGCAACCCACCCCAGTATTCTTGCCGTGAAAACTCAATGGATCAGTACAACCAGAGATATGTCGGTATCCCATCGGAAGATGAGACCCCCCCCAGGTCGGAAGATGGTCAAAATGCTACTGGGGAGGAACAGAGGATGAGCTCAACTAGCCCCAGACGTGATGACGCAGCTAGCTCAAAGCCGAAAGGACGGCTAGCGGCCGACGGTGCTGGTGGTGAACGGCGAATCCGATGTTCTAAGGATCAACACACTGTTGGAACCTGGAAGGTAAGATCTATGAGCCAGGGCCAATTGGATATGGTTATTGGTGAGATGTCAAGATTAAAGATAGACATTTTGGGCCTCAGTGAACTGAAATGGACTGGAATGGGCCACTTCACATCAAACGACCACCAGATCTACTACTGTGGACAAGAGGACCACAGAAGAAATGGAGTGGCCTTCATAATTAATCGTAAAGTGGCTAAAGCAGTGCTTGGATACAACCCAAAAAAGGACAGAATGATCTCAATTCGAATTCAGGGCAAGCCATCTAACATCACAGTGATCCAAATATACGCCCCAACCACAAATGCTGAAGAAGCTGAAGTAGAGCAGTTCTATGAGGATCTGCAGCACCTACTGGACAACACACCTAAAAGAGATGTTATTTTCATCACAGGAGACTGGAATGCTAAGGTGGGCAGTCAAATGACACCTGGAATTACAGGTAAGTATGGTCTGGGAGAACAAAATGAAGCAGGACATAGGCTGATAGAATTTTGCCAAGACAACTCACTCTGCATAACAAACACTCTCTTCCAACAACCTAAGAGACGGCTTTATACATGGACTTCACCAGATGGACAACACCAAAATCAGATTGACTACATCCTTTGCAGCCAAAGGTGGCGGTCATCTGTACAGTCGGTAAAAACAAGGCCTGGAGCTGACTCTAGTTCAGATCACGAACTACTTCTTGCACAATTTAGGATCAGACTAAAGAGATTAGGGAAGACCCACAGATCAGCTAGATATGAGCTCACTAATATCCGTCAGGAATATGCAGTGGAGGTGAGGAATCGATTTAAGGGACTGGACTTAGTAGATAGGGTCCCGGAAGAACTCTGGACAGAAGTTGGCAGCATTGTTCAGGAGGCGGCAACAAAATACATCCCAAAGAAAGAGAAAACCAAGAAGGCAAAATGGCTGTCTGCTGAGACACTAGAAGTAGCCCAAGAAAGAAGGAAAGCAAAAGGCAACAGTGATAGGGGGAGATATGCCCAATTAAATGCAAAATTCCAGAGGTTAGCCAGAAGAGATAAGGAATTATTTTTAAACAAGCAATGCGCGGAAGTGGAAGAAGACAATAGAATAGGAAGGACAAGAGACCTCTTCCAGAAAATTAGAAACATTGGAGGTAAATTCCAGGCCAAAATGGGTATGATCAAAAACAAAGATGGCAAGGACCTAACAGAAGAAGAAGAGATCAAGAAAAGGTGGCAAGAATATATAGAAGACCTGTATAGGAAGGATAACAATATCGGGGATAGCTTTGACGGTGTGGTCAGTGAGCTAGAGCCAGACATCCTGAAGAGTGAGGTTGAGTGGGCCTTAAGAAGCATCGCTAATAACAAAGCAGCAGGAGACGACGGCATCCCAGCTGAACGGTTCAAAATCTTGCAAGATGATGCTGTCAAGGTAATGCATGCTATATGCCAGCAAATTTGGAAAACACAAGAATGGCCATCAGATTGGAAAAAATCAACTTATATCCCCATACCAAAAAAGGGAAACACTAAAGACTGTTCAAACTATTGAACAGTGGCACTCATTTCACATGCCAGTAAGGTAATGCTCAAGATCCTGCAAGGTAGACTTCAGCAGTTCATGAAGCGAGAATTGCCAGATGTACAACCTGGGTTTAGAAAAGGCAGAGGAACTAGGGACCAAATTGCCAATATCCGCTAGATAATGGAAAAAGCCAGGGAGTTTCAGAAAAACATCTATTTCTGTTTTATTGACTATTCTAAAGCCTTTGACTGTGTGGACCATAACAAATTGTGGCAAGTTCTTAGTGGTATGGGGATACCAAGTCATCTTGTCTGCCTCCTGAGGAATCTGTATAACGACCAAGTAGCAACAGTAAGAACAGACCACGGAACAACGGACTGGTTTAAGATTGGGAAAGGAGTACGGCAGGGCTGTATCCTCTCACCCTACTTATTCAACTTGTACGCAGAACACATCATGCGACATGCTGGGCTTGAGGAATCCAAGGCTGGAGTTAAAATCTCTGGAAGAAACATTAACAATCTCAGATATGCAGATGATACCACTTTGATGGCTGAAAGCGAAGAGGAACTGAGGAGCCTTATGATGAAGGTGAAAGAAGAAAGTGCAAAAGCTGGTTTGCAGCTAAACCTCAAAAAAACCAAGATTATGGCAACCAGCTTGATTGATAACTGGCAAATAGAGGGAGAAAATGTAGAAGCAGTGAAAGACTTTGTATTCCTAGGTGCAAAGATTACTGCAGATGCTGACTGCAGTCAGGAAATCAGAAGACGCTTAATCCTTGGGAGAAGAGCAATGACAAATCTCGATAAAATAGTTAAGAGCAGAGACATCACACTGACAACAAAGGCCCGCATAGTTAAAGCAATGGTGTTCCCCGTAGTAACATATGGCTGCGAGAGCTGGACCATAAGGAAGGCTGAGAGAAGGAAGATAGATGCTTTGGAACTGTGGTGTTGGAGGAAAATCCTGAGAGTGCCTTGGACTGCAAGAAGATCAAACCAGTCCATCCTCCAGGAAATAAAGCCAGACTGCTCACTTGAGGGAATGGTATTAAAGGCAAAACTGAAACTTTGGCCACATAATGAGAAGACAGGACACCCTGGAGAAGATGCTGATGCTAGGGAGAGTGGAGGGCAAAAGGAAGAGGGGCCGACCAAGGGCAAGGTGGACGGATGACATTCTAGAGGGGACGGACCCGTCCCTGGGGGAGCTGGGGGTGTTGACGACCGACAGGAAGCTCTGGCGTGGGCTGGTCCATGAAGTCATGAAGAGTCGGAAGCGACTAAACGAATAAACAACAACAACCTTGCCCTTGGTCGGCCCCTCTTCCTCTTTTTTGGTATGGGGGTATAAGTTAATTTTTTCCAGTCTGATGGCCATTCTTGTGTTTTCCAAATTTGCTGGCATATGGCATGCATTACCTTGACAGCATCATCTTGCAAGATTTTGAACAGTTCAGCTGGGATGCCGTCGTCTCCTGCTGCCTTGTTATTAGCAATGCTTCTTAAGGCCCACTCAACCTCACTCTTCAGGATGTCTGGCTCTAGCTCCCTGACCACACCGTCAAAGCTATCCCTGATATTCTTCTGATGTATGGCAGTGTTATCCTTTTCATAGCTTCCGTTGGTTAACACTAGGATTAACACCAGATGAACCATCAAACAGCACAAGACACCCTCATCAAGGAACTATCAACTCAGTCAATCAACCAAGCAGCAAACAACAGCCCAATCAAGGAACTCCCAAGGAGAGAACAGCACCCCCACCAACACAAGCAGGGCAAGCCACGGTGTATAAACTGAGAGCAAGGCCCCCTCCCTCCTCGCACTGAAGATGCTGCCTAGCCTGGCAATGAAACGTCTGCAAGGAAACAGCCAGGCTCAGAGAGCACCAGGACTCCGCAGTTCAGCCCTGAGCTACTGTAAGGATCGTCCTATTATAAATAACGCGCAGACGCTGCTTCGAGCAAACAGGTTCAGGGTTTATTTAGATAGGTACTTGTCCAGTAAAAATCCGAGAGTAGCGTAGCCTGTTACAGATTTCAAATATATCCCCTCGTTCCCGCCAGAGTTCCTCCCCCCACCCTTGCTCCGCCCCTTCGCCGGATTTCCTTATTTGGTTGTGATCGAGCCATGACTGCGCATGTCTCAACCACACCCTACCTGTTCCTGCCCTGCTTGTTGTCGGGACCATGGCGTTGATGGTCGAGTGCCGGCTCTTCTCAGGTAGGATATTTCCAGGCTATTGCTTTCTTTTGTTTTCTAACTACTTCTCCTTTTCCTCTCCTTACTTGAGGCTATCTATTGTCATGTGTGCGCTGCCATGCATTTGCCCCATGGCAGTGCACTCGTGACAGCTACAAACACTCGCTTTGATTGGGAAGACTTCCTTTCCCACCATCATAGGGTGCAATGGGGATGGCAGGGCAGAGCAGTAAAACATTCAGGTTTGTTTGGCACTTTGGGGAAAGTAGTGCAGAATGCAGTTAAGAAACAGAGCAAGGGAAGCCCTTTCGTTTGGAAACTTGTCCAAAAAAAGTTTATTTTCAGCTCCTGCTGTAGGAGGAAGACATGATTGCTACATCTCAGGCCTCAATAAATAAAATAAAAATAAATAAAAACCATCTTGACTCATGGGGTCTGTCTCCCCTTCCCTGAGGAGGAGGTTGCATGATCCCACAGGGTAGAACCAAGTTCAGATGCCGCCTCCAGGTGAGGAAGCACACAGCCACAGATGCCGCCTCCAGGCAGCCCTTCTCAGAGATGCCCCAAACTGCCACCACCTTCCCTTGCTGCCTTCTCTTGCTGCCCACATCCCCCCAAAAGGCAAGGGGCCTTGGGCCTTCTCCTATGATCTGAGCTGCCAACACCCCAGGCGCACCTTCTCGCTGCCTTTGCTCCCCTGCCCAACATGTGGCCCTGGCCCTCGGGAAACTCCACCATCCCTCAGGTGATCATTGTCCCTCCTGGGGCTGGGCCACCCATGTCTTTCTCGCTCTCCCCACCCATAAGGTTTCTGAGCCAGGCTCTACGGTGCCTCACCAGCTTTCGAGCCACCCGAGAGGACGGCTCCAGTGAGGCTGCCCATCTGGAGAGGCTTTGCCGCTTCTAGCTGCTGCTCTCAGGGCCACCTGGAGATCAGGCAGGAGTGACTGAACCAGGTGCACCACTTTGGCCAGGGAGGGGGGACTCGAGCTATGCCCTGCCCAGCCTAGGAGAAACTCAGCCAAGTGGAGGGAAGTGGGGGGCAGCTGTGATCAGGGGCTCAGCAGGCTGGGGCTATCTGGCTTTGTGTGACCACCGGAGGGGCTGTTCAGCTGCAAGGGCACTCGGTGATGCAGGGCAGGTGGTGGTGGGGCTGGGGATTGAGGGTGCTGCTTTTCTACTCTGCCTTCCGGTCCGCCTCGTCCTCGTCGTCCTCACTGCCCTCTGAGTCGCTCCGCACATCCTTTTCCGCCTGCAAAAGAGAAGCACAGCCATCATGGCCTCCCTTCGGTCCTGCTCGGCTGGAGGCTATCGGAGGACGGAAACCTTTGGGAGACACGGAACTGGCCTTTTCCGCTGGGGATGCACACATTTTGCACACTCCGAGGGCCACACCAGGCTTCATGTGGCATGCAGGCAAGCCCAGGGCTCTTTGGGGGAGGGGCTTCACAGGTTTTAAGGAGGCATGGGGGGCTTTAACAGCCTGCAAGGCTAAGATGTCCCCCATTTATCTCCAACATCTCTCCAAACCCTCAAAAATGCAATCCCGGTCATCGCCCCTGGAGGCTCTGGGACTGAGGACCACAGCTGGACTCCGGATTGTACGTTTCTGGAGCCATTTGGTATGAGGAAAACAAAGACGGGTGGCACTCCATAAAAAATTGCAAGAGGGACCTGCAACTGAGATGCTGCAGCATGGAGCGGTCCAGTCCACCTTTTCAGCAACTCCATTCTATATCTTAGCAGGTTTAGTCTGCTTGCTCGGGTGTTGCAGGGTGGGGGGATCCCTCATTTCAGTTGTTTTCTGAATGCATTTTGCATTTCTGCCAAGTTTCCAGTTCTTCCATACCCGCTGAGGTCACCCTTTAAGTGTGCACTGTCCTGTTTGGGCCTGAAAAGCACAACACCCCTGCCTGATGGCAAAATTGGTTTAGCTTATGATTCCATGTCTTGTGAGGAGAGGAAGGAAATACCTGATTCGGTAACGAAGGTTAAGCAGATTCTGGAAAAACATCTTTTTCATTTGCTGTTTCTACAGCCAGGAAAACATTCGGCAGAATTCTGTCTCCTTCCTGATACAACTTGCGTTTGGGGTGGATGCTGCGACATGTGGCCTCCTCCCTGCGCAGAACGGTACCTAGCAGGGGCAACGATAGGGGTACCCCCCATCCTGTTTTTCCCCCAGAGCCCAAACGGGGGAGAGAAAGGTGGGAGGAGCTTACGTGGGACTGCCAAAGCTCACGGGGCAGCCAAACAGATGCCTGTCCCGGCCACAAGGGCCGTCCGCGCTGGGAGGTGCCATCCTTGGACAAGCCCAGGGACACGGAACACCAGCCTGGCACAAGCATTCAGAATGGAGGACCGAAACCGCTGGAACCAGGCAGGGCCTGCGCTGCCCCCACTGAATTTCCCTCTCCCGTCTCCACTCTTGATTGACGGCATGGCCAACGACCGTGAGAGAGGGCATTTTGCAGAGCCAGCAGAGCAAATCTCTGCCCCCCTGAGCTTACAATGTACAGTTCAAGCCGGGAGAAATTAGAGACCACAAGGAGGGAGGCACACAAGGGCAGGCAGAGTGAGTATCTGCGGAACCAAAGAACCTGGCATCCGTTGCAACGGTGGAGAAGAACAAAGTGGAGCAGGATAAAAGAAAATTGCTTTCATCCTGCTCCACTTCCAGTTCTTCTCCACTGTTTATTGCTTCACAAGGACACACACTGTCTGAATGTGGAATGTGAGAAGCATGAACCAAGGAAAGCTTGATAAAAATATGACAAAATAAATAAATAAAGCTCAAAATGATCAAAGCAGAAAAAGTAACATATGAAATTGGGTGACCTCCTCCTCCTCAACATGTGCCTTTAGCTCCCTCATCCCCCAGTGCCCAATTTCTGCCCTTACCGTGCCATGGATCAGGAACCTATAAACCATGCGAATGATCAGGCAGGACCAGAAGACGTGGAGGAGCTGCAGGACCATCAGAAGGGTGTTGAAGAAGTAGTAGCCGAAAAAAGGCTGGCAGAGCTCCATGGAATAGTAGTAAGTGTTGTAGAGAATCCTTGGGGAGTAAGGGGTGCAAAAAGGTGGAGGAAAAAGGTCACACTTGTAAGCTATATGCAGCAGGGACCTGTTCCTTTGGTTCAGGCTCTACCCTGGGGAAAAATCATGCAAGCACAGAGAGATGGTCCTCGGTCTCTCTGGGAAACAAGGGGGACTTAGAACAAAGCATCACTTCGCTGCAGTTTGTTTATTTTATTTTCTATCCTGCCTTTATTATTTTTATAAATAACTAAAGGTGGCAAAGAGACCTAATACTCCTTCCTCATCCTATTTTCCCCTCAACAACAACCCTGTGAGTGGGTTGGGCTAAGAGAGAGTGACTGGCCCAAGGTCACCCAGCCGGCTTTCGTGCCTAAGGCGGGACTAGAACTCTCCGTCTCCTGGTTTCTAGATGATTGTTGGCCATCCATTTCACTCACACCAAACTAGTACAGGTCATCCTCAAAGAGCCACCACAACTGGGACTGGCAACTCGGTCATTAAGCAAAGCGGTCCCTAAGTGAAACTGCCCCTGCGCTTATGGTCTGACTTCAGCTTTTCTTTGCTTTAGACCTGCGAAGGTCGTAAATGGGAGGATTGTGTGCAAAATTACTTTTTCATTACCATCATAACTGCAAAGAGTCACTGTACGATTAGATTAGTGTGATGACATTCTGTGGCACAAGTATCATTTCTACTCCTGCAACCTGAGGAGTTTTCCTGGCCTTGATGTTTCCTCCCACTTCTGGTGGTTTGATGGGCTACATGGAGGGTGGAGTTGCTACTTGCATATAACAATGACAAGCTGGGGTGTCCCAAGGAGTGGGGGGTGTCAAAAAAGCCAAGATGGCGCTGCAACCATGCCAGCAAAGCCCCACCCTTTTTGCATGCATTCCCAAAACGTACTTGTAAGGAAAAATCACCAGGCGAGTGAACAGGAATACTGCTGAAAAAGTGACAAAGAGTGCGTCACAAGTCTTCTGCCACTTCAGATAGTGAAACATCTTTGCGGCCTGGGGAAAAGGAGAAAAAAAGCAGCAGAAATTGTTGAGTAGCTGAGGTTCCTATTGTGACAGCACGTGACTTTCAAGGTTCGGTGGTCAATTTTCTCTATGTTTAAACCGCAGTGCCTATCTTCTCTCTCCCAGAAAGGATGCTGGGAATTGTAGTTTGGAGAACATGTAAATGCTGAAGAGAAACATGGCCAGAGCTGAGCTTACGAGAAAGCCCGATGGGAATATCTTAGCCTCCAGCAACTGAGGGTTAGCTCAAACCTTTTCCAGACAACTTGTCATGAGCACTGATGGTGAGCAGGAGGGGGCCCCTGTCCCGGGGGGGAAACGCATGCCTAGTACTGAGGAATTAAGCAGCCATTCAAAGGGACGCAGATCAGATCCGCCTTAGCCTTTGGGGTTTATATGTCTGGGTTTTTCCCACGCTTCTTCAGTTTGTTAGGATTTTCTGTCTAATGTAGCAGTAATAAAGCACTAGAGACCTATTCCTTGTCTCAGCGTGGTTCCTGGCTGTTAGGATATCAATCCTAACAAACCTCTACTCCCATTGAAAGAGGGAGGAACACACAAAAAAAAGGAAGAGACATTTGGGAATATGTCTTCGGAAAACCAGGAAATTTGGCAGGCCATCCAACAGCTGGCAGCAGCATTGCAACAACTTCAACAGCAAGTAGATCTCCAGATCAACACATTACAAGCTGCCATGCTACAGCAGTTACAACAACCAGCTCCAGTTAACCCACAACCGGTGCCAGCAGCAGCAGCAGCAGCTCCGCCAGTGGTCTTGAGATCCCAGGGCAGTCTACCAGAGAAGTTTGGAGGAGAAGCAGGACAGCTGAGAACCTTTCTCACACAGTGCACAATGTTTTTCGACAGCAGACCGGCAGAGTTCCCCACAGACAGAACCAGAGTCACCTTCATTTTAAGTCTGCTAAAGGGCCCAGCAGCCAAATGGTCTATTCTCATGGTGGAGAACAACGACCCTGGATGAGGAAATTAAAAATGAATTAGTGCGCCAGGGAACACCAGCTACCCTAGAAGGTTTATATCTACTGTCTGTGGTCGTAGACGCCAGGCTAGAAGAGCTTAGACAGATGCAGCCGGGGAGAGGCAGGGGCCTCAGAGCGCTTCCAGGATTTCCAGCTCTCTCCGCAGCATCTCCTTACTCAGGACCAGAGGAGCCAATGCAGATCGGGGCGAGCAGGAGGCTTATTTCCGAGGCTGAGAGGCAGAGAAGGAGAGAGAGAGCCCTCTGTTTCTACTGCAGAGTCCAGGGGCACATGGTGAGAGCTTGCCCAGCGAGAAGCCAAGCACATTCCGTAAGAGCCCCAGGGCAAGCAGCAGAACCAAGAGCCACCTCCACCTTGACTTCTAACCAGGGAAACTCCGTCGGTCTCCCTCCACAGAGCTCAGCAGGGAGACCATCAATCAATCAAGAAGGGCTCATTCCGAGGATTCCAGGCAATTCTTTTACTACTTACCAGTCATAATGCATGTAAACCCAGAGCACCAGGTCAAGCTAAAGGCCCTCATGGATTCCAGAGCTTCCACCAATTTTATTGATGTACAGACTGTACAAGACCTCAACATCCCGACCATAGAATTGCCATGTCCCATAGAAGTTGAGACCATTGACGGCCAGCCCCTCAAGGCAAGGCCGATTCGAAGTTTCACAGAACCTTTGCAACTAACAACGGGAGACCACACTGAGTGGATCCAACTTTATGTTACTGCATCACTTAATGTGCCTATAGTCCTGGGCACACCTTGGCTGAAGATCCACAACCCACTGTTGAACTGGACTATGGGAGCAATCTCCTTCCCAGCTAAGGAATGCCAGCACCACAAGATTCAAGCCGCTCTTCTCTCTCCAGCAACCAACGCAGTCACAGAAGCAGGGGAGGTCCAGTTGCCAACCAAGTGTGCAGATTTTGCAGACGTTTTCAGCGAACAAGAGGCCACAACACTACCCCCCCATAGGGACTGTGATTGCACCATTGAGTTGATACCAGGAGCCAAGATTTCAGCAAGGAAACAATATCCCATGTCCCCCAGAGAACTAGACACCTTAAAGGATTACTTGGATTCTCATCTCCAAAAGGGTTTCATCCGACCATCTACTTCCCCAGCATCTGCTCCTACCTTCTTCGTACCAAAGAAGCCTGACCCATTGGCACCGGCAAACCAGGAGGCACCCATGAGAGTGGTGCATGATTTCAGCTCCCTCAATAAAGTCACGGTCAAGGAAAATTACCCACTCCCCCTAATATCTGATCTGCTGGATCGCTTACAGAAAGCACGCATTTTTACTAGGTTGGACCTCAGGAATGCATACAATCTGATCCGGATGAAAGAGGGGCATATCTGACTGCCTTCGATACCAGGTTTGGTAAATTTGAGTACCTTGTTTTGCCCTTTGGCTTGACTAATGCAGGAGCCATATTTTCCTGATTTATGAATAAAATTTTCTCTGATTTACTAGATAAGTATCTGGTCATCTATCTAGATGACATATTAATATTCTCTGAGGATGCTACAACTCATGTAACCCATGTACGTAATGTCTTACAAAGACAGAACAAGCTGTTCGCCAAGCTAGAGAAGCGTGCCTTCGATTTAACTGAATTACATTTTCTGGGCTATAGAATATCAACAGAAGGCATATCCATGGATCCTTCTAAGGTCCAGGCAATTCTCTCTTGGCCACCTCCGTGAAATGTTAAAGATGTACAAAGGATTTTAGGATTCTGTAATTTCTATAGGCGTTTTACAAAAAATTACAGTAATAAGGCTAGACCCCTCACACAGCTTTTGAAGAAAGGATCAAAATTCATTTGGGGGGAGAGAGAGCAAGCAGCCTTCCAAGAATTTAAGCAGCTCTTTGCATCCCATCCGCTTTTAAAGCACCCTGATCCCACGAAGCAATTCATAATGCATTCAGATGCTTCCGATTTTGCTATCGCTGCTGTTTTATTGCAATATAATGACAAAGAAGGAAAGACACTGCTTCCTTGTGCATTTTTCTCCCGCACACTCTCACCAGCAGAGAGAAACTATGATGTTTTTAACGAGTTGCTGGCAATTAAAGCAGCATTCCAAGAATGGAGGCACTGGCTAGAAGGGGCGACCTTTCCTGTGAAAGTTTGCACCGATCACAAGAATTTACAGCTTCTACAAAACACCAGATCCCTCACCCCACGCCAAATCAGATGGAGCCAGTTTTTCTCCCGTTTCAATTTTGTTATTTCTTATGTGCCCGGGGCGCAAAACTGCTTGGCAGACGCCCTGTCTCGATCCTTTCAGGCAACCCCCGCCACTCACCAGGAGGTCCAGGCTACTATATTACAACCTCACAACTTTGATCAGTCTATGAGGGGGAACCAGACATAGATTTTAGCAGCAAGCAGACAAGCAGAGGACCTACTTACAAGAGTCAGAGCTCAGCAGCAACAGGACGCGTATGCCAGGGCCAGGATGGATGACCTCCAGAGGGCCCCGCAAGACACTGCCTCACCATTCAATGTGGAGGCAGGAATCCTCTGGCATAGTGGGTGATTATATATTCCCCCTTCATTGAGGGAAGAAGTACTGAGACTTTGCCATGACCACCAAACGGCAGGCCACGGAGGTGTTTTCAAAACTCTCCATAGAGCTCTGAGAGACTACTGGTGGCCTAAGAAGGCTGCAGACATAAAGGGTTATGTTGCTTCTTGTCACACCTGCAGACGAGCCAAGCCTCTCCCAGGGAAGCCCACAGGACTCTTGCAACCCCTACCCACCCCCAGCAGGCCTTGGGATACAATCTCCATGGATTTTATCACTGATTTACCCCCGGTCCAGGGGCTGACTTCCATACTAGTGGTGGTAGACCTTTTCACAAAAATGGCACATTTTATTCCTTGCAAGGGCCTCCCATCTGCACCAGCCACAGCGCAGTTGTTCATGGACCACGTTTTTAGGTATAGAGGCATGGTGAATCACTTGGTGAGTGACAGAGGCCCACAGTTCACTTCCAGGTTCTGGAGGGCCCTTTTCCAGTCATTAGGGGTCCAGATCCACCTGTTATCATCGCATCATCCTGCTAGTAACGGGCAAGCCGAGAAAATTAACCAGTGCTTACAGCGGTATCTCAGGTGTTACACCACTTATCAGCAAGACAATTGGCCAGCCCTGCTCCCCATGGCAGAATTTACTTATAACAACTCTGTGCAATCCTCGACCAAGATGTCTCCTTTCCAAGCACTCCACAGGGTTAACCCTCAGGTGTTGCCCACCTCCTCCCAGCAGGGAGCTGTCCCAGCCACAGCTGATTTTGCCACACAGGAGTTGTTAAAGGAGCAGCTGAACAGGGCAAAGAGTGCTTACACAAGAGCTGCAGATGCTCACAGACAAGAGGGGCCAGCGATTGCAGTAGGAGACAGTGTGGCCCTCTACCAAGTTAAGGTGGGTCTGATCTGTGTCTCTTTGAATGGCACTTTTTGATATCCATTTTGCTGGAAGATGCTGTACAGATGATCTTTTTCCTTTTTCTGGTGTTCTGGGTTGCTGCAGTGTGTAAGTGCTCATCTGAATAAAGTTCTTACACAGCTTCTCATGTGGGAGGTTGGATTGTTACTTTGGTAATGGAGCACTTCGTTGGTGTGGGTAGCTTTCCTGTAGACTTGTGTTTCTAACTTAACATCATTTCCTCTGCTGATGAGGATGTCTGGGATGGTAGTGAGTTGTTGTTTTCTTCCTCCCTTGTGAATTTTATTCCATTAAAGATGTTATTGATGGTTTTGTGGGTTTCTTCCAGTTGTTTCTTTTGTATTTATTTATCATATTTTTATAACCACCCATCTCCCTCATACAGGGGACTCTGGGCGGTTCACAATAAAACAGTTTAAAATTAATAAAATCATAATATCATTAATCTACAAATATCTATATCAATAAATAAATATAAAATGTAATGAGATCCAAGTAATGGCAGAACTAATACCACCCAGAGGGGAGCAAGATCAACATCGGCAGAACCAAGGAGCCAACCAACCCCAAGAGTGGCTCTTCCTTTCCCCACTCCAGGCATGGTGACAAAGCCAGGTCTTCAATCATTTCCTGAAGTCCAAAAGAGAGGAGGCCAGCCTCACTTCCGGGGGAAGGGTGTTCCAAAGGGCGGGCGCTACTGCCGAGAAGGCCCGCCTCCTGGACCCCACCAGACGGAGTTCTCTTGCAGACAGGGTCCACAACATGCCCTCTCTGCATGAGCGGGTGGGACGGGCTGATGATACAGGGAAGAGGCGGTCCCTCAGGTAACCTGGTCCCATGCCATGTAGGGCTTTAAAGGTGATAACCAACGCCTTGAAGTGGACCTGGAAGCAGACTGGCACCCAGTGCAGCTCCCGCAGAAACGGGGTAATATGTGCTGATCTTGGAGTACCCAAAATCACCCACGCAGCTGCATTTTGGACCAGCTGTAGCTTCTGGATACTCTTCAAGGGTAGCCCCATGTAGAGCGCATTGCGGTAGTCAATATGGGAGATAACGAGGGCATGAGTGACTGTTCGAAGGGCCTCTTGCTCCAGGAAGGGGCGTAACTGGCGCACAACACAAAGTTGCGCAAAGGCCCTTCTGGCCATGACTGCCACCTGCTCTTTGACCAGGAGTCATGAGTCCAAGAGGACCCCCCAAGTTACACACTGGATCTGTCTGGGGCAGTGCCACCCCATCCAAGACTGAAGATGGCAAGTTCCTTGGAGCAGAGGGGTCATTAACCCACAGCCACTCCATCTTACCAGGGTTCAGCTGAAGCCTGTTGTTCCCCATCCAGGCCCCAACAGCCCCCAGGCACCTGGAGAGGGTGGTCACGGATGGAGATGCATAGTTGGGTATCATCAGCATATTGATGATACCTCATTCCATGGAGACGGATGATCTCACCCAGTGGTTTCATGTAGATGTTAAAAAGGAGAGGAGAGAGCACCCACCCCTGCAGCACCCCACAAAGGAGGGGCCGTGAGCCCGATCTCTCCTCCCCTATTAACACTGACTGCGACCGGCCCTGGAGGAAGGAGGTGAACCAGCGTAAGACCACGCCACCCACCCCCAACTCCCTGAGCCGTCCCAAAAGGATACCATGGTCGATGGTATCGAAGGCTGCTGAGAGGTCAAGGAGAGCAAGGATGGAGGCACTGCCTCCATCCCGCTCCCACCAGAGATCATCCATAAGTGCGACCAATGCGGTTTCTGTCCCATATCCGGGCCTGAAACCTGACTGAAAGGGGTCTAGATAATCCGCTTCCTCCAGGATCCTCTGGAGCTGCAGTGCCACCACCTTCTCAACCACCTTCCCCATAAATGGGAGGTGGGAGACTGGATGAAAATTATCCACTATGGTAGGGTCCAGTGATGGTTTCTTGAGGAGGGGGTGTACCAACGCCTCCTTAAAGGCTGCCGGAAACACGCCCTCCCGCAAGGATGTATTTACCATCGACTGGGCCCAACCACATGTCACCTCCCAAGCTGCCTTCACCAGCCAGGAGGGACACGGGTCTAATTGACAGGTGGTGGCATTTACAGTCTGGAGGATCTTCTCCACTTCCTCGGGTCCAACAGGATCAAACTGTTCCCAGATAACTGAGTAAGTATGTTCCCCAGGCATTTCCACAGACCATGCCTCACACTTGGAGTCCAACTTAGAGCGGAACCGCACGATTTTATCCTGCAGATGCTCCAAAAACTCCTCAGCATGGCCTTGTAAATGATTTTCCGGGTCCCCTTTCCCCAACAGGGATTGGGTGATCCTAAACAGGGCCACTGGGTGGCATTCTGCAGATGCAATAAGAGCAGAGAAATACTGACGTTTCACCACTCTTACCGCCACAAGGTAGGCCTTAATTGCGGTTCTAGCTTGTGTCCAGTTGGGTTCGGTCTTTGTCTTCCTCCAGTGGCGCTCTAGACATCTCTTAAGCCTCTTCAAAACCCTCAGCTCCTCCGTAAACCATGGGAAGTGTCGGGCTGGATGACAAGAGAGGCCACACAGGCGCGATCCTGTCCAAGGCTCCGGCTGCCTCCCTCTTCCAGGCAGCAGCCAAGGCCTCCGCTGGACCGTGCAGCAGATCCCCGGGTATAACCCCCAGCTCCCTCTGAAACCCAGCCGGGTCCATCAGTCGCCGGGGGCAGACCAATCGAATGGGTCCTGCCTCCCTGCGGAGGGGGGCGGCACAAGAGAATCTCAGGGCCACCAGGGCGTGATCTGACCATGACAATGGGGACAGATCTAGCTCTCCCCTCAGATCACATTGCCACTGCTCCGACAAGAAAACCAAGTCCGGGGTGAGGCCACTGTCTCGAGTCAGGTCCCGAATGATCTGGGACAGGCCCATGGCTGCCATGGTAGCCATGAACTCCCGAGCTGCCTCCGAGGCCTGCCCCAGGGACGGCAGGTTGAAGTCCCACAGAACCATAAGCCTGGGGAGCTCCACCGCCAAACCCGAGATGGCCTCCAGCAGCTCAGGCAGGGAGGTTGCTATGCAGCAGGGAGGCTGGTATAGCACCAACACTCCCAACTGCTCTCAGGCACCCAACTTGAAAAACAGGGTCTCACAACCAGCCACTTGTGGAGCAGGGCCCCTGAAAGCCACTAGAAACTCTCTGATGACAACTGCCACCCCTCCTCCCCTGCCCTGGGATCTCGGCTGATGCCATACCATAAACCCGGCCGGGCACATTTCCGAGAAGGCTACCCCACCTTCTGAGCCCAGCCAGGTTTCAGTGATACACGCCAGGTCTGCCCCCTCCTCTGTGATCAAGTCACATATGAGGGGGGCCTTGTTGTTCACCGACCTGGCATTAAGAAGCAGCAGCCAGAGGCCAGGGCCCCTGTGAGTCTGCTGTCCAGGGCCTGGGTTTAAGCCCGGAGGGTCAGAACTGTCATGAGTAAGGATGGCGAGCAGGGGGCTCCCATCCAGACTGCTAAGCGCATGCGTAGCACTGAGGAATTGGTCAGCCATTCAAAGAGACACAGATCGGGACCGCCTTAACCTTTGGGGTTTATATGGCTGGGTTTTTCCCACGCTTCTTCAGTTTGTTAGGATTCCTGTTACGTACTAGCAATAAAGCATTAGAGACCAGTTCCTTGTCTCAGCGTGTTTCCTGGCAGTTAGGACAAGAACACACCACAGGTAATAAACACCTGGGGCGTCTTCCTCTATGATGACTCACCCTCCGGCCTCCATCATAACATCCCCTGCCCATCACCACCTTGATGGAATGTCCTGCCCCACATCCCCCAGGCTCCACCAGTCCAGCCGCCTCCAGTTCTGGACCTCCAGAATTCCTGGCTTGAGGTAAGGGTCCCTTCATTCTCACACACAATCATACAACCATACACACTTCCCACAACCGTGAGGGGATGGTGGCCCACCAGCACACCAGCTCTCGACGCTGATAGGCCCAACCATCACCCGGATACTCACTATGCCCCCCCAGCCTCTCTCACTCGGCAGCAGGGGGCATCACATCCACTACCCCTCCCCCCATCTCTCACTCGGGGGGGTGCTCTAACACACCAGCGCATTCACAGTCGGACTCCACCCTCGTCTCTCACACATAGAGAAGGAGCCCACATTCACCTTGGAGCGACCTTATTAATCTCTACCACACCTCGTTGAAAGAATAAGGGGATTGGGAGGAGATAGCCAAACTCCAGCGATTTTACAGTCTAGAGGCCAAAGGCCCCAGGCAGTTACCACTGCGTTGTCCGTGATGTTGCCGACAGAGACCGCAAAAGCCCCTCTATGCAGCCAGCTGTCCACAAAGTCCAAGATAATGACGAGGTCCAGGTTCCGTCCTCCACACCCAGCCAAATTGCTGTCACGGGGCTCGTCTGGTGGCCAAGACCGGTCTGGTCTACCGCTCCATCTCCGCCAGGGTAGAGGTAGCCGCTATCAAGCTGCAGTCCAAAGGGGCCAAGCAGGGTTCCTCGCCGCCTGCTGCTGCTCACCGCCACCGCCGCTCTGTCCAGGAGGGTTCCCCCGCTCTCACCACCCACACATCAGGTATGGGGGTCAAGCTCTCCGCACTCCCCCAATACCCTAGCCCGAGGCCAAAGTTGGGGGTAAAGGGTCTAAAATCTTAAAAATAAACAAAAGTCTCCCGCCCTAGAGCGGCGTCCGGCATCTGGTCGCCAACTTGGATTTCTTGTCTTTGGATCTGGATTTCTTGTCATTATGACAAAAGTGTCATCTACATACCAGATCCATCCTTTGGGTTGCACGTGTGGGAGTGCTATTCTTTCCAGAGGCTGCATTACAATCTCTGCTATAAGTCCTGAAATCGGTGATCCCATGGGTGTTCCTTTGATCTGTTGGTATATTTCTCCATCAAACTGAACGTAGGACCAATAGTACCAAGCCAAATCCAAAAACGCCAGAGAATTCCTGGAAGCCTGGCACTCAGACCAAGCAGCCATCAACAGACACATAGAGGTAAACAACATCTACATACCATTCAGAAGAGACAATAGAAAAGCCAAACGACCAGGACACTCCCTGGCCAGCAATCAACACCCAGATAGGCAAGGCAAAAATCAACACTAGGATTAACACCAGATGAACCATCAAACAGCACAAGACACCCTCATCAAGGAACTATCAACTCAGTCAGTCAACCAAGCAGCAAACAACAGCCCAATCAAGAAACTCTCAAGGAGAGAACAACACCCCTACCAGCACAAGCAGGGCAAGCCACGGTATATAAACTGAGCAAGGCCCCCTCCCTCCTCGCACTGAAGACGTTGCCTAGCCTGGCAATGAAACGTCGGCAAGAAAACAGCCAGGCTCAGAGAGCACCAGGACTCCGCAGTTCATCCCTGAGCTGCAAATATTCGCTTCGGTGAGAAAACAATATACCAACAAATGTGTGCTTCCTTCCTGGGGTAGAGGAACAGTGTTCCCGAGAAATAACTTACCTCCAGGAAACAATCCGAAATGTCATGTAGGATCATGATACGAGAACCCATACGGATGTAATTGACACAGTACGAAAAGCTGATGAGCAAGAGGGTGGCCACGTGGTGGACCATTTGCTCATGAAAGTCCTGCAGCGAGAGGAGAGGATTTAACTGGTGCATTTTGCAGCTGCTCGGTTGGGGCTAGACACCCCTGTTATGGCGAAGGGGTTTAGCGTGGAATGCTTTGCATATGCAGACACTCCAAACTAGCTGCCTCGTTTTTGTTTTGTTTTTACTTTTTCTCTTCACGTGATTGACTGTGCGGTTTTAAAATGAGCTGCCCACATTGGCAAGATGGGCAGCCACATCATCGACTGAAAAGCATACAGTACTGTGCAAAAGTTTTAGGCAGGTGTGAAAAAAAATGCTGTAAAGTAAGAATGCTTTCAAAAATACAGTATATATTGTAAATGTTTATCAATTTACACTGGGATTTGGGGGGGTTTCCTCACCAATTGGCATCCAAAGAGCCCCCACAGAGCCCTGATATCAACATCATCGAGTCTGTCTGGGATTACACGAAGAGACAGAAGGATCTGAGGCAGCCGACATCCACAGGAGATCTGTGGTTAGTTCTCCAAGATGTTTGGAACAACCTACCTGCTGAGTTCCTTCAAAAACTGTGTGCAAGCATACCTAGAAGAATTGATGCTATTTTGAAGGCAAAGGGTGGTCACACAAAATACCGATTTGATTTGGATTCCACTTCTCTCACTTTGCATTTTGTAAATTGATAAACAATTACAATATATACTGTATTTTTGTATTTTACAGCCTTTTTTCACACCTGCCTAAAACTTTTGCACAGTACTGTAAATGCTGGTCGAGGACCAAGAGGAGGAATCATGTTCCTTCTTGAATCCTAAGGGGGCTTCCTGACCAGCCAGACCGTATCTCGACCGCCAGAGACCACTCACCATCCGTTTGACGTCAAAAGGCAGCAAGATGACCAAGGAGCAGCAGAAGGAGAACTGCGTGAGGTAGTAGCCAGAAATGCTGGGCTGGAGAGGCTGCAACGCACAAGGGAGAAAAATGGAGTTGTGCGATCCCAACTCTCAGCTTCCAAAGTGAAGATAAAGTCAAAGACTAGCATGGCTGGCTGGGGAATTCTGGGAGTTCAAGTCCACACATCTTAAAGTTGCCAAGTTTGAGAAACAGTCCTAGACAGCCCCTGCAAGCACGGGGCTTCTCTTGACATTTCATTTCCGTCTCCTTTTTACTTTCAGCCCCCTCCCCGCCTCCCCTTGGTGCAATGCTGAAGAGAGGAAAGCGGGCGACCGGGATGAGGATGGAGGCCCGGGCAGTGGCGCGAGGGTGGGAAGAGGCCAGGACAACACGGCCGGCCGGATCTTCCACACTTGCACGTTGCCGATGCGTCGAGACGAGCTATGAGTCGGTCAAGCTGTGAGGTCAGAACAGACGTGAAGGGTTTCTCCTTTCCAGCTGCACGCAAACGTCGAGCCGGCCCTGGTCAAATCGTAGGCTTGTGCTAGACGTCGGGAGGCACGCTGCGGCTGCGCCAGGTGCCAGGCAGTGGGACCGGCTGCCACATGAAGTAAGGAGTTCGGCGTCGCTGGAAGCAAAGGCCGGAGGGTCTTCTGTCAGAGATGCTCTACCACTGTACAGTGTTGTTCAAAGTTGGCAACCTTAAGGTGCTGGCTGGGGAATTCTGGGGCCTGAAGGCCACACGTCTCCACGTTGCCCAGCTTGAAAAACTCTGCTCTGCTCTCGTGGATCGTGCGCTGAGCAGGGGCTGGACTAGATAGCCTCTCAGGTCCTTTCCAACCCTATGATTCCAACCAGTAGCTTGTAACGCCTGTTTGGGCCCAAACCACGGGATCCAAGCATTTCCCATAGGAACTTTCTAAGACCTTGCTAATCTTGCTTCTGGAATTTTTTGCAAATACGCCGCCCCTTCCCACCTCTCAAATTACAATTGTTGTTTTGTCTGCTTTTCAACAACCATGAGCTCTTCTAAGCAGTTGTCTGAGCATTTGAAAATGAGGATAATTCACTCTCACAAAGCTGGGGAAGGAAGGAAGGAAGGAAGGAAGGAAGGAAGGAAGGAAGGAAGGAAGGAAGGAAGGAAGGAAGGAAGGAAGGAAGGAAGGAAGGAAGGAAGGAAGGAAAGGCAGGCAGGCAGGCAGGCAGGCAAGATTGATGATATAGATAGATAGATGATAGATAGATAGATAGATAGATAGATAGATAGATAGATAATAAAGATTGATGAGTGAGAGATGATAGATAAATGATAGATCAGATGAAAGCTAAACATGCCCAGTGATCAATTTCGGCTATGAGAAACATAGTTCCGAAATGGAATTTATATGGACCTGATGAAATCAAGGCGACACCTGGAACGGCAAGAAAATCTGTATTTTTGAAGGATGTATTGCAAATCTGTAGGATGTATTGCAGTCTCATACCATTTTTGCAAAGAGGGATGCTAACTGATGAACACTTTTCCATTGAAAGCTTCATCCAAATGTCTCCCTGACTCCTTACCTGCTGTGGGTACCCAACCCAACATTCCCGGTCATCCCAGAACCAGGGTTTCTGCAAGAAGAGACAATTCATTAGGGAACACATCGTGCCAGCCCACCAACATGTCTCTGGAGCTGCCTTTTAGGGGGACGATGGAAGGGAAAGGAGACCCTTGTATGAAAAAGCAACTGCGGTCACTAAGATGGTTGAAAGCGGTTGAAAAATGGTCACTTTCTTTCCTACACTCCCAATGTCATGAGCACCGTTGAGCTGAATGCATCAGCACAACGGCACACGTAACAACACCACGGAAACAAGAGCAAGGGATCAGAAGATAAGCAAAGCGACGCACAACAACAGACACAGACCCCGAGGAGAAGGGAACGACCCCGGCCGGATGAACCAGCCATTAGAACACAAAGGGGGAAGAAAGAACGACAAAGACAGGGCGGATCACGAGGCACACCTGAAGCTGTCAGCAGGAACGCAACGGATATCGCCCAGCTGACAGCAATCACCGGCCGGAGGAAGAAAACGATTATGAGCGAAGCCCGGGGCACCAGCAGGGGCCCCGCGACCCCTCACCTACCGGCAACGAAGCATACAGGACTTGGGGGGATGACACAACCCAAGGTGGGGGGGGCGCTGACCGGCGCGGGCTATTTAAACCCCGCACCGGCGCGCTCCCTTCACTCTCAGCTTTTTCTAGCTATGCACTATGCTGAAATAAACCTGAACCTGCTCTTCCCTGAATCAGTGTCTGTGTTTTACTCAGTAGTAGGCAGCGCATGACACCCAACTTTTTCTAATCAAAAAGGGAAGCACTAAATGTTGGGGGCTGGGAGGCAGAGGAAGAGTCACCAGCTGCGTTACACCAGGCAACTTTTTTGGCGACGACCAACAAAAATGAGGAAAGAGTTGGAACTCACATCGTGAAGGATGGCCAACCCCATGCAGAAGGAAGTAATGCAGTAGGTGGCTCTCCAGCTGGAAAGCAATCAGAAAAAAACATCAGGGCACACTGGACGCAGGCCGTGAGGTTCTAGAGCTGGAAGGGAATGCAAAGGTCATCTAGTCCAGCTGACGGGTGCAAGACATCCACTGCTCCAACAGCCCTCACCTCCACCTTCTGAAGCAGTCAAGCCTTTTTCCAATGTTCAGCTTTTCTTGTACTTGAGTCCCTTGGTCCAGATTCTGATCAAATATACCTTTTTGCTTCCCTGGATGTGATTGTTACATAATACTGAAAATAAATATTTTGTCAAGTCAAGCTCAACTCCTGGTGTAAGATGCTGGAGAGGGATGCTTCCCTTTGCATCACACGAGCCGCCTCCTTAAATCGTTCACAGTCAGTTGGGACAGACATCCTGTGGGGCACTGTGGGATGCACCGGTCCCCACGGGTGGCACGTTGACTACCCTGCCCCGACAGCTTCCACTCACCTGGCTTCACAGAACTTCTTGGTCAGGCTGGGTCGGTCCTGATTCCGGCGGGATCGAAGCCACCTCTCTACCTGCCTTGGCTGGAGGTCGCACTGCTGGGCTAAGCTGGTGACTTCCTCCTGCAAGGCCAGATGCAGACCCAGGTTAGGGAACCTGTACATCCAACCCTGAGACCAATTTGGTGGAGAAAGCAACTGGAGGGGCGAGCCTGAGCAAGCCTGAGATTGGAGCCGGCCGGAGCAGACACCGCTGTGCTTTTTGGGGCGCGCTACGGGGCTTGAAGGTTGGGACTGTGATCCAACTGCATTTGGATGTTTGGTGGTGGACGGAGCTGGCTGGAGCCTCCTTCTCTGATGGCTCCAAAGAGAGGGAGATTATTTTCTTCCAGACTTTGTATCCTTCCCCCCTCCAGGTGAGAACCTGAGAAGGGAGTTGGCAGGGCGGGGTGGATGAGAAGGGAACCATAACTAGTGGGTGACAGCAGCTGGGTGAGGGCCCTTTTGGGTGTTGGCTGAGTGCATTTGTGCACGTGTGTGTGTGTGTGTGTGTGTGTGTGTGTGTGTTTGCTGAGTGGGGGGAGGTGGGTGCTGGGTGTCTGAGGGGGCTGAGGGCCAGTGGAGCTGGTGTACCTCAGGAGGTTTAACCAAACCTACACCCTGGGATGGATGTCATTGGTTACTACAGGAGTTCCCGGGCCTTTGGAATTGGGGGGGCCTGGAGGGGA
Organism: Candoia aspera; assembly: GCF_035149785.1. Classification (NCBI taxonomy): domain Eukaryota; kingdom Metazoa; phylum Chordata; class Lepidosauria; order Squamata; family Candoiidae; genus Candoia; species Candoia aspera. Next base: position 341,670,715 of record NC_086153.1, read on the forward strand.
AGATGATGTGGCCCCTGGGGGGACATGGGGGGACTGTAGTATTGTGGTGATGGGAATGGGGAGGTGTGGTGGGAGGCAAGGAATGGGCCGCCCTCAGGGAACGCGGGAACAATGTTTTATACCCGTTTCACATTTCAGCTCCTTGGTCTCAGCCCCCGTGCCCAGATAGCAGACTGCCAGAGGCCCTGGCTTCCAGCTGTTGCTCTTATATGCCAGATCAGTTTGTAATAAGGCCTCCATCATCTGCAACGTGATTGTGGATGAGAGGGCCAACTGGCATGTATTACAGAGACTTGGCTGGGCCTGGAAGGGTGGTGCCCCTCTTGAAGATGTGCCCAGCCAGGTTTCAAGTGTGGCATCAGGTAAGAACCTAGGGCAGGGGTGCTAGTGTGGCAACTGTCATCCGAAAATTGCTTATGACTTTCGGTGGTGCTGCCCAACAGGTGACTGGGTGTGAGACCCTGGTCATGAGGTTGGGCTCTAGGCATCAGTTGGGACTGTTGCTGTTATACCAGCCTCCCTGCTGCATGGCAACCGCCCTGCCTGAGCTCCTTGATTTCATCTCTGGGGTGGTGGTGGAGTTCCCCAGACGTATGGTCTTGGGGGACTTCAATCTGCCTTCCCTGGGAGTGGGGTCTGAGGTGGCTCAGGAGTTCATGGCCACCATAACAGCCATGGGCCAATCCCAGGTCATCAGAGCCCGACACGTGACAGTGGTCACACACCAGATCTGGTGTTCCTGTCAGAGCAGTAGCTATGTGATCTGCCACTGGGGGAGCTGTTGGTGTCCCCCTTGTCATGGTCAGATCACACCCTGATTACCATGGGATTCTCTGGCACTGCTATCCACTGCAGGGAGGATGGACCCATTAGATTAGTGTACCCCTGGCGACTGATGGACCTGGAGGGGTGCCAGAGGGAGCTGGGGGTTGTTCCTGCTGGTCTGCTGCATGGTCCATCTGAAGCCTTGGTCGTTGCCTGGAATAAAGGGGCAGCTGAGGTTTTGGATTGGATCGCGCCTATGCAGTCTCTCCCCTCTCAGGGATCCTGTCACTCCCCATGGTTTATGGAGGAGCTGAGGGAGGTGAAACGAGAGAAGAGAATCTAGAGCATCACTAGCACTCAGCTAAGGACGAACTTAACCAAACGTGGGTTAGAGCCGCTATTAAGGCCTACCTTGTGGCAGTAAAGGGCAGCAAAGCAACAGTATTCCTCCACCCTTATTGCATCTGCAGACTGCCACCCCGCAGCCCCGTTTTGGGTGATACAAGCCCTCTTGGGTAAAGCGGGCTTGGAGAACCTTTTGCAGGGCATGCGGAGGAATTTGCTCAGCATCTGTCGGATAAAATCGCTTAGATTTGTTCACAGTTGGACGCTGGCTTTGCTGCAGCTCTGGGAGAGATGCCTAGGGTAGAGTCTTGCCCAGTTATCTGGGTACAATTTGAACCTGTTGGATCGGAGGAAGCTGACAGGGCCCTTAGGACTGTGAGCTCGGCCACCTGCTCCTTAGATCCACACCCCTCCTGGCTTGTGAATGCAGGCTGGGGGGTGTCGGGTGGGTGGGTTCTAATGGTGGTGAATTCTTCCCTGAGAGGGTTGTTCCTTTGCCTCTTAAGGAGGCTTTGGTTCACCTCCTCAAGGAGCCATCACTGGACCCCACGAAACTGGACAATTTTTGTCCAGTATCCAACCTCCCATCAATCGCGGTATCCTTCTGGACTGTCTCAGTGGATTGCGGGTGGGCGGCACAGTGTTGGGCTGGTTCACCTTTCTGTGGGGTTGGATCCAATCAGTGGTGATTGGGGAGGAGAGATCCTGCCCTCAGCCCCTGCTGTGTGGGGTGCTGCAGGGGTCAGTGCTCTCTCCTCTCCTATTCAGTGTCTACATGAGACTGCTAGGTGAGATCATTCATCGCCATGGGGTGAGGTGTCATTAGTATGCTGATGATACTCAATTGTACATCTCCGCCCCGGCGAATTAAGCGATGCTGTGGACATCCTATCCCGGTGCCTGGAGGCTTTTTAAAATCAGCCAGTGTCTAATTTCATTAGGCCACTGAAAATCAGGAGTATTTCATCAAAGGCCAGAGTTTTAGCCACCTTTAGCCACACCTTCCAACACGTGTGGAAGAAACTCACCTTTTGGGGGCTTCTCCTCCGCTTTGTGTAAAAAGCTTCCAGGATGGGGTTTGGAGAAGGTTTCTGCCTCAGCTTTTCTCGCAGACCCAGTTTTTTGCTCAAGGGCACACTGATGTTCCTGGGAAAGGGAACAGCTTGGGTCAGACAAACGCTGGCTAAATTCAACCAGTCCTTGGCTTTCTCGTTTCATGCTCCATTCAAGAACAGGCACATGAAACCAAGGCAAAGAAAACAAGGCCGCTGAGCATAACCTGTTTTTTTTTTAAATGGTTAAATGTAACAAACAAGTAAAACAATGGCTATAATAGAATAAAATAATTTTTAAATAATAGTGATTAAAATCACACTTAAGAGAAAAAAGAAAAAATGGATAAGGAATGTATTTCTTGAATGCACTTTTTAATATCAGAAGTGATATTAACCCTAGAAAGATTGAGTGGCTTTGGGTTCTAGGTCCCCCTGGTTCTGACAATTCTCTGTTTCCTGTTCTGGATGAGGCTGTGCTACCCCAAACAGAACCAGTGTGCAATTTGGGGGTCCTCCTAGACTTGTGGCTTCCTGTTCATAAGAATTGGTAGCAGCCAAGACCAGGAGGGCCTTGATCGAGTTTCACATTGTTCCTCAGTTGTGCCCTTTCCTGGACCAGGAGGCTAATAATAATAATGTCATTTTCAATTTCCCTTGCTTCTTGTTTTTGTGAACCTGTCAAATTCAGTCTGTCAAAACTGATTGCTAAAAGCAAAGTATAAAAAGGGGCATTCCACTGTTTCCAGAGACACCGGGCTTTGGGGTGGGGAGGGAAGGAAAGCTGCCTCCAAACGGTTGGGGTCCCCTTCTTCCCCTCTGGCTTGGTGTCGGCTGGCCAAGAGCTTGCCTTTTGAAGAAGAACCGGAGGACGAGCAGCAGGAGAGTGATGGGGAGGCCGAGCAGGAGGTGTTGGGGTTGGGGATAGCGGACGTCCTCCGTCTCCTGCATGTCCGCCCAGGTGATCCCTGGAGGTAGCCAGTATTCCTGTCTCCAAAGCCACTGTGTGAGCTGCGCCATCTCCCTGGGGAGGAGAGAAGAAAGGCAGGGGTGAGATGGGGTGCTGCAAGTCTTTCCAGAAGGAGTGTCCTCTCAGCCCTTCCAGCCAAGGCTCACGGGAGCAGCACTACTCCATCTTCCCAACCTCCCACCAGCCCTTGGAGGAAGGCCAGGTCAGGGAAAAGACAGCGCAAAGACTTCTGGGCCTCTTCTGTGATCAAGTATCATGACATAATCTTGAAAGCTTGCCAGAGTTTCCCTCGGCCCCCTCTTATACTAGAGGGAATCAAGGCAGAAACATCTTGAGTTTCTTTCTCACCTGCTCTTCTTTCCTGGGGCTAAGTTGAGAGTTCCTCAAAGGCCTTGCACTCCTTCTTCAAGATTATCTCCAGACTCTTCCATACCTCCCTAGATTTAAGCCCAGGTTAGGACCCCCTGGGTGCCATTGAGATGTGGGGATTCCAACTCCCAGGATCCTCAGCCATGGCCATGCAAGCTGGGAATGCTGGGACCAGAACTCCATGCACTGTGCAGGTATTGTGAGGTTTCAGCCAGCTTCTGACTCAGAAAATGAAACTGTTTCTGAGTCAGAAGGGGAAACAGAAACTTACCAGCCAGAAACCAGGAAAGCAAAACTCAGAGATGACTCAGCAGCATGGGAGAATTCACAGACACTGGTTGGTCAGTCTTTGGAGGTTCTGAATCCTCCAATCAGCACGCGCAAAAGACATGCCAAAAAGCGTGTAGAGAATGCAGCCTAATTGGCTGCAGAAGGGAATAGGCATGCAAAGGATCAGCATAAAAGGCAGATGCAGGAAGAGCAAGCTGCTGAAGACAACCGATCCTTCGAGCTTGCAGTTCCAGTAGAAGAATCCTTACCCTCATCAGAAACATCATCTGTAGCTGGAGGGGAATCAGCATCAGTGTTTCCTATCGGAGAGGAATTGGATCCTGCAACCGCTGCCATAGAGGACCTTCTCTCTGCCAAGCCCAGCAACCTCAGCCTTGCATCCAGCTTTGGATCTCTTCATTGCCATTGTGCATGTTCCAGTCACACTTCCAGCCTTGCTTCAAGTTTCCAACTGTGTCCAGAGTCTCCAGTCCAGCTTCATCATGCTTCAAGTCCTCAGCCTTGCCTTGGATCTCCAGCCCAGCCTAGCCGCACCCTGGTTGCCCAACATTGTTCAGGAACTTCACGTTTATCTTGTCGTGAATCGGGGTTTCAACCTTGTCCAGAACCCGTGGTCCAGTCTGGTCTTGTTTCAAGCCCTTTGCCTCATCCAGAATCTCCAGTCCAGCCTAGTCATGTGCTTAGTCTCCAGTCGTCCAGTCCAGAATCTTCAGCAAGTCCAGCCTTGCCTCAAGTTCTCAGCCTTGTTCCGAATCTCTAGTCCAGAGTACCCAGCCTAGCCCAGCATCTCCAGCCGAGTCTAGCCTTGCTTCAAGTTCTCAGCCTTGTTCCGGGTCTCCAGTTGAGTCTCCAGTCCAGCCTGAGTAACCGAGCCCAGCCCAGTTCTGCCGCTAGAGCCAAGACTTGTCCAGTGGGTCCAGTTCAGTCTCACCCAGCTTCCCACTGCCAGCCTAGTTTGAGTGGTGTTCCAGATTGTGGACGTTTGTCTCCAATTTCTTTGGTGCCACGTAACCTAGTTTCTTCCAGAGTTCCAGCTCCCGCCAGCAAATCCTGCTCTGCTGTTTTATTACACACTTTTCCTGTGACCTTGCCAGTTTCCTTGTTGTTACCCAGTTGGTCTTGATCAGAACCAGCCTATCTCTTGACCTGAAAGACTTATTTATTGTAAATAGTTATTTAATAAAGAGTGTTTTTGATAATAAACCTGCCTGGCCATCTCATAGTCTGAACAGGACATGACTTTGCACAACACATGAGGCTGAGCATCTTCCACAGACTCCTTGAATGAGTCTTGCTCACCTAGCACTTCAAATGAATATTTACCCTTGACCCAGATCTGAATACTTCACCCCTCTAGTAAGCCATGTGGTAAGAATAAATCTTATCAGACTAACCTAATCTCATTTTCATCAAGTAACTTCCTTAATAGATTGCTGGAATGCAGTAGATGTAATGTATCTTGACTTCAGCAAGCTAGTTGGATGAGATGACAGTTCAGTGGATGTTTTGCTGGCTCCAACACTGTTCAAAGAGTCCTCATCAATGGTCCTCATCCAACTGGTTCAGTTCTGGTTTTCAAGTCTTCAATGCCATCATTAACATCATGGATGAGGAACTGGAGGGAAGGCTTACCAAATCTGCAGTTGATGCCACACTGGGAAAGGTCACTGATGGTAATAGGTTAGAGAAATAAGCTGAACGTAACAGAACAAGATTTCACAGAAATAAACTCAGAGTCCATCAGTGAAATAGGATGGGGAGCCACCTGGCTTGGCAATAGCACATGTGAAGAGGATCTTGGAAGAAACTGTGGCTAAGGCATGCCACCCATGGCCTGTGTAGTCAAAGGGCTAATGGCATTACGAAGCTGGGCCAGGGTTTGCCCAGTGCAAGGGCTCATGGGATATTTGGGACATCCTAGACATGCTTTTTGGCCCAGTATCATGATGCTGGGTCACAGGACACCCTGGAGAAGATGCTGATGCTAGGGAGAGTAGAAGGCAAAAGGAAGAGGGGCCGACCAAGGGCAAGGTGGATGGATGATATTCTAGAGGTGACGGATTCGTCCCTGGGGGAGCTGGGGGTGTTGATGACCGACAGGAAGCTCTGGCGTGGGCTGGTCCATGAAGTCACAAAGAGTCGGAAGCGACTAAACAAATAAACAACAACAACAAATTAAATTAAGTTAAATGAAATCTCACCTCCTCAGAGGCAGAAGCATCTGGGCAGGTCCGCTGTGATAAACCCAAGGTGATGAGCAAGGGATTGTGCAACTGCCAGCCAGCTTTCAACGAAGCAGTGAGCCCCAGTGGTTGAAAATGCACCATCCTATCCCAGCATGATTACCTGTAGCTGATATTGCTCAAGAGTTGAAAGAGGCGCGCACGACCAGGAATCTGGGCAGCCACAGACCCATCAGGACTGTGAACCTCAAGCCATGATGAAGCCCAGGCCTGCTCTTTTTCACTTCCCCATGAGACTCAGAGTGGGAATCCAGCTGCATGTCTCATTCCCCATGGTTGCATGTGGGGAAGGAAATGCAAGACATTTGCATCCTTGAAAAGGGAGTGATGAGTCTCCTGCTGCTGGCTAAGGGGGCAAAGCAGATTCCCAGGGTATCTTTTGGTGGGGGAGGGGGGTGCAGCTGGCGCTTAGGTGCTTAGCATTTCCTCTGTTTATTCGTTCAGTTACTTCTGACTCTTCGTGACTTCATGGACCAGTGCCTGCCAGAGCTTCCTGTCGGTCGTCGCCACCCCCGGCTCCCCCAAGGTCGAATCTGTCACTTCTAGAATATCATCCATCCACCTTGCCCTTGGTTGGCCCCTCTTCCTTTTGCCCTCCACTCTCCCCAGCATCAGCATCTTCTCCAGGGTGTCCTGTCTTCTCATTATGTGGCCAAAGTAGTTCAGTTTTGCCTTTCATATCATTCCCTCAAGTGAGCAGTCTGGCTTGATTTCCTGGAGGATGGACTGGTTTGATCTTCTGGCAGTCCAAGGCACTCTCAGAATTTTCCTCCAACACCACAGTTCCAAAGCATCGATCTTCCTTCTCTCAGCCTTCCTTATGGTCCAGCTCTCGCAGCCATATGTTACCATTGGGAACACCATTGCTTTAACTATGCGGACCTTTGTTGTCAGTGTGATGTCTCTGCTCTTAACTATTTTATCGAGATTTGTCATTGCTTTTCTCCCAAGGATTAAGCGTCTTCTGTTTTCCTGGCTGCAGCCAGTGTCTGCAGTAACCTTTGTGCCTAGAAATACAAAGTCTTTCACTGCTTCTACATTTTCTCCCTCTATTTGCCAGTTATCAATCAAGCTGGTTGCCATAATCTTGGTTTTTTTTGAGGTTTAGCTGCAAGCCAGCTTTTGCACTTTCTTCTTTCACCTTCATCATAAGGCTCCTCAGTTCCTCTTCGCTTTCAGCCATCAAAGTGGTATCATCTGCATATCTGAGATTGTTAATGTTTCTTCCAGAGATTTGAACTCCAGCCTTGGATTCCTCAAGGCCAGCTTGTCGCATGATGTGTTCTGCATACAAGTTGAATAGGTAGGGTGAGAGTATACAGCCCTGCCGTACTCCTTTCCCAATCTTAAACCAGTCCGTTGTTCCGTGGCCTGTTCTTACTGTTGCTACTTGGTCGTTATACAGATTCCTCAGGAGGCATACAAGATGACTTGGTATCCCCATACCGCTAAGAACTTGCCACAATTTGTTATGGTCCACACAGTCAAAGGCTTTAGAATAGTCAATAAAACAGAAATAGATGTTTTTCTGAAACTCCCTGGCTTTTTCCATTATCCAGCAGATATTGGCAATTTGGTCCCTAGTTCCTCTGCCTTTTCTAAACCCAGCTTGTACATCTGGCAATTCTCACTCCATGAATTGCTGAAGTCCACCTTGCAGGATCTTGAGCATTACCTTCCTGGCATGTGAAATAAGTGCCACTAACAGTTGAGCATTCTTTAGTGTTTCCCTTTTTTGGTATGAGGATATAAGTTCAAATTTGTGTGACAGGGTGAGCTTCCATTGCTAGTCCCAGCTCCTGCCAACCTAGCAGTTCGAAAACATGCAAATGTGAGATTAATAGGTACCACTTTGGCGGGCAGGTAACGGCGTTCCGTTTAGTCATGCTGGCCACATGACCATGGAAGTGTCTACGGACACATGCCGGCTCTTCAGCTTTGAAACGGAGATGAGCACCGCCCCCTAGAGTCGGACATGACTGGACTTCATGTCAAGGGAAACCTTTACCTTTACCTTACCTTGCAGGATCTGGAGCATTACCTTACTGGCATGTGAAATAAGTGCCACTAACAGTTGAGCATTCTTTAGTGTTTCCCTTTTTTGGTATGAAGATATAAGTTGATTTTTTCCAATCTGATGGCCATTCTTGTGTTTTCCAAATTTGCTGGCATATGGCATGCATCACCCTGACAGCATCATCTCACAAGATTTTGAACAGTTCAGCTGGGATACTGTTGTCTCCTGCTGCCTTGTTATTAGCAATGCTTCTCAAGGCCTATTCAACCTCACTCTTCAGGATGTCTGGCTCTAGCTCACTGACCACACCGTCAAAGCTATCCCCGATATTGTTATCCTTCCTATACAGGTCTTCTGTATATTCTTGCCACCTTTTCTTGATCTCTTTTTCTTCTGTTAGGTCCTTGCCATCTTTGTTTTTGATCATACCCATTCTTGCCTGGAATTTACCTCTGATGTTTCTAATTTTCTGGAAGAGGTCTCTTGTCCTTCTATTTCCTCTGCCTCAGCTCTATTTTTGACACCCCAAGGGATTAATAGATTCCAGTCCCTGCCCTCCAACTCCTAACTCCAGGGAGAAGGAAGCCTTTCCAGCCAGCACTGGAGGGAGGGAGGTGGGGAGCACGTTTAGCCAAATTAAAAATTATCCCTTAGTGATGAAAACTCTACCACGGGAAGGATAAACCTTCTCTTTTCTGGCCCAAATCCCCCTCTGGGCTTTGGCGAACCATTTCATCTGGTGCTTCTGAATGTCCTCTGGCCCCAGGGGCCAACCCACTCCGGACTGGGGGAGCCCCAAGGCTGACAGCCATTTCACGCATGGACCTCTGATGGTCTGAGCACCTTCTCTTGGCCTTAACTCAGCTCCATGCATGGGAAGGCAGTTTCCGTCCTGGGACCCTCATCTTCTTTTGGCATCCCTTTCTTGGGGGGGGGGCGTTTCTCTGCAGACCTAATCTGTCCCCTTCATGCCTCATTTCATAATCATCTCTTGTGTTCCCTCAACTTAACTGCCCCCCACAAGCCAAGGAGTCTGCAGCAGCATTGCAGCAGCCAGCAGCTCCAGCAGAGGCTGAGCTACTGAATCACATTCTTGGACACTTTTCATTTCCTTCCCTTTCCTAAGAACTACCAGCCTGGCCTCTGCCTTTTGGAGCAGAGATATTTCCCAAGGGACAAGCCCCAGATCCTTCCACTTTGTCGGTCCCTGCTTGTTCAGGACTCCATCAAGCTGTGTAGGAACAAGGACATCTCTTCTGGCCCACAGGGGCCTCTCCACATTTGCCATTCTCCAGCTACCATTGGCAAACAGCATCCCTCACTAGGATGGCGTTGGCCTGAGATACCAACTTGGGGCCTGAATGGAACCATTTCTGAGCTCACCCAATGCCCTGAAGCAAAAACTAACCAAAGGGGCTGAGTTCACACAACACCCTAAGCTACAACCTACACTAAAATTCCTACACTGCAGGTAGCTGACCTGGCAAAACGTGCCTGGTAAACACAGCTTCAACTCAATGTTTCCTGCTCTTTAACAGGTTGTATTCTCCTCTGTCTCTTCTCCAGTCATTGGAGACATGGCAGAAGGCCCTAGTACCAATGGCAGGTCTGGAACCATCTCAAAGAGATGCTCCGCACACCCCACCCCAGTCGTCTATCCAGAACGCTTCTTGCTATTCTCAGCTGCCCAGCTGTGAGTCTCCCAAGAGGCCATTTCTACCCAAACGGCTCTTTGTCCTCCAGATGTACCGGGCTACCTTGTCTGCAGAATTCTAGGAGCAGCAACCACCACCATCTGGAGAACACCTGGTTGAAGAGAACCGGAAGAGAACGTCGCTAGGATTTACAGAGGGTCCACAAGTTCCGAAGCTGTGGTCAAAAATCACGAAAAAAGCATATGCTCGTGCAACATCAGGACACATGTGCAAAAGGGGCAGAGTGTGTACTGGAACAGGGCAATGCTTGTTTTTGTCACACACACACACACATCCAGTGTATCACAGGAAGAAATTCACCCACTGGAACAGCATCACATTTCTGTGGGCAGCAATGTTGTGAGATATTTAGTTGGGAGCTTCCGAAAACAAAGCCAGTAGGCACGCATCTCCCCTGGTGTCCTATTACTGAGCTAAGCCACTTGGAGGGAGGCGCTCGGATAACAGTTTGCTTACTCAGCCAATCAAAAGGAAGTCTTCAAAAAGAACAAACAAACCCCCTTTGAGACAACACCCCAATGTTTAACATTTAATTTTGCTGCCCAGCTGCAAAGGTCCCCCAGTGGACCTTCAAACCCCATGGGGTGCCCAGTCGGTCGAGTCAAAATGTAAACCAGCCCATGGGAAAATTCAAGTGTTGTGAGAGTTTGTGACACAATCCAGCAAGGGATTTTAATAAAATGTTTGGTGTCGTGGTTTAAGGTCCCTAGCTATAAGAGTTCCAGTCCTACCTTGGGCACAAAGCCAGCTGGGTGACCTTGGGCTTTCTCTCAGCCCCAAGAAGCAGGCAATGGCAAAATTCTTCCAAAAGCTTGTCAAGAAAACTGAAGGGTTTAAGGAATATTTAAAAAAGAAACTGAAGGCTTGCTTTTGGCTACTCAAGAACAAGCTATTCAAACTAATGCAGTCAAAGCCAGGATTGAAAAATCATCCAATGATTCAAAGTGCAGACTGTGCAAAGAAGCAGAAGAAACACGAGATCATATCCTCGGCTCGTGCAAGAAGATCGCACAAACTGACTGTACACAACCACAGAACACAGTCGCAAAAATGATTCACTGGAACATTGAAAAAATTATCATTTGCCAATAGTGAAAAATTGGTGGGAACAAAGAGTTGAAAAAGTAGCCGAAGATGAGCAGGTTGAAATAATGTGGGATTTTCAAATGCAAAGCGGTAAAGTCTTGGCGCATAATGCACCAGAATTAACTGTGGTTGAAAAGAAGAAAGTGGGGATAATTGACGTGGCAGTACCAGGGGATGGTAGAATAGAAGACAGAGAATTGGAGAAGATCACAAAGTATCAAGATCTGAAAATTGAAGTTGAACAATTATGGCATAAACCGGCCGTGGTGGTCGATGTGATTATTGGCACACTGGGTGCCATTCCCAAAAGCCTTGGGTGGCATTTAGAAAATCTGTGCATTGACAAAATTTCCATCTATCAGTTACAAAAGGCCACTCTGCTTGGATCCGCAGCACAGCACAAAGCCGCAGCTGCTTTTGCCACCATGTGCACTGCGGCCCCAGCTGACCTTTGCTGTCTTCTTGCTCCCGCCGCTGACCAAGGATGCCTGGCCCGGCCCGTTGCAAGGCAGCTGCTGGCCATGTGAGGCCAGGAAACCCCTGTGCGCGACCTCAGGAAGAAAACCTTGTGTGGCCAGCAGCTGCCTTGCAACGGGCCAGGCCAGGCATCCTTGGTCAGCGGCGGGAGCAAAACTGGCGACGGTTGGTTGGGGCCGCAGAGCACAAGGGTCCAAAAGTGCAGAGATGGGGGGAGATAGGGGGGTAGGAGGAATCGAAGCGCCCCTATGGTCATAAATGCAGGCAGACTGATGGAGTTTTTAAAGGTTAATAAAAGACTTCCAAGCAGCAAACAGCAATCTTGCAGAGTAGAAGCGTGAACCCAAAAAAAGGAACTTGCACATTAAGCTTAATTACGTTCAGAAATAAATTCAGTCTTCACACTGCAGTTAGATGAAGAAAAATAGAGATAGCTTTCTTTTACGCAGTAGATCTGGATACAGGCAGGTTCATAGCAGAAAGCACTTAATCATCACTGGTTCTTGGTAGCAGAGGATGGTTGGGGGAGGGCTGCATTCCTGCAGCTGCTCCTGCTTGCATGCTTGCCAGAAGGGAGCAAGGGAAGAAGGGAGAAGGGAATGGAGATTGTTGATCCCCAAACTTGAGGAGGAGGAGGAAGAGGAAGTCAGGTGACCCATGTGACATCCCACAAGCACAACAGAGATGCGTTTACTAGGAAGACCGCCTTATGCTTATGAGACAAGGCTGAGTTGACCCCTGATAATTCCAACACCCCTTCTCAAGTTAGAATGTCTCAGAGTCCACAAGGTTCAACTTCTTCCGCAGTCCTTGGTAATTGCTCCTCAGCAATGGCTTCGTGAGAAAGTCCGCAGTCACGTTCTGTTAGAATAGAGGCTGAGTCAGAGGATGAATGGGACAGCTGGGAAAAACAGCTAAGCAAAGCCGAGGAAAAAACTGAAGAAGACTCACAATTAAAGAAAAGCCTCGAGTGGGAAGAAGCAGAACAGCTGAAGGAGCCGGGAAGTGAATCGGGTTCGCCACCACCAATCAGCGCTCGAGAGCGGCGTGCGGCAAGGAGGGCCGAGCATCGAGAAGCCCGATTGGCTCCTACGCGAAAAAGGCGGGAAAGCCGAAGATATAAAGAGCGCCAGAAGGCAAAGCCAGTTATCGGAGACAACCGTTCCTCTCTACAGCCTCACAGTTTCTCCTCAGCGTGTTCAGAGCCGTCTTCGAATTCAGAAAGCACCCTTGATCTTGATAACCCCGATCTTCCTGTAGAGCCTGTCATTCTTCCGCCTGCCTCCCCATTTGTCTTGGCTCCTAATTCCGCATTTCCTTGAGGACTTAATTACCTCAGCAGTCACTGCTGTTTCTCTGCCTTAGAGCACTTTGTGCAGGGGGGCTTCACCTGTCAGCTCCTGAATTCAGCCCTGTTGTAATTATATCTATGCCTTTCGCCCCAGCATCGTATACTTAGCTTTGATTCCTTCGAAAAGCCACTGTCACCGCCTCACCTTAGTCTGTCTCAGTTCTCCAGTTCTACCCTTGATTCATCTTGTTAAATACTCCAATCACCAGATTCCTCTGCCTCAGCTTCTGTGTCAATTCTACTCCCTCGGAACCGCCCTGTTTAACGCCTCGGAGTCAACGGCTCCCACAGTCTTCAACCAATTGGTAAAATAGTACAGTGCAAACAATCCATTTACTCCTCAGTTGTATTCTGTCTGTTGCCTATGACTTTCTTTGTTTATACCTTAATTTTAAGAATCAATTTTCCTCAGAGTTAATTACCTTGTACGTAGAATCCATTCTTTTCCTATTCAGAATTCCGTACCGAATTCAGATTCAAAAATTGAAATAATAAATTCCTGTTAATTATTATTAGACCTTCCACTGAGGTAAAATTAGCTTAATAAAGAATTGTTATTAATTAATTCAGAGTCTATTGCCTAAACAGGACATGTTCCTTGTGGGACAATAGTCTAGTCTGACTATTCCTTGCTCTTACATGTCCTTTACTACATGATACTTAACATCAATGTGTTCAGTTCTCCCATTAATCTTTTCTGACTGTGAGAGTCTAGTGCAACTTTGGTTGTCTTTGTAGACCTGAATAGGGGTAGATTCCTCTCTTCCCATGTCTTCGAGCGGTAGCTTGAGCCATGAAACCTCTTTGCAGGTTTCTGCTGCTGACACATACTCCGCCTCTGTGGACGAATGTGCAACTGTAGCTTGCTTACGGCTTCCCCAGCTTACTGCTCCACCCCCGTAGAAAAATACATGCCCGCTAGTGGATTTACGGTCAGTAATGTCTTCTGCCCAATCTGCATCTGTAAACCCCACTAGTTTGGGATTGTCAGTGGCTGGTAGCTTTAGTTTTAGGTGTATAGTGCCCTTAAGGTACCTTCCCACCCGCTTAACACCAGTCCAGTCTCTCTGTGTGGGTGTGCTAGTTTTTCTGCAAAGAATGTTTACTGCAGCTGCTATGTCTGGCCTAGTGGTAGTGGCTAGATACAGTAGCTTACCTATGGCACTTCTATAGCTATTGTTCTCAGGAAAAAGTTCACTAGGTTCCTGTTGCTTGTGGAAACCTGTTTCCATTGGCGTTGGCATAGGGTTGGCATCTTGCAGTCCTAAGCTCTCCAACAGTTCTGGGATCTTTTGCTTCTGGCTCAGAAGAAAGCTTCCATCTTCTTCCTTTTCAATCTGCATCCCCAAGTAGTAGCTGGCATTGCCCAGATGCTTGACTTCTAATTCTTTGTTCAGGTTAGACACGATTTCGTCAGTCTCTTTTGCTATTGTGGCAAATCATCAAATCATCCGCATAACAAAGAATGTACACCTCTCTGCCATTTCTGTGCCTTGCGTAGAGACAGGGATCAGCTTTGCCTTGAACAAAGCCTTGCTTAAGAAGTACTTGGTTCAACTCCTTATTTCATGCTCTTGCTGCTTGCTTCAAGCCAAAAATCCCCTTCTGAAGTTTGCAAATGAGTTGCTGTGTCTTGGGACTGGCAAAGCCTGGAGGTTGCAGCATGGACAGTTCTTCCTCTATCTCTCCATGTAGAAATGCAAGCTTTACATCTAGGTGTTCAACACTCATGTTCCTGGAAGGTGCTAGACTTAGGAGCGTTCTGACTGTGGCATGTTTTATAACAGGAGCAAAACATTCATCGTAATCAAGTCCATATTTTTGTGAATAGCCTTTTGTAACTAGTCTAGCTTTGTATCTTTGTACTTCTCCATTTTCATCTTGTTTGGCTTTGAAAACCCATTTGCATCCTATGGCTTTCTTGCCTTTTGGTAGTTTTGCCAAAGTCCATGTTTTGTTCTTGTGTAGAGCCTCTAGCTCTTCTTGTGCTGCTTTCTTCCACTTGCTTGCCTCATCTGGTGGCATTTGCTGCACTTCATTCCACGATGCAGGTTCTTTTGGTAACGATGACCTTGCGAGGTATGTCTCTCAGCTGGAACACCTTTGTTGGTTCGTGATGAGTGTCTTGGAGTAGGTTCAGGAGTGACACTTGGTGGTTCAACCCCTTCTGCATCCTCAACCTCATCATGTGACTCTGGTGGAGTTTCTGCCTGGGCCTCTATCTCCCTCTGGGTCGGTGTGGTGGTTGCATGTTCGAACGTTGGGCTAAACATCTCAAGCTGGTATCTGCCCTGTTGGTTTCTGCGTAGTCATCATCAGCGTGACTATGGTAGCCTCTCTCTCATTCATCGAAGTACACCACTCTGCATGTGCTTACTTTTCCTGTCTTGGGGTTCAGGATTCTGTATCCCTTGCTTCCTGGAGCATACCCGATCATGATGCCTTCTTCAGCTCTGGGGTCTAGTTTGGATCTCTTCTCCTTTGGTATGTGTGCATAAGCCTTGGATCCAAATACCCTCAGATGCTTTACGCTTGGTTTGCATTCATGCCATAGCTAAAAAGGTGTTACCTTGTTGGCTTTGGTTGGCAGTCAATTCTGTAAGTATGTAGCTGTTAAAACAGCATCTGTCCAGTATTTGTCAGGCAGATCTGCTTCTAAAAGCATACATCTTACCATGTCCATTAGTGAGTGATTTTTCCTTTCTGCAACTCCATTTTGTTCAGGTGTGTATGGAGTGGTTAGTCTGTGTTCTACACCTAGTTGTGTTAGGTATGTTTGCATGGTTTGTGAAATACACTCACCTCCTTGGTTGCTTTGGAGGGCTTGAGGGGTTCTGTTGAACTTGTTGGTCACCATGGCCAACCAAAGCCAACAAGGTAACATATTTATTTCTGCCCACTGATGCTTGAAGAGGACCACACAAATCAGTGTAGACAAGTTTAAGTGGCTTGGTTGCCCGCCCTTCCCTTTGTTTGGGTATGGCTGGTTTTGTTGCTTTTCCTTTGATGCATATCACACATTTTGATTGGCATTTATCATGGTTGCTTATTTCAAAATCTCTTACCATGCCTTCAGTTTTCATTCTGAAGATTGCGTTAAAATCACAGTGTGCAAAATGTCTGTGCCAGATGGTGGCACTGTTGTCCTGCGTCTACCAGGTGCACTGTGAACAACTGCTACCAGATGTCAGCAGCAAAAGGACAGGTGAGGCTGACATCTCGTAGGAGTTGTTCGCAGTGCACCTGGTAGACGCCATCCTTTTGAAAGCCTGTAACATAAATCTTTTCTCCACTGGTGACTTTACATTGTGCATTAGCACTAAAAATCACATCAAAACTTTTGTTGTTCAGTGTTGAGACACTAGCAAATTAACTTCTAAATCTGGCACATAGAAAACATCTTCTGCTACAAGATCTTTGTATTCACCTCCATTGATGCATCGCAGTGGCACCCTTCCTTTTCCTTGAATCGAAGTTGAATTGCCATCTGCTAATGTTATGCTTCCTTCTGTGGTTTCATTTAGCTCACAAAAGTCACTTTTATTCCCACATAGATGCCTGCTGGCCCCTGAATTGATTATCCATCATCTAGGATATTTATTGGTATCAGCTTTTTAAACAATGTGTAAAGCCTTTTCACCTTTAAAAGATTTTTCCTTGGATTTATCCTTGGAAAAAACCTCCTTGTCCTTATTTCTGCAGAATCTTGCAATATGTCTTTGCTTTTTACATGAACCACACACAGTGGCTCTTTGTTCTTTCCTTTTGTTTTTCTGATATGTCACTGATTGCTTTGGCTCATGTCTACCCTTCATTGCTAGGTAACCAATGTCTCTGCCAAGCTCTCTATTGTTACGTAGATTATTTTGCCTTCGGCATTCTGATCTGATCATTCCAAAAATTTGAGAAAGGATTTTCCTTTCTATATTCAGACCAGCAACAGATGGAAAAAAATTATTTGGTAAAGTACTCAGCACAAAAGACATCTTAAATTTTTCATTCATGAGATTCTGGACTGTGCTCAGCTGGTCAAGGATTGCCTGTAGCTTCATCAGGTGGTAATTTACATTTCCACTGTCTTCCAAATTGCATGTATGCAGTTCTCGTAACAAAGAGATCACTTTCTGATCATCATACAGGGTGCATAAATTCTCAATCATTTCCTTAGCAGTAGAAATATTTTTAATCTCTGCTAATCTGTGATCTGGGAGGGATCTGGAATTTTAGCTCACTTATCCTTTTTCTTCCACTGTCTTTTGGCTTCCTCCCCATCCTCTGATTTAGGTTCAGGAAAATCCAGAGCATCTAAGCATTCTTCAAAATCTAGCTGCATCCTTAATCTGAACAGCCATGCTGAGTAATTATCCTCAGTCAATCTTGGTATGGGGGAAACTCCCTCCTCCTTCTCCATTGTTCAGAGAGAAGAAGAAAAATCTTTCTGAACTTTGCTTTTTAAATGTGCAAGAGGCTTCCTTTTGGCTGTGAGGCCAAAGCCTTTTCAAAAATTGTTCTTGGTGAGTATACTGGACTCTGCTGGGCTGCACTGGTCTGTACTGGACCCATATCCCTTGATGGAGTTTTTAAAGGTTAATAAAAGAACTCCAAGCAGCAAACAACAATCTTGCAGAGTAGAAGCGTGAACCAAAAAAAGGAACTTGCACATTAAGCTTAATTACATTCAGAAATAAATTCAGTCTTCACACTGTAGTTAGATGAAGTAAATAGAGATAGCTTACTTTTATTTAGTAGATCTGGATACAGGTAGGTTCATAGTAGAAAGCACTTAATCATCACTGGTTCTTGGTAGCAGAGGGTGGTTGAGGGAGGGCTGCATTCCTGCAGCTGCTCCTGCTTGCACGCTTGCCAGAAGGGTAAAGGAGATTGTTAATCCCCAAACTCAAGAAGAAGGAGAAAGAGGAAGTCAGGGGAGCCACGTAACATCCCACAAGCACAACAGAGATGTGATTTCCAAAGTGCCCCCTTATGCTTATGAGACAATGCTGAGTTGGCCCCTGATAATTCCAACACAGACTACCAAGTGCCCAAACTTTGATCACATGACCATGGGGGCCCTGCAACAGCCATAACAGCAGGGACTGGGTGTAAGTACCATTCATTCAGTGCCAAGGTCACTGAACAAATGCTCATAGCTCAAGGATTATCTGGACTGCAATTTGCTCCACATGAATTTACTCCAAAGATCACCCAGAAGCTTCAATGGATCAAGAATACAACTGCTTGAGTCATGGTGGGTAGATGAACATTTCCTGTGCAAGAGCCCCATTTTGAGAGCTGCACGGGTTGCCAATTGCCTCCCAGGTATAATGCAAAGTGCTGGCTGTCTCCTTTAAAGCCCTACATGGCTCAGGGACTGGCTGTCACAGGCCGCCTACTCCCAATGGCTTTTGTCAATCAGCCAGCTCAAGCAGCTCCAGATTGCTCCTTTAGGGACTCCCATCTACGCTGTACCTGAAACACCACGTCTGGGTTTGGTTGCCACAAAACAGGAAGAATGCTGAGAAAGAGTGCCGGGAAGAGCCACAAAGGCAGCGATGGGCTCGGAGGCTAAATCCTAGGAAGGGCAATCTGATATCCTCAGCTAAAAAATGAGTAGGCAGAGAAGAGAAACGGTTGCAGTTCTCCATCCTTGAAGCACTGCCACAGGGAAGGGGAGGACAAGAACCAGCTGGTTGAAGCTCTGCAGAAGGAGACCCAACCTCGAAATCAAGAGGAGCATCCCAACCATGAGAACTCAGAAGCCATGGATCGGCTGGCCTCCTGGAATCGCGGGGGCTCCGTCCCTGGAGGTTTCCAAGCAAAGGCTGCACAGCCATTTCAAATTCAAACTGGTCAATGGCCAGCAAAGTGAAAAAAGAATAAGAAACAGTGACCAAAAAAATAAGGGTTTTATTCAGCGGCAGTAATGATATTGAAAAGGGCAATGGGAAAATGCTTATGGAAGGAGCTCAGGTTCGCTCCGAACGCAAGGAAAGCATCTCTTGACGAATGGGGCCCTATTGGACCTCCCGCCTGCCCTCCTCTCCCCTGCTGAGAGTAAGAGGTGAGGAGAGCCAGAGAAAAGGCTTTACCAAACAAGGTTGAACAACCAGTTTGCCGGTATTAAAGGTTTCCAACATGAAACCCAGCACCGAGAGTTGGCTGTCACACCCAGATGCATCTGCTGTGCCAGGTCAAAGACTCCCAGAGTGCCTTGGACTGCAAGAAGATCAAACCAGTCCATCCTCCAGGAAATAAAGCCAGACTGCTCACTTGAGGGAATGATATTAAAGGCAAAACTGAAATACTTTGGCCACATCATGAGAAGACAGGACACCCTGGAGAAGATGCTGATGCTGGGGAGAGTGGAAGGCAAAAGGAAGAGGGGCCGACCAAGGGCAAGGTGGATGGATGATATTCTAGAGGTGACGGACTCGTCCCTGGGGGAGCTGGGGGTGTTGCCGACCGACAGGAAGCTCTGGCGTGGGCTGGTCCATGAAGTCACGAAGAGTTGGAAGCGACTAAACAAATAAACAACAACATTTTCTGATTTCGGTTTAAAAGGAGTTTTATAAGGAGTCTTGATTTGAATCCAACTCCTCTGAACTGGGGCCTAACCCGAAATCTTACAAATGATGGGCTGTGAAGTAAATGGGTAAGGATATCAGGAGAGGAAAATCCCCAACTCAAAAATATAAAGGGAAGTTCTGCACAAAAATGCAGGCTTGGGTGAAAATAATGTCCAAGCATGTTTCAGCCCACACTCTTCCACAGCTGCAAGCTTCTCCTTGCACAAGGAGAAGCTTGCAGCTGTGGAAGAGTGTGGGCTGAAACACACGCAATGTTTAGCGCAAACATTTAAGAAACAATGAACAGGAATCGGCCTTAAAGGCAAAGGTGGCTCCCAGGGACTCCAAGAGAATCACCACTAATTTTTCTTGACAATAATATGGACATGGTTTGCTACTCCCTTTTTTTTTTAATGCCAACTTTGTTATTTTTACAAATAACTCAAGGCGGCAAACATACCTAATACTCCTTCCTCCTCCTATTTTCCCCACAACAACAACCCTGTGAGGTGAGTTGGGCTGAGAGGGAGGGACTGGCCCAAGGTCACCCAGCCAGCTTCATTCCTAAGGCGGGACTAGAACTCTCCTACCGCGCCTGATTGGCTCTTGGGCTGAGAGAGCGCGACTGGCCCAAGGTCACCCAGCCGGCTTTCATTCCTAAGGCGGGACTAGAACTCACAGCCTCCTGGTTTCTAGCCTGGAGCCTTAACCACCAGACTTCCCTTCCCCCTTCCTAATTTACAACCCAGGACTTCTGGTGGTCTCCCATCCAAGAATTAACCAGGCCAGATCCTGCTTAGCTTTTCAAAACTAGTCAAGATTGGCTAAGTGCCCATCCACCATGTCCACCATGGGTAACCGTTTTAGCAGTAGAACTACTGTGGCATGGCTTCCAGCATCATAGCAACATGCAAGCCACCACAGTACGACAAACTGACAGACAGGTGGTGGAAGCGCCACCATAGGACCTGCACTAAAGATGAAGACTCAAACTTGAATGAAGTTTGCCTCCTACTGCCTTTATGGACAGGGCCACGCACTTTTCTTTGGCCCCTATAAAGATATATTTTGCCACTGCCTTCTTCTGGGATATTCCTCCACTTCCCGGTCTAGTCTGAGATTTCCGTGTGGTCTCCCATCCAGCTATTAATCACAAAGAAGATTTAAATCGGTGTTTTTCAAACTTGGCCACATTAAGATGTGTGGACTTCAACTCCCAGAATTCTTAAAGTGGCCAAGTTTGAAAAACACTGATTTAAAGGGAGAAAACCCTGGTTGGGCTTTGAAGGGGTAAAGAAGAGATGTAAAGCTATGGGCAGGTGTGGGGGGGGGTGATTTCAGCCAGGCCTCCAAGTACTTCAAGAAGGGAGGCACTCTGTCAATGCTCAGAGGCAAACTCATTAGCAGTTAGTGTTAGACGAGGACCCTCATGCCCTCTCAGCTTCACCCACCAGCTTGCAGGGGTTTGGAAGCATAAAACACGGGGGGCGGGGGGGGCGGGTAGTGCTGAATCCCGGGAGACCAAGAGGCCGCACTCAACGCTACCTGGCTAAACCTCCCGCTCTGTCCGCGATGAGGATCCGGCGCTTTCCCGGAGCGCCCGGGGATGCAACGTGGTCAACGCAATACACGCAACAGTGCAGTACAAACCACAACAGCCACGGCAACCGGAACCCTTTTGGAGGTCGCAAAACGCCTCCGCCCCCTCCACGGGGCAATTTGGCAACCTCGGAAGGGTCGCCCCAGTCTCTGCTTCTGCGCCTTCCCCGCTGCGGGCCGCCCAGCCTCGCTGGGGGGGGGGGTAATATTGGCTCAGCTGCTGCCCCCCTTCCCTGGCCGGACTGCGGGCCACCACTTAAACGCCCCGCCGGAGAGCAAGGGCTGTTGCCAAAAGAGGGGCGGGAGGGCTGAAGGAGCCGGGGCGGGCAGGTGCGGGGGGGGAGCAAGGCTGCCCACCCTGGGGGCCTCCTGGCCCAATGCCGCGCGCTGCCCCTCGGGAGCTCCTGCCCACCCCGGAGAACGAGCCGGGCGCCAAGCCCACCTCCCCTGCGCCAGCCGCTGCCAGCGCCTCTGGCCGGCCCGGAGGGAGGAGGGGGGGCGAAGGGAGGGGCCCCTGCGCCCCCCCAGGTCCAGCCTCCCGCCCCTTCCCCCCCGCTCCCTCCCCGTTCACACGGACACCCGCAACCGGCCAGCTCAGTCTCTCCCGATAAGGCGCCGCCCAAGCACAAGAGCCGTCTTGGCGACCTCGGGGGTCCCTCTGCTGTCTCCCTTTCCGGCCCTGAAACCGAATTTCGGCACCCGACAGAACCCGCCGGCTGAACTAACCCCCTCCCGGGTTCTCGCGGCGCCCTGACCCTGAAGGAGACCCCACCGAGCGACCCCTCACACGCTCCTGTAGGAGCCGAGTCCGCCCGGGAGGAGCGCAGCGCAGCCCGCGACGGCGGCGCCGCCTCCGCTCCTGGCCGCGTCTGCTCCGCGGGTCGGGCGAACGCAGGCGCGGGGTCTCCCCCCCAAGCAACCCGCGTTGATGCCTCCCGGGAAGGACACCGAACGCTCACTCCAACGCGGCCCCAGCCCCTTCCCCGTCATCCCCAGCCAACCCTCCGGGAAGGTGGCGATGGGAGTTGGAGGTCCACACGGCTGGAGGGAGCCGAGCGGGGGGGGGCTCTTCTCCCCCCCCCATTCCTCTGGCTGGCATTGCCGCTGCGCCGGCTACCTAAGGATGTCCCCGGGCCCTTCGCCCCCCCACCCTCCTGTCCCCAGAAGGCCCCCCAACTTCCCCAGGAGGAAAAGGCAGCCGGCGCGAAAGCGGGGAGCTGAATTCGGGCCCGGGCGCCCAACTGATGCCCTCCGGGGTCGCCAAGGACACCCGCCCTCCCGCCTTGCCCCCAGTCCCAACGCCAGACCTGCCCCCGCCGCCGCCTCTCCTCGGCCCGCTCTCTTGCAGGCTCCGCTCCGGGAGGGAAATGGGCGACCGCGGCAAGCGGCGCTCGGCGGGGGCCGGCGAGGGCGAGGGCGGGGCTGAGCCCGGCCTGCCTCTGAGTGTGGGCAGAGCGCCGAGGGGCCTCGCAGGGCAGTGGGTGCGTTCTGCGGCTCAACGCCTCTGCAAAACTGGGCTGGGCACCGCTGACTCCGAGGGTGTGCAGAGGGCGAAATGAAAGAGTAAGAATCGAGATTGATTGGAGGGAGCTTTATGCCTGGCGGCAGAAGGAGACAGTGCTCCTGAGCGTGTGCAGAGGCCTCCCCATCCCCACCCCCCAGTCCAGCAGTGGCTCTGAGGTTTTGCTACCAGATGCGGACCAGGAAAGGGTCTCCCCCCCCCCCCCGCTTCCCACTGCGAGGCAGGTGGGAGGAGCCCTGAGGCCATCCCCCCCTTTGGCAGAAAATGTGTGTGTTCACCGAAGGTACACAGCAGAACTTTCTGCCTTTCGAGGGGCCCCAAATCGGTGGTCAATGCCCGCTGGATAATCGAGGAAGGCAAAGACGACCAAACAGAAGTCAGAACAGTTTGTGCTTCAAGGATAGCACGAAGGCCTTCGATCGTGTCGATTGTGCCAAATTGTGCCATGCGCAATGGGAGCCCTGGAACATCTCCGTGTCCGCATGAGCAACTTGTCTGCAGGACAGGAAGCCACAGCCTGGATGGAACCAGCGGAACCGGCTGGCTCCAGGCTGGCTGGGAGGGCAACAAGGCCGCAGACCCTCCGTCAGCACCTGCTCATTCAGGCATTCACACACACAGTCAAGAAACCGGAGTTCTTTGAACTGGTTTGTTGAAGCGTAATGAACGGTACAGAAGGCAAGCTGCGAATAAAGAATTCCTGCCGAAACCTGCTTTAAACTACATTCCCTTAGCTAGTCCCCTTTCCCACGAAGCGTGTCACTCCCCCCCCCATCCAGATGGCATTCCTGTCGCATCTCCACCTCGCGTCCTTGATGTGCTCATAGCCAAAACAACCCCTTACGCTCCAACTTCACACACCCCCTCCCATCTTCCCCCCATCCTGCAACCTTTGAGAATGGCACGATGGGAGATGCCCTGATAAGGGTTTCTGTGAAACCTTTGATCGGGGGATCTGACACCTGTTGGCAGATGCTGGGAAAGCCTTTAGCCCAGGAGAGGTCAAAAAAGTCACACACCAAGCATTTCTATAAAATAATTTATTTACAGAAAGCAAAAACAAAAGCAAAACATTTAAAGGACTTAGCTCCCTTTGGAGCAAGCCTTGCTTGCCTACATTGCCGGCAGAGAGAAAAAAAAGAAGTGAGAACAAGTCCGGGCAGGGTTCCTCCCCCCCCAGGTGATTTGCATGAAGCACGTGAGAGGAGACAATCTAATACAACCTTTTAACCCGGCCAAAATGATTAGGCACAATAGCAGTCTTAATCTATTAGTAGGAAAACCTCAACAACACCCACCCCTCCTTCCTTCAACCTATAGGCGGAATCTGCACTGAGGGAAGCCGGATCGGAAGGGGTGAGTGAGCGTGGTGTGAAACCAGAGGAAGAAACCTCAGCAACCTCCACTGTGCTGGTGATGCTGCTTTGATAGCCGAAAATACAAAGGATCTGCAAGCCCCAGTTCTGAAAGTCAAAGAGCACAGTGAAAAAATGGGTCTAAAATTAAATATAAATACGAATGACAGCAGGCACAGCAACCGGCCTTGGGATTGGCAGTGAAGGTATTGAAGGGGCAGAGAGCTTCTGCCTTTTGGGATCAACCATCAGCTGCCAAACAACCAGTCGAGAAATATGCCACAGAAATATGCCAAATATGCACTCAGTAGGCCTAGGAAAAGAGATTCAGAGGCCGGGATGCCTCTCTGCCCACAAAGATCAGAATCATGCAAGCCGTGGGATTCCCCATTGTTTGGTGTATTATTTTCTGCTGCAGATTAAGGTTACTATGGTAACTAACCATTTTGGCTGGGTGAAGAGGTTGAATTTAGTTGTCCTCTTTTCAGGTGTTAATAGTTGCAATTGCCTAAAGCGAGGGCAGTTTTTTTGTTTCAGTTCCTTCTCTTTTAGGCTTGTAGAGAGTATGCAGCTGAGGGAGATCTCTCTCCTCTCTGAGAGCCGGTGAGAATGCAGAAGTCTGTAAATATGTTTTTGTGCTTTCTGTAAATAAATTTATTTTTATAGAAATGCCTGGTGTGTGACTTTTCTGATCTCTCCTGGGCCAAATGCTTTCTAGCACTCTGCCAACAGGTTATGGGCCCAGTAAGCAGCCCAGTAAACCCAGTAAACCCCCAGAGAGAATAGAGAGATCAGCTCCACACCTCATGCACAATTAAAGGCAGGTAGCAAAGACCTGTGAAGATTTTCTTTGGAGCTGCCTGGAGATTTTCCAGCAACTGCCGGTCTACAGGACAAAGAAGCTAGCTGAGGTGACTTGCAAAAGAAGGAAGAAGCCATGGCTACCTCCCAACGATGCCTCTGGAGCACCTATCAGAGACCAACTATTTGAATTGGGCCCTGAAGATGGAGATGTATCTTTGCAGAGAGAATCTTTGGCTGCCAATTGGTGAGCAAACCCCCCAAAATCCCAGTGCTGAATGGCTTAGACAGGATGAGTGGGCTAGAGCCACCACTATCCTGGGAGTTGAGGACAATCAGCTAGTCCACGTGCGAGGCATGCAGTCTGCAAAGCAACTTTGGGACGCTTTGAGAGACTTATATGTAAAGGCAACAGCAGGGAGTAAAGTTACTCTGACGAAAAAGCTGTACAGAGCCTACCTTGCAGAAGGAGATAGCCTTCCTGAGCACCTGCATTATATTCAGCAGCTGTTTGTTGAGTTGCAGGAGAGAGGAATGGAATTTACACCTCTCACAAAATCCTATATCCTCCTGTCCTCACTAAATGAAACGTGGGACACACTGATTTGTACCCTGGAGGCTATGCCTGAAGCAGACCTCACCCCATCGTATGTTACACAGTGCTTACTCACTGAATGGGAGAAGAGAGAGGAAAGATCCCCCCCCCCATCTCTTCTGGAAAGCTGCAACACCAGAAAACGAGGGAAAAGAAGGGAAAGGAACCTGAGGCCACAGCGCTAGCCAGCCAGCGATGCTTCACTTGCGGTTCAGCTGGACATTTGCAAAGAGACTGTGCCTTGAGACCCAAGAGTAGAAAGACAGAGAAGAAGAACACAAGGGCAACACAGAAGAAGGCTCTTCAGACAACCCAAATTGCACAGGTTGCTGAGAAGGGTAATTCTGATGTATGGGTGTTAGATTCTGGGGCCAATTGTCATTTATGTAATTGTAAAAGCTCTTTTGTGTCACTGTCTAAAACTGAAAGACAAAGTGTATCTTTGGCTGATGGGTCTGTGACCAAAATTATGGGACAAGGTGACTTGTATTTATCCTGCTTGGGAGAAACTGTAAAAGGTGTGTTCTATGTGCCAAATTTACAATCAAACCTTTTATCTGTGGCACAATTGGCTGCAACAGGGTATATCATAACATTTAAGAAAAATGGTTGTGAGATACGTAAAAATGGGAAATTGTGTGCTACTGGTATGTTAAAAGGCTCCTTGTACATTGTGCAAAATGCAAGGAAGCCAAGCTGCAAGGCTGCGGTTGGCAACACGCCATATCATGACCAATGTGTACACCTGATGCACAGGAGATTTGGCTATGCTAATTTCAAGTATATAGCAGAAATGCCACAGCTGTGTGCTGACCTAAAGATAAAACCCTGTGATAAATACTTAGACTGTGTAGTTTGCAAAGAGTGCAAAACACTAAAAGCTCCTGTGAGTAAGCACAGTGACAGAGTTACAACTAGACCTTTGGAAATTGTACACTCTGACATTATTGGTCCTTTTGCTCCAAGTCTTGGACAAGCAAGGTATGCAATGACCATCATTGATGATTTCTCAAGATACACATTTATCTACATCTTAAAACATAAATATGAGGCATTTGAGAAATTTAAAAGTTTTGTGACATGGGCAAATGGAAAATTCCCTAGGCCTGTATCTGCACTCCAGTGTGATAGAGGAGGAGAGTACCTTTCTCACAAATTCAGAAGGTTCCTAGTGGAAAAGGGGATAGAACAAATTCTTTCTAACCCGTACACCCCTCAGCAAAATGGTGTTGCTGAAAGAAAGGGCAGAACCTTGCAAAATGCGATGGAATGCATGCTAAAAGATTCACATTTATCTTTTAAGTATTGGGGAGAGGCGATGTCTACTGCCTGTTATGTACAAAACAGATTGTATAATTCTGTGATTCAGGACACTCCATTCCATTTGTTTTATGGTGTGAAACCAAAGGTAAACCATCTTAGAGTGTTTGGTAGCACTGCTTGGGTTCATATTCCAAAACAGCAGAGAAGGAAAGGAGGCCCCACAACAAAGGAAGCCATTTTTGTTGGCTATGAACAAAGCCAGAGGAGCTACAGGTTCATAGTGGGAGAGAAATTGATAATTAGCAAAAGCACTTCTTTTGCTGAGCAAAACTGGGGGAGATTAAACTCTAGCTCTCCAGTTGATCTGACCACCACAAGAGAACAGCAAGGACTTGCTGATGGTGATCTTTTGCCTGATGAGGACCTAAAACAGAAAAGCAAACTCAAGATCTGTCTGATGAGACAGATGCTTCTCAGGAAAGTGATAGGAGTCAAAATTTAAGCCCTGTATTACCTCGCAGATCTCAGAGGAGTAATAAAGGCGTTCCTCCATCACATTTGCAGGCTGAAACAGTAAAGGCTTTTCACATATTCATAGAACCTGAGTCCTTAGAACAAGTGAATGCTTTACCACCAGAGATTGCACAAAATTGGCATTCTGCCATGCAACAGGAATTAGCATCCTTGAAAGAAAATAAAACATGGAAACTGGTAAATCTACCTCCCAATGAATGCTGTCTGGGTTGTAGGTGGGTTTTCATACTGAAAAGGGATGCTGATGGCAAAATCCAAAAATATAAAGCAAGGTTGGTTGCAAAAGGGTTCACACAAAGGAAAGATTTAGACTTTGACAAGACTTGCGCCAGTTACTAAAGGTGAATCAATTAGATTACTGTTAAAAATTGCTGCACTCAAAGGAATGTCAGTTCACCACTATGACATTCAAACTGCATTTCTCTATGGTGATTTAGACCACAAATTATACATGCAGCAACCCCCTGGCTATGAAAAAGGGGAAAATCTGGTCTGTGAACTGCAGAAGTCAATCTATGGGTTAAAACAAGCTGCTAGATCCTGGAACCAAAAATTAGATGAAAAACTGCAGAATTTTGGTTTTGAAAAAGGAAAAGCAGATCCATGTGTATATATGAAGAAAGACAAACAAGGCTGTACGTATCTGTGCATTTATGTTGATGATTTGCTGCTGTTCACATCAACAGAAAAACAAAGGCTTGATTTTGAAGCCTGCATGAAAAGCCATGTCACATTTTAAAAAAAGGCCTTGGAACAGTAACAAATTACCTAGGTTTGGAAATACACAGGGAGAAGGATGGTAGCTTTCTGTTAAACCAAAGGGGAGATAATGTTAAAATGTTGTGAATGGAAAGACATACAGAGTTGTCAAAGAAAATTGGTTTGTGTCTCATTCTGTAGCATAAAAAGGGGAGTGTTTGGTATATTGTTTGCTGCTACAGATTAAGGTTACTGTGGTAACAAATGATTTGGGCCAGGTGCAGAGGTTGAATTTAGTTGTCCTCTTTTCAGGTGTTAATAGTTGCAATTGCCTGAAGTGAGGGCAGTTTTTTTGTTTCAGTTCCTTCTCTTTTAGGCTTGTAGAGAGTATGCAGCTGAGGGAGATCTCTCTCCTCTCTGAGAGCCGGTGAGAATGCAGAAGTCTGTAAATATGTTTTTGTGCTTTCTGTAAATAAATTTATTTTTATAGAAATGCCTGGTGTGTGACTTTTCTGATCTCTCCTGGGCCAAATACTTTCTAGCACTCTGCCAACAGGTTATGGGCCCAGTCTGGTTTTCATGTTGGGGTTTAAGGAAGGGAGTCCCCCTTGGGGGGCTTCATTTGCAGCACTCAAGGGGGGCCATGGAAAGTGTCAGGAAGACCCTGGGCACATGCAGAGCACTTTTCCCCAACCCCACTGATAACCAAGAGCTGCTGGTCTGTGGTTCATCTAAAGACTCGAACCCTGGAAGTTATTCCCCATTCGGGGGGGGATTAGTTCCACCAGGCTGCCGAGCGTATGCAGAGTGCCTGCCCCACTGAAAACAGAACTTGCCATTTGGGCCAGCCAATAGCTCACGCACAACCTGCTCCCCTGTCAGCTTTGCAAGATGCCAAAGACAAAATGTTGAAAAGTGCCCCTGAGTGTTTTCATAGAGTAACCAGAAACTGTAAATCATCCATCCTTTGGAGCAACCAAGGTGCTGAGATTTTGTTCAGAAAACATTCATAGCCCTGGTTTTCTCAAGTGGGTTGGCACAAGGCAAGGACCAGGTTCTCACAACCCTGGAGCCTAAACCATACCTGTCTAGTCAGCGGTTCATCGTGTTGTGTGAACTCAAAGAGTGGGTGGGGTTAATGCAAATCAGGGGTCCTTCAGCTCTAGGAACTTATTGGCTGGGGTAGAAGGGGGACCCCTCAGCAGCAATCCCAGAGTTCCCAAGTCCTTGGCTCTGAAGGGCAACCACAGCCCCTGGCAGCCAGAACCACCCTGGGACACCCTTTCTCTGCCCTGGGCCACGTGGGATGCCCTCTGCCCTTGCACAGAGGCACCATTCCAGAGAAGGTTCTGATTCCTGGCAAGGGGGGGTTGCTGAAACTTCTGCAGGTGTTGGGGGCAGAATTGTCCCAGCCCAGCCAGACCCGGGCATATCCTCACATTCCCGGGGCAAAGTTCTGCCAAGCTGGCATGGGAAGAAGACATCAAAAGGCCTTCAGGTTTTTACCTGGCGGGTGTGGGAATCCCTGGTTTTCTGCCATGATACAGAAGGTGGGTGGGAAAATAAAGGCTGGTGCCCATGCCCATAAGGCATCCATGACACAGTAAATCCATGAGTGCGGTAACTAGGTTAAATGCATTACATAAAGGGAGCATTTAGGAAAGATGCAAGGTTCCCTTGTTCCGATCCCAATCTGATAGCATGACTCGTCTGATCTGTCTGATCATGCTACACCCTCGGGCTCTGGGATGAAAGTGTAGCTGTGGCGGCCTCCCGAAACTCGTCCTTGGAGGTTTTCCTCTCTGCCCCTCAACAGGTGGGGGGGAAAAGATGAAGGGAGGGGAATCAGCCCCTGGCTGAAGGCTACCACTTGCCCATCTGCCCTGATGATTCCTTGGCTCCATCTGAATGTCACCCTTTCTCTAACAGTCTTCTTTTTATTACCTCAGCACCTTTGTGGATCTCAGCTGATCTCAGAAAAGGCCAGCAGGGTCCAGCCAGCTCAGTGCTTAGATAGGAGACCACTAGGAGATCCCAAGTCCTGAGTCTATGATTCTATGACCTCCAAGTTCCCTTCTCCCTTTATGAGCCTATGATTCTATGACTTCCAAGGTCCTTTCTCACTTTATTAGTTTATGATTCTATGACCTCCAAGGTCCCTTCTAACTTTATCAATCTATCATTCTTTAACCTTAAAGGTCCCTTCTAACTTTAGAAGTCTATGATTCTATGACCTCCAAGGTCCTTTCTTACTTTAGGAATCTATGATTCTGTGACCTCCAAGGTCACTCCTAACCCTATGAATCCATGGTGTATGAAATGAATTCACATGGGCCAGATGGCATCCCATGCCTTTTATTAAAAGGGTAACTGATGCTCAGCATTATTGTGCAAAAGCAGGCACTAAGTCTTTGTCTAACCTGGCTAAGCATGTAAGGGAAATTAAGTTCAAATGTATGAACCGGAGTTCTTTATTTGTTTATTTTCTATCCCGCCTTTATTATTTTTATATTTTTTATATAATATATTTTTTATATTTTTATATTTTGAGTTATTATTTATAACTCAAGGTGGGGAACATACCAAATACTCCTTCCTCCTCCTCTTTTCCCCACAACAACAACCCTGTGAGGTGGGCTGGGCTAAGAGCGAGCAACTGGCCCACGGTCACCCAGCCGGCTTTCGTGCCTAAGGCGGGACTAGGACTCTCAGCCTCCTGGTTTCCAGCCCGTTGCCTGAACCACTAGACCAAACTGGCTCTCATAAAATAGACTCTCATACAACTGACTCTCATTTTATCGTAAAATCTGATAAAAATAATAAGCTACAATCTTTCTTCTCAAGAAGAAATTGTCTACCCACCCAGTTTTCAGCATTTTTAATCTGGACTCTTTAAAATCCACCATTATCCCGAACATCAGCAAACATTGCATATTATTTGGGAGAACCCAAAGGGTCACCTTTGCAGTGCTCAGCAGATTCTGTACATTTATCTTTCCACAGTTTAAATGTTAGTCTAGCAAATATTCCTTTGTTTACCAAGCAAGTTGCTTGAGCAGGACGCTTCTTTGCTTCAAGAAGTCAAAGAAGCCCTGAGCTGGAGGAAGACCTGAAGGCCATCTAGTCCAACCTAAACACAGGAATTCGAACTAGAACCGTCCCCTCAGAGGTTTGCCACGTATTCCCTTCCAACTACAGGCCTCCCCAAACTTGGTTGCACCAGGGAGCTCATCAACAGCAGCCGGTGGGGAAAAGATGGCTGTTCCCCTGCTGCTGACGGGGTGGGATTGGGGGCAAAGTGTCTGGCTGTCTGGCCCACACCTCAATTTGGCTACCGCATTAACCTGATTTCTGGATTTGCACAAGGCACACAACAACAAATTGGTGAGGGCACGGGTAGAAAAATTAGTGTTTAATGCTTGCTTGCTGACAGACAATATTAGATGCTTGTGGTTAAGTTTCAGGAGGAAGTGGGTTGAACAGATGACTAACAGCAGGTAAAAGGCCTGCTGTACTTGGAGAAAGGGAAGACTGGTTTCAAGGTATTCAGAAATCACAGAACGACCTAGTTACACCACCACCAGCTGACCTAGCTGTAACCTAAGGGCGAATTGACATAATAAAATGCACACCCCTAAGGTGGGGGTCTTAGGAAACATAGAACTTGATAAGGAATCTCATTAAGTGAGGTCTATCTGTTTTGCAACGTGCTCTACATGGGGCTGCCCTTGAAGACTATCTGGAAATTACAACTGGTACAGAATGCAGTGGCATGTGCCATTCCGGGCACCCCTTGGTCTGCCTGTTTTACACCACTACTGCGCAAGGTACCCTGGCTTCCAGTTTCTTTCCTGGTGCAATTCAAGGTGCTGGTTATCCCCTTTAAAGCCTCAAATGGCACGGGGTCAGGTTATTTGAGGGACCGCCTTTCTCTGAGGGCACCAGCCCACCCCACTCAGCCAGACAGGGTGAACATGCTCCAGGTCCCTTCTCTCAAATGTTTTAGTTTGGCTGTTTATTTATTTATTTAAGTGTAGTAGCCGCCCAACTCTAGCAGACTCTGGGACCCAGATGTTGTCATTTAGTGGGATTTAGGAAGCGTGCCTTTTCCATGGTAGCCCCTGGCCTCTGGGACATCCTTCCCCTGGGATCTGGTCCCCCAATCGCTCCCCATCCTTCCGGAAGGCCTTGAAAAGGTGGCTTCCCCCAGTCATTGGGATCGGGCGAGAGCAGAACCCAGCACTCCTGGCTTTTATGCACTGGTTCGGCTTGGCTTAGGATGCTGGGAGTTGTTCTTTTGCAGTTGTTCTTTTTTTATTATTATTATTTTATTTTACTGCTGCTGCAAGCCACCTGAAATCACAGCTCACAAGATGGGCAGCCATAAACAAACAAGCTGTGTCCCCTTCCTGCTGAAGGACCCAAGGCCATGATGAGGAAGGCTTGCAGATCTCCCGTCACCCTTTCCATATTTTTAGCACCTTATCGCAGCCCTCACTGGACAATGTGCTCAGAGCAGGGCCTGGCGGTTCCCTAGAGCAACTACAAAATGCCAAAGCTGTTCTCCAGGAGGACCCTGCCCCACTGCCCTCATGCTTTCTCATCTGCTTGGCCCAAAGTTTGGGAAGGGGGCTTCGCCGCCGGACAATTTACAGCTACAAATAGAAAGTATCCAAAATTTGCTATGTTCCAGGTCTCCTCTAATTTAATCTACTGTCGCCGACCCTGCCTTCCTCTAGAGCCGGGTTTCTCAACCTTGGCAGCTTTAAGATGGGTGGACTTCAACTCCCAGAATTCCCCAGCCAGTGTAGCAAGACTCTAGAGAGAAAAGAGGGGGTGACACAGAAAGGGAAAGAGGGAAACGCACACAGAGAGCCCCGAATAAAATTGGCGTGGACAGCCCGGCTAAAGACATTCCTGGTTGCTTCCTTGAATGAGAACTTGGATGTCAGCATAGATTCAGGTTTCATCATGGTTGAAGAGATCATCTGGGCGTCCTGTTTGGATGTGGTTAGGCAGGTCCACATTTCTGCTCTTGTCCCTTGTTCTTACTATCATTCTCTGAACCTGTCTTGCCTTTGCTGTCTTCTGGGATGATTTTCATCTACCCAGTCTAGCCTACAGCCCTGGGATCTCCTGGTGGCCCCCCATCCAAGAAGTCAACAGTCTGACCCTGCTTTTCTCCTTTGAGATCACTTGAACTGGGCACAAGTAACTACAAAGAGCCCATAGGAGGAGGTCCCACTTGCAGCGGTCTGCTAGTCAGGTATGTGGGAAATGGCCTCCCTCCACACCACTCCTCAGCTCCCCTTTCCAGCTACAATTGGACCCCCCTTTCTCCATGTTCAAGAAGATCCTCAAGATGCATCTTTTTCACTTAAACTTCTGAAAGGCTTTATGCACTATTTACGAAATACATTTTTATACATGTGGCTGTTTTCTGTTTGCAACTATTGCATTACATTGACATTTTAATGGTGTGTCTTAATCTGAAGGCTATATTATGGCAGCCAGGTGGAGGAGGAGGAGGAGGAGGCGGCGGAGATGACGCCGGCTTTGCAATATGAATTTATAATGTAAGTATGATTTTTGGCAGTTTAAAGTGTGCCTTCCTCTTATTCCAACCACCAAGCAGACAGGTAAGTATGCTGAGCCTCCTTTGCTCTCCATGGACTTAGGCATGGAGTGTTGAAAAGCAGGCAAGGGATAGTTGATTTCTTCGCACTGGTGCGGTTGAGATGAACCGTGCAGGGCAAAGAAGAAAATTCCTAGGCTTTGGGCAGCCAGAGAGATTGAGGACCACCAGACGGTGCAAAACCCTTTCCAATCCGCCTGAAGCCGGGCTGGGGGAACCATGATTTAAATATCCCAGGGTGCCCTGGAGCAACGCCAAGCCAGAGAATTGTGGGGAATTTAAACGGAGAAGATGCACAGGGTTAAGGGGAGACCTGCCCTGCCGGCGGGTTTTAAGGCACTCCCTGATCTAGCCACTAGAGGGCAGGCCAAGCTCTCAAATGACTGGGCTGGAACTGCCTTTCCAAGGCTCAAATTATCCCACTTCGGGCACGTGATGCGCAGGCCCCGCTCTCTGGAGGAGGTTCGGATGCTGGGAAGGGTGGAAGGAAAGAGAAGAGGACGACGACCGGCAGCCGCGGGGTGGACTCAGTTACAGGGCCGTGGGGGCCCTTTTGGAAAGTCAGGAAGGAGGAAGTGGCAGCCTAGTCCTGCCCCTTTTTTATGCACAGGTCATGGCCACCACCTTGACCAATTTGACCCCCTCCCCCTGGCTGCCCCTGACTTCTAGTCCCATCATCATTAGGCTGCTCTGAACCTCTTTCAGTGGGAGCCCTGCTGTAAAGGGCAGCGTCCAGAACTGGACGCAGGATTTGAGGTGGATTTAACCAAAGCAGAGCAAAGGGAGACCTAAAGCTGACTTTTCTTATAAGCATATTATAGAAGGACAGAGCCTCGCTGCCTAAATCGGAATTCTGCAGCATAGGAGTCAGGGTGCCCTGATTCCGGGAGATTAATAGGTTAGAGCGATTTTTCTCAACCTTGGCAGCTTTAGGATGGGTGGACTTCAACGCCCAGAATTCCACCCATCTTAAAGTTGCCAAGGTTGAGAAACACTGGCTTAGAGGAAGGTGATATGGGACTGGAGGACATCCCTCTGAGGACTGGATGGAGGAAAGAAGACGGAGGAGAGACATGATTGCCAGGTTCAGGTCCATCAAGGGAAGCTACAGAGAAGATGGACAGGAACCTTCCTGCACGGACACGGAACCCAGGACCACAAATAATGAGGATGAGGTGCACCTGCCCAGATTTCGCTGAACCAGAAGGAAGAGCTTCCTGATCTCATAGTTTGCGTGGCAGCAGAAGTGGTGGGTTCTCCATCTGCGGAGGGTTTTAAGAAGAGGCTGGACAGCCTCCTGGATGGTAGGTTTTCTGCACGGTGCAGAGGGCTGGACTAGATGATCCTGGGGGGTCCCTTCCACCTCTGCAAGTCTGTGACTGTGAGCTGCAATAAATCTTCCAGCTGGGGACTTCTTGGAGTTACAAAGGCCCTTCTGGTTAATCAGGGCAGAGGGAGATCCTCCCTCGCTGGCCCCTTCGTTGCCCTCCCAAACCGGTCCCTGCAGGAAGGCCGGCTTCCTCTCCAGAAACTCTGTACTGGCAGGGATCGTGTCCTCAAGCGCCTGCTAGATCTGCTGGGGCCTGGGTGGGAACTGGGGTCAGATGGAAGGTGGCTGACCAGGGGACCCCGAGGAGGGTGGTCATGTCTGCTGGGTGCAACAGGCAGAATTCTACCTTCCCATTATTTGCCTAGGCCACCGCAAGAGCTAAGAAATAATAAGAAATAAAAAGGATTGCTGGATGTGGTCCTAGAGATGCCTCTGGGCTGAAATTGGATTCCCAAATCAAACCAGATCTGCAAGCAGCTGTCCTCTCATTTATCTCCTGTGGGCTGGTGTTCAAGGGTAGACTATTCCTGAGCACGGAGGTTTCCAAGGTCAGCAGCCCTGGAAAAAATTCCAGGTCAGGTGTCTAACAGTTATGCAAGAATGAGGATTTTAAATTATCATAAGAGTCAGTCTTCTCCATTGAAAGGCAATCCAGCATGCCAGCATATCAGCCTAGTTGAGACTTTTAAATAGTTTTTAACTGTGTTCTAAGTCAGATTGTTTTAGTTCTTGGGTGCTGCCTTGCAGCTGCCTAGTGTCATGAGTGCCGTTGAGCTGAAGTCATCAGCGCAATGGCACACATGACAATAGCAAGGAAACAGGAGAAGGGGCTCAAGATAAGTAGCCATCAACTCACAACGACTAACGGCCAACAGACAATAACTAAACGGATCACGGAGCACACCCAAGCCATCAGCGCCAATACAACGGAGATCGCCCAGCTGACAGCAATCACCGGATGAATAGAAAACCCGATGATGGGCGATCCTGGAACGCCAGCGGGGCCTCACAACCCCTCACCCACCGGCAGGGCAACGTATTGGACAAAGGGGGGTGACGTGACCGCGAGTGAGGGGGCGCTGACCGGCGCGGGGTATTTAAACCCCGCACCGGCGCGCTCCTGTCACTCTCAGCTTTTTTCTTCCGACGCTGTAACTGCGCTGTGAATAAACCAGAGCCTGTTCCACCGAACCAGTGTCTGAGCCTTATTCAGAGGCAGGCAGCGCATGACACCTAGTTTGTATGGTGTTTTGCATTATATTGTATATATTGTTATTCAAATGGGGGGTTTTTTGGTCTGTATTTTATTGTAAACTGCCCAGAGAGCTTCGACAATTGGGTGGTTCAAATTTTTCAAATCAACCAATCAATAAAACAAATCAAATGAATTGTGACAAAAACATCACCAGACCTGTGTGGGGAGGAAGAAGAAGCAGTGTTTGCTTTGCCGATTTCTGCTCTGCCAACTTTTCTCCGTTAAAAACAAAGAAGTTTTAGTCCTTGTGGCTATGACTTAAGCTTCCCCTTCTTCCGAAGGGATTTCTCGATTTGAAGAGGAGCCCAGCTGCTGGAATGCCTCAAGGGGCGCTGGGCTGTCTCGCTACCAGACTCCACAGGAAAGCAGGAGGGGGCAAAGTTGGCGCCAGGGGGGCGTTGCCATGCACCCCCTCTCTAGGCCAAATGAGGGGGAACTGGGGAAATCTGAAGCGGTGGTCCCAATCAATCTCTGCTCCAGAGGGGAAGTGATATCACGCTTCTTCCTCCCCGCCCTCTCTCCCTGCTGAGTGACGGCACCCTTCACCTTCTGCTTCACCAAACGCTCCCTTCCCATTTTCTCTCACTTTATTTCATCCCCTCCGGGCAGGGACCTTAGAAACAGACTTTTCCTGGGCATCTCTTCCCAAGATATTGTAGATGATGTCTGAGAAGAAAACCTGGGACCGCCGCTGGGCAGATTCCTGGGAGTTGCTTTCCATCCAGCCCCCTGGATTTTGCATGGCTCTGCCCCGCGTTGTTTTTGCCTGGCTGGTTGCTTTGAAAAGGTGCAATATTCAAATTAGCAATTGGCCAAGGCTCTTTCTAGGAGCTAGAAGGGAAGTACGGCTGATTGTGCTTTCCCTCTAAATGTGCACTGTCCTGTGCAGGTGGTCCTGACTTACAACCATTCGTTTAGCGACCATTCGAAGTTACGACGGTACTGCAAAACGCAACTTGTAACTGGTCCTCGCACTATGACCATCACAATGTCCCTGAGGTCACTTGATCAAAATTCAGGCAACTGGCATGTATTTACAACAGTTGCAGGGTCCTGAGGTCACATGATTGCCATTTGGGACCTTCCCAACCAGCTTCCGACAAGCAACGTCAATGGGGGAAGCCAGATGCACTTAACAACCATGTGATTCACTTAATGACCACAGTGATTCGTTTAACAATCATGGCAAAAAAGGTCATAAAATTGGGTGTGACTCAGTTATCACCTCACTTAGCGATGGAAGCTCAGGTCCCAATTGTGGTCGTAAATCAAGGACTACTTGTATGTTCAAATACACATTTTATATACATTTTTGTTTGCTTTTAAGCCATGAATGTGACACTTAAACATGCCACACAATCCACATGGCCACCTCAAGATGTAGGTCGAGACTGGTCCTTACCAGAACTCTGAGATGACCAAGGATGCCATATTTCACCAATGAGCTGGTTAGATCCGCATCCTGGCTGGGGATGATGGGAGATGCAGTCCAACCTATTTGGAGGCATCACACTTTGGACAATGCGGTCCAAAGCCTCTTCCTCAGGATCCAGCGAGGCTTAGTCCCACCTCTGTGGATTTGGGATCACTTCCTAATTATTTACTGTTGGAGTTTGATTAAGTTCATCAGTTTGAACTAAGAGTCTGTAGAACGCTGTGCAAGGCAAGGATGGTCTTTAAAAACTTACTGTATTCTTCCTGCCTTCTTGCAAAAAACAACAACAAGAAACTCCTGCATTTTTCTTCCCAATCATTTTTTTCTCCTTCAGTTTCATGAAAGAAGATGGGTCTCTGAATTTTCTTTCAAAGGAAGAGAGAAACTCAGGGGAGTTCTTCATGCAGGGAGTGGGGGCGGAGGGCCTTTGTATGGGTTTTGGCTTCAAAATGTGCAAAGGGGGTGTGTGAACCTCCCTTCTCCCATGGCACAATCCACACTCTTGTGGCCCGCAGCCTCCTTGGGTTTATTTATTTTTATTTAATTAATTTCTACAGCCGCCATCTCAACAAGCGACTCGTGTTCCTTCTGTTCGGTTCCAGGGTGGGAAGGCAGGGAATTGGGGGCATGCAGGGAGGCTGAAAAGGAAGGAGAGAGGAATCCAGGCGGGAAACAGCTGGTTGTCACTTTGCAGAAGGCAGAGACCTTGTGATGCATGGGAAAGAGGGTGGGGATTCAATTGTGTGGTCGCAGCCACCATCTTGACTTTTTTGACCCCCCGTGGATGGCTCTACTTCCTGTCCATGTTGCTAAAAAGGCCCATCATCTTTTCCCTTATGACCTGTCCTCTCCTGATGGCATGAGCAAATGAAGGCTGGAATCCCGCTGCAAAAGCTGAGCGTTTGATTCTGCCATTCTTTTTTCTGCTTTTATTTTTAAAAAAAACATTTTCCCTTTCTTGCATTTTTCAGGCAGTTAACGTTTGTGTCTGGCCCAGTGCCTTGGTTGGTCCTGGAGAGATTCTAATGTCAGTTTACCTTTGGCTGACCAGAAATAATCTGGACTTCATTATGTCTGATTTCTGAACTATTTGTCCTGGCTGAAAAGGAGGAAGCGGCATCTGTTTGGTGCTAAAACCTGGTGTTTGAAGTCAAAATGTAATCGGGGTTTCCCAGGTGCCCCCTTCCATTTTGCTCCAAGACGTGGTGATTGTAA
Organism: Candoia aspera; assembly: GCF_035149785.1. Classification (NCBI taxonomy): domain Eukaryota; kingdom Metazoa; phylum Chordata; class Lepidosauria; order Squamata; family Candoiidae; genus Candoia; species Candoia aspera. The sequence goes on from NC_086153.1 coordinate 341,709,200, forward strand.
CAGGGCTGTCTGGACCTTGGACGCTCTGCTCTGCCAACTGAAAAAGGAAAATGTCTGCATTGAGATGAAAAAGGGGGGGGAGCCCATCTTGTTCCCCCATGGCTTTCTCACTTCTCCAACCTGGTGCCCTCTAGAATTCTTGGGACTGCAAATCCCAGAATTCCTCACTCAGCCCAGAGAATCCTGGGAGCTGCTATTCCAAGATATCCAGGGGCAGGTGTGCCTATGCCACAGCATCTGGGAGCTTTCCTCCTTTCTCATGCCCATTTGATGCCTCCCTCCGGTACTGGAGGCTTTAAAGAGACATCAGGGCAAGGTAGACAGATTTGTTTCCTTTGCATTTCAGTTCAAACAGATCCAACTTGGTTTTCCAACCCATACGAGCACTGAACTTCGAGTCCTTGCCCCATTTGCAGTGTTTTGAGATTTGCAATGTAATTTACCGATCCATTTATCTTTAATCGTACATGAGGGGAAAGTCTGTACCGAAACACAAATGGCTATGAAAATCATGTGCAAAAAGAGCGCGCCTTGGGGACATTCGTTTGCAAAAATGATGTTGCAGAAAATTGCAAACAGACAAATGGATTTGGATTTGGAAGGATGTGCACCCAAATACATTTGTAATCAGGTATCTTGTATGTACGGTATTGCTGTAGCCACTGAACATTTCCTGCGTCTGCCAAAACTTTCCTTTCTGATAAGACTAATGGCATCTCTCCATGCTGGGCTAAAATGCCAACCGTCTGTCTGAATCAGAGGGAAATCCTGGGGAAGGTGGTCCTGAGCAGCCGCAGATGCCCCAGGGCCGCTTTTCGCTTCTCTGCAACTTTGCGGTATTTGCATCTTCCAAATTCAGGATTTTCTTCATGTGAATTCAGCCTCAGCCTCCATCCCTCACCTGGCTTTGATCCAGCCCTGGATTTGCAGCTCCTGCCAAGCCAAGAATGGAGAACTAGGGAGGGGGGGGGAGAGAAAGGGGGAAATGACCCCCCCCCCCGCATGCCCAGACTGAACCAGTTTCGCTGCGGCTTCCCGGTCTCGCTGGAGTCGGATTCCTAGAAGACCAAAGGAATGCGCAACGTGGTGCAGGCCGGTGGGGGGGAGGGGGTCCTGGCAGGGCTGTACCATGACCTAGCAGACCTGCCAATCTGGAAAGCCTCATTCGGTCGGAATAAAGGGACCCACTTCCAGCGTGGAACAGCTGGGGAAGAAATGTCCCGTTCAAGCAGTCCCATAGACACGCACGGCCTATCACAGGGCTTTTTTTGCTCTCGGGACCCCTCCCTACTTTTAAAAATTAGGAAGGACCCCAAAAGAGCTTTTGTTGGTAGGGGTTACATGTATGGATATTTACCATATTAAAACTTAAAATGGACTGCGTAGACTGTTTATTTGTTGAATGATGTAAAAATATTTATTGTTGTATGGCACCCACCTTGTATGAGATGGGCAGCCATATAAATGCAAGCAATAAATAAATATAACCATGTTAAACCCTTACAGGTAGTCCTCACTTAACAATCATTCATTAGTGATGGTTCAGAGTTACAGTGGTGCTGGAAAAACCGGCTTACAACCAGTCCTCACACTTATGACCGTCGCAGCATCCCGCGGTCACGTGATTGCCATTTTTGACCTTCCTGGCCAGCTTCTGGCGAGGAAACTCAGTGGGGAACCCTGTGATTCACTTAACGACCACGTGGCTCACTTAACGCTAGCAGGGATTTCCTTCACCACCACCACAAAAAAGGTCATAAAATTGGGTCAGATTTGATTAGCAATCAAAATTCTGGTCCCAACTGTGGTTCTTAAGCGAGGACTCCCTGTAGATATTACCATCAATAAAATATTTTTCTTGAAAAAAAACCCTATTTTTTTAACAAATAAAAAATAATGATGAAAAGAGTGGCATTGTTTTAAATGTTTGCAAATACCTTCAATATCTGGTGAATAATTTTGATTTTGTGGACCCCTGACAGGGTCTTGGGGGACCCCTGGGGGTCCTCAGACCACACTTTAAGGAGCACCGCTCTATCAGAAATGAGCTTTCCCCATCCTGTTATGCTTCTCCATTTGTTCATGATGCCTCCGGCCCCCACCCCAAATAGCTAGCAAAGAGGACTGTGAAAGTGGGGAAGTCTTTTCAGGGGATGATCTCCTAAAAGGCCCAGCTGGGTGGCAGCACCAAGCCAAGTGCAAGAAACCAAGTCTGCAAGAAACCAGACCAGACTGAATCTGGTTAATCCTTGGACAGGAGGCCACCAGGGGATTCCCAGGGTGTGGGCTATGCTGGGGAGTTGGGAAAAAGGCAAACTTCTGGAGCATGGCTACTTGTAAGCCACCCAGAGTCACTTGGATAGTGAGATGGACAGTGTATAAATTTGATAAAATAAATAAATAAAATAAATAAAGCAACACAGCTGTGTCCGGAGGGTCACCGGGAGGCTGACTTGAGGAAGGCTTTATCCTGGTTTGTCCTTCAAATGTGTCAGCCCTGCGAGGTAGTCCAGCCAAGAAGCACCAGCCAGGAGTACCAACCCTATCTCTGTTGTAAGGTTACACTGAAGAGAATCTTGCAAGACTGGAAGCCTTTCTCCCCTCCTTTCCTTTTACTCTCCGGAAAACTCGGGAGGGTCCCTTCTGAGACGCTTCCCAGGCCTTTCCCTTCGGTGGGCTGAGGCACCTTTGGCAGGCGGCTGTCTGAGCCTCCCCCTCTGTCTCCCAGGGTCACTCCCACAGACCATTACAAAACTGACTCCAGGCCAGCGTCTGCAGGGCAATTCCCAGAACATGTCTTCCTCTGTGAATGGAGCGGCTGTTGTCTCATTCCCAGGCTGGCTGATGCTTTGTTTCTTTCTAATTTTCTCGGCGCCCCTTTCACGCTTCCACACTTGTTGGAGATGGGGAAGGAAGGGGCTCCCCGTGGGGTGATGGTCTTCTGAGACTCTCCCATCCCTCCCTCCCCAGCAATTCTGGCTGCCCCATTTCCAGTGGGGAGAAGCGTTCCCCCCGACCTCTTTCCTTGGGTCCGAAAGAGAAGCTGGGAGGCTGCAGACTGCACATTCTCTGATTATGTGAACATCCCTCCTTTGCAAGTCAGGTTGAAGAAAACAAGCTGGAAAAAAAGGCAGAGCAGCAGAATTTTCCTCTGGGTCTTCTGTCTAAGCCAGTGTTTCTCAACCTTGGCAACTTTAAGAGGCGTGGACTTCAACTCCCAGAGTTCCCCAGCTGGCATGCATTCAGATGCAAGGCTGGCTGGGGAATTCTGGGAGTTGAAGTCCACCCCTCTTAAAGTTGCCAAGGTTGAGAAACACTTAGCACAGCTCCTGACACGCTCACCCCATTTCAGCAAGAGGCTGTCTTGTCTGGATTCAGAAGTTAAGCTCAGTTGGTCCTGGTGGCTCCGTCGATGGGAGGCCAAAGGACGCTGCAGGCTGGAAAATCAGCAAAACCCCTTTGCCTAGAAACATCCAGCTCCACTTCAGGGCGTGTTGGACTTGCTTATTGGAAAATGGGAAGGGTTGCAGCAGTTATTTGTGTGAATTGCCTTGTTTTACTTAAATTAGAACCTCCGGGCAAGAGACGGGGTTAGCAGACCCCCCCAAAGCTAAGCTGGATTGAGCCTGGTTACTGGGGCACCTCCAGGAAATCCTTGGTTTAACTCCTTGGATGGGGGACCTCCAGGAAATCCCACAGCAGTAGGCTAAGATGTGAATCGAAAACCCATCTCGGAGAAGCCAGGGCAACCCCCTTCTCTGTGGAGTCACCAGGGGCCGAGCTGGATGCAGGAGAACGTGAGGTTTGGGCACCGTAAGGAGTTCGACGACTCCCATGACTTGGTCATGTTCTTGTATGATTCCTTTGGGGCCCTGAGTGTGACATATTGTGTGTGTTAACACAACCCTGGGGGAAAGCATGGTGGTTAAAGATGTAATCTTTACTGCACTATAACCCTACAGTAAATACATGGAACTTGACATTTCAGGAAGGCATTTGGTTCTAGAAAGCCTGGAAATCAGCTAAGAGATTTTATCTATCTATCTATCTATCTATCTATCTATCTATCTATCTATCTATCTATCTATCTATCTATCTATCTATCTATCTATCGGCATTTGGCTCTAGAAAGCCTGAAAATCAGCTAAGAGATTTTATTTATTTATTTATTTAATGTATGTATGTATCTGCCCATCTTAAATAAACTCTTGTGGGTGGTGAACATGGTCAACTATCAATATACTGTATCATCAATCTGTCTCTCTCTCTCCCCCCCATCTCTCATCCATCCATCCATCCATCCATCCATCCATCCATCCATCCATCCATCCACCCACCCAGATATACAAAGAGAGCTTATTTTGGGTAGGTGTGACTATGTGAAGCCTACCAGGGTTTAGATTAAAGTGTTTGTGTGATTCTTAGATCAAAATGGCAAGAAACCACGCTGTCCATTTTGTCAAAGTTGGAGGAAACTCCAAGGTCCACAAAAGAGAAGCAATTAACCCATAGTTCATAGAACCTTACAGTGGGAAGGGGCCTTTGAGGTCATCTAGCCTGACCTTCTGCCCCATGGGGGAAAATTATTCAGTGTGCTCACTGGGCCACTGGCAGAGAGGGGTGGGTGGGTGTCAAGAACAATGACTGCTAACAACCTGGAGCCATGGTGACATCTGGAGGACCACCCTGAAGATGCCCACCTCTGGCCGACCTCCAGGCGACCCTTTGCCCACCTGTCAAAAAGGGAGGGTTCAATCACCCCGTCGCAGCTGCCATCTTGGCTTCCTGACCGCCCCCGCGGGTGCCCCGGGGGGATTTCCCAGGTTCCTAACCCCTGGGCCCTTCTGCACATCAAAGACGGAGCGCTGAGCCCGACCCCTGCCGTGCCCAGACGGCTTCCTTGCCATGGCGGTTCCCGGGGGAAATGTGGTGGCTTAATCCCCTTCTTCCAGCCAGCCAAGAATGTGGGGGGATGGAGATCCGGTGGCTGCATTCCATCTCCCCAGATGCGTCTAGCGAGGGCAGAGCCAGACAGGCCTCCGTTCTGCCTGCATTTCCCCTACGTGACAACCCCCCCCCCCCCACTTTGCAACCGAGCAGAGCAGAGGCCTCTTCCCGGCTGCAGGGGAAGCGTCCGCCCGCTGGCCCAGAGCGGGGACCTTCCCCACCAGCTGCCGCTTGGATCCAACAGCTGGAAAGGCCCAGGATCGGACTTGGCTCCTTCAGTTTGCGAAGCAGGTGCTCTCCTCCACCTTGCCAAGTAGAGAAACCCTTCTTCTCTCTCAACAGGGGATCGGGTCCAGCTATGGATCCCTCCTTCGGATAGGATCCACGGCAATCCTTTCCAGCCCCCCTCCACCCCCACCACCCTTGGGCCTGGAGGTGCCCCAGATTGAAGCTGACTCTCTCTGTCCACAACGCAGGGGCTCGGCCACTGAGCTGCCACCGCAACTAAAGTAAGATTCTAGTCCTCCTGCTTCGGAACCAAGCCTGGCTCGACAGGAAGACAGGAAGATGCCGTCTGCTGGATTCTCCTCTTGGTTCTTTTCAGTCAGGATTATCTTTCCAGAAAAAATAAGGCTGGAAGTAATACCAGAGCCCTGTCTGTCCTGAGGTGCTGACGCTCCCCATTTTCAGCTCCAGCCAAAAGGGATTTTGGGAGGTTCAATGCCACCCCCACCCCCCTGCTCCCACCTTCCAAGAGTTTTTTCTGACTTCTTACTCGAACCCATGGCCCTGGGACATCTTGGTGGTCTCCTGTCCAAGGAGATTTGACCCTGCTTTGACCCTGAGTTCAGACACAGCCAGCCAAGTTCTGAGACTGACCAACTTTTTAAGTGGAAAAAGAGCGAGACAGGCCAGGTTCAGGTGCCACCCTTTCCTGCAGCTAGTTTGCACCTTTCTGAAGCGAGTAGGGGGCCACATCCAGGTGCCCTCCCTGGTGACAGTAAGGAGCTGCCACTGGGCCTTCTGGACTAATTTGCCATCCAAAACCTAACCAGATCAGGCCCTCTCAGCTTCTGCCCCCAGCAGACTTCTTGCTGGCTGTGGAATTCTGGGAGTTGCTGAGGTTGAGAAACACTGCCCTAGAGTAAAAGAGTCTGACATCCAAAACAGGGGAAATAGGTCAGGAATTTGACTCTTTCACTGTCTTCACATGATGGGCATAAATGGCGCATCTAGTCTGCCCTCCCACTGCAGCAGTTTGTACCCCCTGAAGTTTCCCAACTGTCTACTAGGGCTGCCCCACATACAATGCATTGCAGTAGTCTAAGCGAGAGGTTACCAGGGCATGGATTATCCCCACCTCTCTCCCAGGAGGGCTGGAGCTGCGTGAAAGGGCCTTCGTGCCTCTAATGGCAAAGACAGGTCCTAAATACCCCCAGCCTCTAAGCCTGATCCTTGGGGGGACTGAGCTAGCAAGAGAGGGATGCTGAAACCCAGCATTAAGGGACCCAGAGGGTAACAACCCTAAGGGCCTACCCTGTGTTTTATGCTGGGAAGGGGAGCCACGGATCCCATCTTCACCTCTATTTAAGCTTCTCTTCTGGAGAAACAGACAAGTTCCTGGCTATTATCAGCCCTTCATAGATTGATGGTAGAGTATGCCAACTTTGGGCTTTCACAGAACGCTGTTCTGCCACCGGAGAGCTCTGTGATGCTCAAAGGATCACGTCACCTGGCAAGAACCAGTTTCTTCGGACCCCCGAGCGAAGCGCGAGCCTTTCCAGCCAGGGCTAGGCCCCCAACGGTTTGCCAGAGGGGTCTGTGTGTGGATGTGGCCTTTTCCTCTCCCTCCTCCGCCAGGGTCCCTTTGATGTCTCTTCCTTCCATGCCTCGCTCAGGCCCACAAAGCTCTCCCGTCCTCACAGGAGGCGCCTTGCCTTGGTGCCTTTTGAAGTCGAGGCTGTGTTATTAATTTCCCACTCTTGCCCGCTGCCACCCACGGCTTTACGCCTAGAGTCAAAGGCCTGCGGTGGGGTGGGGGGTGGGGTGGGGGGCAGGGTGGGGTGGGGTGGGGTGGGGGGCGACTGCAGCAGACGGCTTGGATCTGGGCCCTAGAGCAGCAGCAGCACAGGGAGGAAAGAGTAGGTGATCTGGAGCCTCAGTTCAAAAACCCAGCCCCTCTCCCTCATTCTCCCCCCCCCCCGAAAACTTTTGGCTGAAGAATGCAGCAGCTCCTTTTCCTCCCCCCCAGCACCCCTTCCGAAGCTGCAAGACCCTCCCCCTGCCCCAGTGGATGAGGGTGTACCTTCTCCCTTTCTTAACCACTTTCCTGCGGAGAACTTTCTTCCGCCCGGCTCGGCGCTAAACAAAGGAAGACCCCGACCCAGCCCGGGACCCGCCGCCGAAGGTATCTTCGCTTCCCCGCAGCCCCAGGAGGAGACCCTCCCCGGCCGGGGGTTTGGGCCCGGCAGGGCGGGGGCGCGCTTCGGTTTCTCCGGGCTGGGGCGCTTGCTTGCAGCCCTCTCGCTCTCCCCCCACCCACCCCCCGCCGCCCCCCAGCTTTCTTTGTTCAGGTCCGACCCACCCGCGCGGAGAGGGGTTTCCTCCCGCCTCGGTCCCCACAGCGGATCCCCGGGATCGGGATCTGGGCTGGCTCGGCTCCTGCTCTGTCCGCGCCCTTGGGGGAGGCGGAAGGAAGGGGCCCGGGATCCCCGACCGAGCCCACCCCGACGCCGGCCTTCCGAGGGCCCCTGCCTCTCCGCCCCTCTGAGCTCCCGCTGCCGCCGGTCGCTTTCTTCCCCCACGCAGGGGCGGCCGAGCCCCGCTCCCTTCCCGCGCCCTCTGTCCCTGCCCGAGGGTCGCGGGCCCCGCCGGAGAGCCTGTTGGCGGGCGCGGGAAGGCGCGGCGCTGCCGGGCGAAGGGACGGGGCGCGTCGCGGCCGCCCGCCGCGCCCTCCCATTCATTGGCAGGAGGGAGGCGCCGCCGGGCGGGGGCCTTTGTGGCCGTCGCCTTCCCCGACAGCCGCGGCCCCGCTCGCCTTGCGCGGGCCCGGGGGAGCCCCGCACCCGGCCTGGCGGGGAGCCGGTCTCTTTGTCCCCCGCGGGGCGGCTCGCCCGCGCTTCCTCGCGCCGGGCCCCCCCGGGCGGCTGGAGGGGGCGGGAAAGCGCCGGGGGCGACTGCGGGCTGGGCGCGGGTTTTCCGGGGACTGTGGAAAGGGGGGGGGGGCGTCGGACCCCTCCCCCCCAGCCCGGAGCCCCTTTGGGACGCCAGAGAGCAGGAGGGCCTCCGGGTGGGCTCCCCCCTCCCCTCCCCTCCCCTCCCGGCCAGGGAGGCGCTTTTTCCAACCGGCCGCCGTCCAGGGGCTGCAAAGGGCCGTCCCCATCCGCGGCACACCTCGGGGCTTCTCCCGCACCCGGGCGTGGCATGTCGGGGGTCCGCCGGGAGAGGGACAGGAGAGGCGGGCCGGGTGGGGGGGACCGGGCGGTGTCGGGAGCTGCAAGCCGGGGACGGAGAGCGGGCGGAGCCGCGATGCGCCCAAGGGTGCAAAGGCCGAGGGAAGCTGGGGGAGGGGGTCAAAGCAAGCGCAGGTGCGGACTGTGGGCTCTTTACAACGGCCCTGCTAGGTGGGCTAGGATTAGCATCTGCATGTCGCCGGCAAGGGGGCTCAGAAGAGACAAACGCTGTTTGTGTGAGAGAAGGTGGGGGGGGGGAAGCACCCCTCGAATAATCCAGAACTATAACATGAAAGCTGTAATTTGAACCGTATCGTTGCTGCCGATTAATGGGCACCGGCGTGGGTGGGTGGCTAATGGATCTTAATGTTATATATTGGTTTTATTGGTTATACTGTGAACCACTGAGAGTCTTTCTTGGGAACCCACCATATATAAATACCATAAATCAGTGTTGCTCAACCTTAGCAACTTTAAGCCTAATGGACTTCAATTCCCAGAATTCCCCAGCAAACTTTGCTGGCTGGGGAATTCTGGGAGTTGAAGTCCACACGGCTTAAAGTTGCTAAGGTTGAGAAACCCTGCCATAAATAAGCCAAGAGACTTATGGACCACTGTTTTGACTCGGCCCATTGTTCCTTCCATCGTCCTTAGCAAACCAGCCCTATCAGGCGGGCCAGCCCCAACAGCTAAGGCTCCTGCAGGCCGATTTTCAGCAAAGAAAGCCGTGGTGGGATGTGATGGGAGTTTTCAGCTCTTTCTGTCTTGCTGCATTCGCTCTGCGGTTTGCAGTTGTTGTGCTTTTTCCCTCCGTGGCTTTCAGACCACGCACTTCCTTTCAGAAAACAGGACCCGTGAGAGCACCTCAGCAGCTCTGGAACCAAGCAGTGGATTCTGCTTGTGCTCAGAGGCCGTCCCACGATGGTGATTTTCACTCCCGCAGGAAGTCTGTTTGTCTCCCCTCCAAGCAGCAAGCCCAGATGTACAGCCAATTACCCTGTTCCCAAAGTGGATGTGGTTGAAAAGTTTTACTGTGGCTTAAAACTTTAAAAACCCGAACTGCTGAATTCTCCCAAAGAGAAACCCAAATAAACACAAGAAGGAAAGCTTGTCCGGGCCGCTGCTTCAGCTGATCCAAGGAGGGAGTGGATTCAAAACCACGCAGCTCCAGAGAAGCTGCTGCTCCTGATATTGTGGATGGGGTGCAAATTCCAGAGCAGGCAAAAATTTAAAGTGCGGACTGGTTTGCATTAGTGGAGGCTATATTTCAGGGGTCTGGGTGCTGGATCCAGAAGGATTTTAGAGATATCTGTTCGCCACTTCCATTAAGAATAGAGCTTGGCTTACTTGCTCGAACAGTCTCATTTGTTCAAAATTAAGCAGAGATGCTTCTGTGCGGGAAGCTTGGCGATGTTACCCTCTGGAGGAGCTTGGGTGTTTTGCACATTCTCTCTGCCCCGGCCCTGCTTAGGGCTCAGTGTGACCAGTGGCCAAGGATTGGGACCCACAACCTAGATAATCTGCAGGTTGTCAGAATGCCTATCTCACAGAGGGTTTGAGATGATCAATTGAGCGGGTGGGGAATCCATCTATGCTGCACCCAAAGGGGATTAAGACCATGATGCCATTGAGGGTGGTGGTGTCCTGAGTCAAGAGGGTTCCAGATGTTGCTCTTTTCCAGCCACCCCAAAAATGCTGAGGTTCAAAGCGGAGTGTCTTCCATGCAAACCTGGTTGGTGGTACAGATCAGCCTGGCTGAGTTGGTGATCAGTACCTTAAAACTGAAATGAAGATTCCAGTCCTCATGACTGTGAAACAAAGGTAGAAATGCACCCCCTGGTTCACATGTTACATTCAGCCATGCCTTGCTTTATTTAATCCAGCCAGTGGCAGCGTCTGGCTGATCACAGCTGATTTTGACAATGGTAAGAGTTGGACCCAATTAGACCTTGGATGGAAGACCACTGGGAGATCTCCAGGTGGCAAGCTAGACTGGGAAATTGGGGAATAACTTTTGAAGTGGCTCGTGCCAAGAAAGCAACAGGCAAGCACATGCTGCTTGACTTTTACTGCAAATTTTTACTCTGGGAAGTAAAAATTAAAAGAATAAAAAAATAGAATAAGTCGTCTTGATCCCCTAAAAAAATTAAAAAACTAAAATCAGTTAATAGTTGCAAGGCTACCAAAACGCTTCACTGCTGTAGGTGCCATCTTGACTTTCTTTGACACCCCTGCCAAGCTATAGCGTTTGAGGATTCATCTTTATCCCTTCATGTCCAAATGTATGCCCCACCAATGCTAGTCCTGGCCCAGGCTGGGGAACAGGGCCTTGTGGGCACAGACCAGGCCAGGCAGAGAGAGGCCACGATCCCCCTTCCTGGGCCTGGCTTTTGAAAAAGTTTGAAACGGGGAACAAGATCCTAGGGCCTTCTCAGAGGTGGTGGTTCGTTCTGGCCCCTTGGTGGCCGGGGGGGGGGGGGGGCGCACGCCACTTCTTCCAAGCCCCCTCCTCTGCAGCCTCTCTTCCCTCAGTCCCAAGGGAAGACATCTGGGGGAGCAGCTTGGAAAGTGGGGTTGCAGAAAGCGCCACCGGGAGAGAAGGGGGCACCGGCCCCTTCCGCCCCCTCCCACAATGAGAGACCTCAGAAGCGCCCCCAAGAGGAAATTGCAGGGAATTCACCGGCAAGCAGAGAGCAAGGCAGAAAAACAGAAGCCCCTTTGTCCAAGAAGGAAAGGTCTGGAAAGTGGCAAGGCTTCCCAGCGGGATTCCCGTCTCTGCTCTTCCCACTTCGTTGCTCGCAAACCCCCAGGCCAGAGTTGCGTGGCTTGGAACCTCTTTCTGCGCCTGCTTTGTTGTGGGGGTCAAATGGCACTTTTACATGTTCACATTCTTGATAGTCCCAGGGCTGCCCCACCAGCGGGGCTGGGAGGTAAAGGTTTCCGGCCTCCGGTTAAAGATAGACCGAGGAGAGCAAGAAGCAGGGATGTTCACTGCAGTTGCCCAAATTGGGAGGAGGAACAGGCCAGGCATTCTCGGAGTGGATAACGGAGGGCCTGGGAAAGCGATAAGGGCCGTGCATGGATGTTGAGCAGCCAGAGGGCCTGTTGGAAGGGGGGGGGGGGATTCAAGGGGGTGGGAGGGAGGAAGGGGGACCCTTGTGAAGTGCCATGGCTGCCCCATTGATCAAATGGATAAAAGTGCACAGGCATTACTGCATTAACGCACTTTCTGCCTGTGTACAACCTGCTGGACCACATGCTGGCTGGGGAATTCTGGGAGTTGAAGTCCAGACATCTTAAAGTTCCCAAGGTTGAGAAATACCGTACTGGACCATAAACTAGCCAAACAGACTGTGTTTGCACAACCCCCAAAGAGGAACCAAGGGTCCCCTTAACCAGGGTTAGCCTGCTGGCCAATGCCTCTGCCAGGTCCTTAGCACTGGGCCAGTGCCGCCTAAGTGTGAGGCGCTCAAGGAGTCCTTGGTTCCCATCGGAGCTGGGTGGCGCAGGCTTCAGATGCCCTTGGGTTGCAACAGTGCAGCCCCGGGGAGCTTTTGGGGGTCAGCTGTGGACTTCTGGAAATGGAAGAAGTGGCTTTATTTCAAAGGGTGTAAGCTTATGGGAGCTGAGGTCCGACATCCTGGAGGGCACCAGGTCTGGGGCATCACGGGGATCCAGGGATACCTGTTTAGGCTGGCAGGCTGTGATCAGGCCTGCCTCCAATTTGGCCATTTTAACTGGAGAATGGGGACTTTCTGGGCGCAAAGCCAGTGTCCCCGAGCGATGCTCAGAAACTCCGGAGGCTGCCTTGCCCAAGTTCCACCCTCCTCTCCTCCCACCTCAGTTTCCCTGCACTGACCGGCAGGCACTTCCCGGGGTCCCAGAGAGCCCTTTCCTGCAGCCCCCTTCTCGGTGCTGTTGGACCGAACTTTCGGTAGGCAAGCAAGAAATCTTGGTCCTGGAGAAGATCCCAGTCCTCCTGCTTCTGGATAAAGGCCTGAGGCCGTTTGGCAGCTGTCTGCCCCCAGATCTGGCCGTGGGGTCAGTACTCCGACTGGCAGCATCCATCACACAGCCCGGGCCCAGACCTTTCCCAGCCTTGCCATGGGTGAAAAGTGGGCTCGGGGGGCGCAAAGCAGCCTTGGACCCTCAAATGTTGGTCCACCACTCTGCCCTGTTTTCCCTGCCGGCTGGATACTTATATTTCCATACCAGTACCTGGAATCTAGAGAACTAGGGCAAAACGCCGCCCAGAGTCGCCTTGTGCGAGATGGGCGGCCATATAATTGTGAGCCACAAATAAATAGTAAATGAATAAACTCAGAGAGGCCGCCTGTCTCAGCAGCGATAAAATTTCCTAGCAAGCTTTGAAGGCCAGACGTTGCTTCTTCCTTTAGCTAAAATAGTTGGCTTGGGGCCCTTTTGGGAGAGGGGTCTTCTCTTCCAATACAACTTATAACAATGTTGGCCAGCACTGCAGGGTTGTTGTAAATAGGAATGCCTATATTTCCTTGTTCCTATCCACTTTCATGAGCCTGTTTTCCTCTGCCTGTTCTGGCCATTGGAAATAGTTTCAGGTCTTTCTTTTTAAAACAACAAACCTATTAAACCTATTTTTTCCAGCTCTGCTGATCGTTGACTTCTCCAAACCTGTTAGTCCTTGGATGGGAGACCACCAGGACTCATGAGAGTCTTCATCTTTACACCTATTTAAGGGTTTACGTTACAGCCGTTGAGCGTTGCCCATCTCATGGTACAGTACCGGAAACATGGCCATCAGTGTTTTGCAATCCTGGTCAATGGCAACTGGAAAAAAATAGGTTGGAAATGCAGAGTATGAGCATTCCCATCAGAGGGCTGTTTGGTCTCTGTCTGAAGACCTCCAATGGGGGAGAGACAACACCCCTCCCAGGTGGTCCTCCAATTTTCTTGGCTTCAAGATGGTTTTCTTAGCCAAGGATGAGTTACTCCGGTTAGGTCCAAGAAAGAAGATCCTTAGATCAAAGATGGCCAAGAAGGGTGTGTAAACCCTTGGAGTACTGGGCTCTGACTTCCTTCCTTCCTTCCTTCCTTCCTTCCTTCCTTCCTTCCTTCCTTCCTTCCTTCCTTCCTTCCTTCCTTCCTTCCTTCCTCTTTCCAGTCCAGGAGAGGGGCCTTGGATCCTCTGGTGCCCTCCGACCCCCTGCCTGCCAGACGCCTTGACGGCCGGGTCCCACCATGAGGGCGGCGGTCTGGCTCATCCACTTCGCCCTGGGCCTCTGGGCATCCCTTGCCCTCCGCCAGGAGTTTGCCAATGGCCAGCATGATGGGGACCTTCAAGCCAACCGATTCTCCGACTCGGAAAGCAGGGCCCCTCCCAGCCGGGTGAGACGGAGGGGCCACGAGACTCTGCGTGGGTAAGCTGAGGCCTTCGCTTCCTTGGATTGGGAGGTGGTGGTGGGTTCTTCGTCTCTGGAGGGTTCTCAGAAAAGGTTGGCAGCTGCCTCTCCAGGATGGTTGGGTTGGTTTTCCTGCCCATCAGAGGGGCTGGACTAGATGACCCTCGTGTCCCTTCTGATTCCACAATTCCAGGACTCTAGGAAGGCAGGAAGATTGGTCTGGAAAGGTCACAAGCCCAACCTGTAACTGGCTGAGGTCTGTGACGGGCAGAATGGTTAGGTTGCCGTCGGGCAGCTTTGATCACCAGCCCTCCCGCCTCCTTGGGGAGGGGAGAATTAGAAAAAAATTAAAAGCCAGAAGGGTTAATGAATCACGTCGCATTTTGCCCCTTCCAGTTGTGGAAAATCGCACTGCTACATTTGCTCTGTGAAAAGTTGCCTGCCCTCTAAAATGCAGAAAGGGCGAATCCCCTCACATACACTCAGAGGCCCTGCCAGCTTCTGCTTTGCCATTCACAGCTGGCAGCGAAAGGATGGTTTGAGGGAAGAGTAAGGAGGGTTTGTCCTCCATAACTTGCTATAAAGTCTTGCAAACGGGCAAGGCAGTCCAGACGAAGGGTCAGCTGACCCTGCTTATACTTGACCCTGAGCTCTCACAGCCCCTCCCATGTGTACGGGTGGGGGAGAAATTGGTTCGGTGTCTGCAGCGTGAATTCCCCCTTCAGGTACTTCTTCAGGGGCTGCAGTGCAGCATGTGCTGAAATCCCCATTTTTTTCAAAGGCTGTGGCAGCAGGGCATTGCAGGAAGATGAGGATGATGATGGAGGAACAGGTCTTTGATCGTGCAGTTGCAGCCTCCATCTTGACTTTTCTGACCCCCCCATTTCACACCTGCAGCAAGAAGTTTCCTTCACATCAGTCTCCAGTCCTTGCAACTTCATGAACACACCCATGGGGGGCTTTTGGCAACAATGCAGGGGGAGTTGGGGCTGCCTGGTCTCTAAATTCCTGTCCAGTCAAGCCTATCTCCCCGGGTCAGCTCAGATATTGGTACAAAGCAGCTTTCTGTGCCTTAGTATAAGTCTTCCCTTTATTTCGAACCGTGAGGACTGGAACCTTACTTTTGTTCTAAGGGGAGATAACAGCTCAGCTACAAAACCCTTGCTCTGTGTGCAGAAAATCCCGCTGTAGGTTTCCAACAGTCCCCCAGGAGGGCAGAGAACCCTCCTAGTCCCCCATCAGGATCAGCCAACGGAGTTTGGTCATACCACAGCTGTGATGGCATCAGGTATAGGTAGTCCTCAAGTTAGGATCACAATTGGAACTAGAACTTCCGTCACTAAGTGAGGTAGTCATTAAGTGAGTCATGCCTGATTTTACAACCTTTTTGGCCATGGCCATTAAGCGAATCACATGATCGTTAAGCGAATCCAGTTTGCCCCATTGACTTTGGTTGTTGGAAGCCAGCTAGGAAGGTTGCAAATGGTGATCAAGTGATCCTGGGATTCTGCAACTGTGGTAAATATACACCGATTGCCAAGCACCTGAATTTTGATCACGTGACCGCAGGGACGCTGTGACAGTCATAAGTGCGGGGACTGGTTGTAAGTCACTTTTTTCAGTGCTGTTGTAACTTCGAACAGTTGCTAAACGAATGGTCGTAAGTTGAGGACTACCTATATCTCTTGGTGTGCACACGCAACATGGAACGAGGGGGAGTGGCAAGTTCACAGCCCACCGGCGTGAGAAAGTTGCCCATCTGCAGGGCAGGGGCCAAGCCAAAACGCAGAGGCCAGCTTGGAAGGCTTGAACCCAAGGCTTGGGGGCTGTGGGTGGGCCACCCACGGAGGGAGGGTGAGCGAGCAAGCAGCATTTCCCATCCCATCCCATCCCAGGCGAGCCGCCACATTCCACCGCTGCAGACCGGCTCCCCGCTTTGTAAACAAGAAGGACTCATTTTGCCATTATGTTAATAAGGGCCATTCAAGCAGACCCCATTCAAGCCCCTGAAGCCGTTCACATGTGCATGGGGCCTTTTCCAGGCTGGGGGGAGGGTGGGCCTGGATGCTCATTTCAGCCCCCCTTTTCTTCTCCCCACCTCGGACCTCAGTGGAAAGTTTTGCCTCTCCGTTTTTTCAGCGGTGGCCTAGAGGAGCCAGAGAGGGAGTGCCGGGGAGTGACATCATCCTCGGGCCGTGCTTTTAGCAGAGTCCTCGAATGCAAAGGAGCCTGCCGTCGCAGCCTGTAGAATAGCAAACCGTGTTTGGCTTGGAGGAGTTCCCCAACCCCAGTGGGTAAAGAGAACTACTCCCTGGAAAGAAACGCCTTGCACACAGACATTGCCCCCCGAACGGTCTCCGCTGTGGGCCAGCAGAAGCCTGTGCAAACCGGTCTGGCGCAAACTGAGCAGGGCTGTCTGCAAAGGATGCTCAGAACAGCCCAGATGGCGGCCCACGGTGAGATCAAGGGTCCCCCCGTCTCCTCCTGCCTCACTTCCAGCACTGGAGCTGCCATCTTGACTGCTTTGGCCATCCTTTGGGGACGCTTCTGCTGCTGAGCAGACGTGCTCAGGACCGCACGGTCCTCCAGGAGGAATTGCGGCAGCACGTTCCTACCTCATCCCTCTCTCTAAGGGAGGGCCGGCAAGTTTCTAGGACGGGCATGTGCCAATTCCAACAGAAATTCCAGGTGCATTTGCTGCATTCAGCTGCTCTTCTAGCAATACAAAGAACCAACTCCAGCCGCAGCCGCCACCCCCCCAGCAGATAACTGCATGTAAATATGGGCTGGGCAGATAATGCATGAGTTTATGCAGCAGAAGCAATATTGACTTGACTTGACTTGACTTGACTTGACATGCTTATACACAATGCGTTGTACAATGGATCTTTGGGCAGCCTGCAAAATTAAGATGTTAGCTTGGCAAGAAATCACACAAAACAATAAAACTTGAAAGCTATACAGGTAGTCCTGCTTAACAGCCACAAGTGAGACCGGAATTTCAGTTGCTAAGCGAAGCAGTCATTGAGCGAATCCGACCCAATTTTACGACCCTTTTTGCAGCGCTCATTAAGTGAATCACTGCAGTAGTTAAAGCAAACCGCATGGTCGTCAAGCGAATCACGCAGTTCCCCGTTGTTTTTTGCTTGCCAGAAGCCAACCAGGAAGGTAAAAAATGGTGATCATGTGACCACAGGATGCTGAGATAGTCATAAATGTGAACCAGTTGCCAAGCACCCAAATTGTGATCACATGACCGTGGGGATGCTGCAACAGTCATGTGAGCACCGGTTCCCCATGCTGGCTGGGGAATTCTGGGAGTTGAAGTCCACACATCTTCAAGCGGCCAAGGTTGAGAAGCGCTGATTTAGAGCGTTTATTTTATATTGAATGCTTCTGGTTTTATTCTACGCCTCCTTTTCTTTTTGGCCTAGAGTAATAGACAGGATAGAAAATCACAAAAAAAATAAATTCACTCACTCAGTGGCTGGGTTTGCATATAAAAAAAAAAGCTAAGCCAAATTTAGACCCAGCTGAGCTTGGCATGCTGTGAAATGCACCAGCTAGGGTTTATCTGACTTGGTTACAAATTTGGGGATATTGCAGGCAGATTAATGCGTGATTCCAGACGATCGGTCAAAAAAGCTGTCAGCCGGACTAGGCTGACCAGACTAGGAAATCCACTCCTCGGGAAGGCTAAAACTCCTTTGATTGAGGTTGGCTCTAATGACGGAATCTCGCAAGCCTGACTGTGCTGGACCTCCCTTCCCACCCCCTTATGCCCCTGTGAATCAGGGAGGTGTCTGCCTGAGCCGCTTCCCTGTGTTGTCTCCTTGCTCTGGACTTAAAAAATGCTTCAGCCCCCTTTGCCTGGGCAAAGCTTCGGCATATCCCATCAAGGCCATCTTCCTGACTCTCTGCAAAAGCTGACCAGCATTTTAAGGCAGCGTTTTGGGTTCGGTCTCGGTGGACAGTTCTTCAGAGCTTCTTCACATTTTGCAGAACAAATCCCAAACGCTGCCCGAATTGACTAATTTTTAGCAATGGGCTTTGTTACGGGGGACAAGGGCATTACTTGAAAATAGGAGTGGGCTTCTGTCTGGCGGAAAAGGTCTTAGGTCTTCAGCTAGTGGGGTCGCTAAGCGTGTCAGAGGACCACCGCCGGGATTTACTGTAGCAGATTCTGGCAGTTCCAAGAAATGCCAGGCTTGTCCACCCACCCCATTTCTGGCCCAGTGACCGATCCCAAGCTGCTTGGCCAAGTGGGTGACCTCTCCTTGAGAGGGTTTTCCCAGGAAGCTGGGAAAAACCTTTCGTTCCTCGAAGGCACTCTTGCAGCCAGCCAGATCTGGAACGCCTTGGGAAAAAAATGTGTTTTTGGAGGTCCTTTACGGAAAGAGGATGGATTGGCAAGGCCAGATTCCAGAGGACTTGGCAGCAAGGAAGCCACATTGTTGGAGCACGTCTTGGCTCGCTTGAGGACAGCCAGCTGGGATCCTTCCTTTGAAACGAAGCCCTTCTGCACGGCGTGGCTTCTCTCCTTCCCTTCTCGGGCTAATGCCTCCAGCCTTCCAAGGTCTGGTGGGCTTTGTCCACCAGTTCGGAAGCAGAGATGGGCTCCTGGCTCTCAAAAGGGTCTCCAGGCTTGAGACCATTTTCCCATCTCCATCCTGCCTTCTTCCAAAGACCTCCAGATCTCCTTTCTCTGTCTTCTTTGCAGAACTTGACCACACCGGGAGGAGACCTGCTGCTTTCTTGTTAGGTTTTTTAGTAGATATTTATTGTTTGTTTGTATATTATCCTAGCTTGTACTTCACTCCCATCAGAGTGACTCTGAGCGGCTAGCAACAAGCCCATAGAGAGGAAAGAAAATAAGAAAATTTTATATCGTTGAAGGCAGCAATCATACCCAATCCCATACGACCCTTTTTGAAGGATGGTGTAATCCTCAGTCGCTCCAAAAAGCTGTCCTAGAAAGCCACATTTTTACCGTTCTTCGATGATCTGGACCTCTAAGAGTCAGTTCTTCTATGGGAGGGGGGCCATCACCAGGAAGGCTCAGCCACGGGGTCCTTGCAGGTCACGTTCCCTCTCAGGACATTGGCTCTCCCTGATCTGGGCGGATGGGCATAACTGACCGGGAACTGGCGGTCTTGGAGACCATGGCAGATGCATCCAGGTGCTGAGGAAAGCTCCTGTGCAGCTGCTGGAAGTGGCAGATGTTCTGTGCCAATTTCAGTCTTGCATTGGGCAAGAGAGGGAAATCCTCTTAACCCTTGCTCTCAGCTGAGGGCCTCGGGCAGAAAGCCACCATCATCATCATCATCATCATCAAACAGACCAAACTTGCCAAAATTCTGAGCCATTTCTCTCTGGCATCTCCCCTTTGAAGTTTTCTGGTAAAATTAAAAGGAGGGCGGGGGATATTCTGAAGGTGCAAGTTTGAGGCCTTGAAGATCCAGCCTGAAAACTCTCAAGGCCTGCATTTAGTCTAGAGCAGCATTCTCAACCTTGGCAACTTGAAGATGGGCGGACTTCAACTCCCAGAATTCCCCAGCCAGCATGCTAAAGGGGTCTTTAGCAAACTAACAAACCACCTGATGGTTTGCGAAATCCAAGCTGGAGGTACAAGCCAGACCAGGCAGATGAGGCGTCCCTGAAGACAATCTGATTCAGGCCTTTGGCGGCTTCTCAGCTGAGCCCCATGGGACTGAGAAGCACAGCGCAACCTATGCTGAAATGGCATGGCATGCCGTACTCAGGTTTTCAGCTATGCAAAGCCACAGCGAATAGCCAGTGTGTTGAATGTTTAAGGGGTTGAAGTAGTACTAGGGAGATCCGGGGATTCTGGAATTGCTTCATTCATTCATTCATTCATTCATTCATTCATTCATTCATTCATTCATTTTGATTTTGCTTTACAGCTGGCCAACTCGAGCACTGTTTCTGCTGGTGGAGAAGGCAACAGATGCATCTGGGGCGGGGGGTCAAAAATGTTGCCCATACAAAGGGGCAGGGCTTTGACTGCATGGTCATGGCTGTCATCTTGACTTTTTTGACCCCGACAGGCAGACTATAAATCTTTAACACAATTGTTAAGTAAATCCTTAAACAGAAGGGATGGGTAGGCAGCGTTACAGTCTCTTCCGAGCCTTTGGAGCAGGACGTGGCAAAGGAGCAGAATCTTCCTCTTAATCTGCCCGGTTGCATTTCAGGCCAAACGTCTGCGGATCCCGATATCATTCGTACTGCTGTCCTGGGTGGAAGACCCTTCCTGGTGGGAACCAGTGCATCGTCCGTGAGTATCAACGGGGGTTCATCTCTTCTGCAAAAGAGCGTCTCCTGATTGCACTAGAAATGCAGTTTAATTTTCTAAAGATTAAAAAAGAAACTCTGCACGAATACCCACCAGATCAAAGAGAGGTAGATAGGGACAACTTTTTACTTTCTTCAAACAAAGGAGATTGTCCAGAGATTCCTTGCAAATCATAAAGGATCCCAGCAATTTAACACTGGGGTGTTTGCAGAGCAGCTTTTCCGCTTCCCCTGGAATGACCGTGCGGGTGATCCTTCAGCCATTCCAGGAAGTGCCGGGGAAAAGACCCCGCCTGGCAGAGCTCCCGGGGTTTTAAAATGGTGCCACCTCCCTTTGCAACCGTCCCAGAATGTTTTTCTGCAGAAGGACTTGTGTCAGCTGGACTTCCTCTCCCACCAAAGTCCGGCGTTTGCTCCTTGGGCGAACCTGGGGCAGGACCGTTTCTCATCTCTTGGGCTAAAGGAGGCCCCCTTTTTTGCAACCTGGGACCCAATTCCTTCTCCTGCTCCTCTTTGCCAACAGCCATCTGCCGGAACTCCTGCGGCGACGGTTTCTGTTCGCGGCCAAACATGTGCACCTGCTCCAGCGGGCAGCTTTCTCCTACCTGTGGCTCTGCAGGAGGTGAGAAAAAAGAGGGTGTGTGTGTGTGTGTGTGTGTAATTGTGTCTGTAGATCTTCCATCATCTTCTGGGCGTCTGGGTGTCCTGATCTCACTTGAATCTGAATGCTGACCTTTGTAAACCCACCACCTCCGATGCGTATGACAGGTCTTAATCCCAGGGGACATCAGATTGGTTAGTTTTTCCCCTCCCCAGTCAAGAGATTCTTGACCTCAGCGGCATCTGCTGACAAGAGGGGTCAAAAAAGTCAAGATGGTGGCCACAACCACGTGACAGAAGCCACATCCCTTTTCTAGGTGTCTCGCAGGTGGACGCACAGCTGCGATCGCAGTCTCAGATCCCACCACCTTGACTTTTAGGTACCCTCTCCTGTGGGCACCCCTCTATAATCTCACCACCTCCCTGGCCAACCTCTAGATCCAGATCTTGGGAAGGAATAATAATAATTTTCCTAGAAATCTCCCAATAGAGTTCGCGTGTTTTCTTTCAGGTTTTGCATTTCTGCACGGGTTTTGTGTGTTCTGATTTTTTAAAGTAATTGTTAAAGCGACCCAAGAAAGTGAGCTACGTTTAGCTAGGTCAGACTAATTTGCATTTAAATTTCAAGCCTGTCTCAAGTATTGCTTGAACTTGCAGCTCCTAAGTAT
Source organism: Candoia aspera (assembly GCF_035149785.1). Taxonomy (NCBI): domain Eukaryota; kingdom Metazoa; phylum Chordata; class Lepidosauria; order Squamata; family Candoiidae; genus Candoia; species Candoia aspera. Next base: position 341,730,560 of record NC_086153.1, read on the forward strand.
GTGTGTGCGTGTATATATACATATACCGTATACAGTATGTATTGCAATACTTATGTAGTACTTAACATGGTGTTATACACACAGAGACGTACATGCATACATACACTTCGGTTCATAGTAAAACTGTCTTTCTGGAGGCTTTTAGCACATGCAGCATACCCAGTTCCAGAGTATAATGCCGTGAGCGATGCAGGTGTGCAGGAATCCGGCCCACCTGTGTTCACGCTGATCCGTACGAGGCCCATTATAAAACCGATGCAGCAAAGCCCGTTAAAGTAGAATGACTGTGGTGTGATAGAACTTTTAATTCAACGATTAAAGACTGATAGGATTTTTAATAGAATACAAAAGGAGATAAGAATTCTTAATTTAAAGACTAGGTTTTCCAAGAACCTAAAACACACTGCCAGCCTCAGTATTCCAGATGGGGAAGAGCACAGGACATCAGCAAGGGGGGGGGGCAAGGCTTCAGCTGCATGGTTGTGGCCTCCATCTTGACTTTTTTGACCCTTCCTGCAGACACTGACTGACCTTGGCCTGTGTTAGCACCACTGAGCTCCAATGGAGACCCCAGGCGGTGCGCAGTGAGGACGGTTCGGACGTGTAACCTTGTGTCAATGGAAGTCCGGGCATTAACTAACAGAGAAGGAGGTCCCCGATTATCCCGTTACTTGAGGAAGTCCCTTTGCTATTTTTGCAAAATCTGTTATTCTGAAGAGTGTTCGCTTCCATGCTTCCCAAACATTCCACGGGAATGCTTTGAGGAAAAATGCTTTCCCCAGCACATTTAGAAGTGGGAACTTTTTCAGATGGAAGTGGTGGGCTTTTAAATGCGTAGAGGATCGGCATTTTAATGCCCAACTGCATAAAGGTTTTTTTTTTAATTACAGATTAATCTGAAGGGGGATAGAAACGGGGGTGACGGGGGGTGGGAATGGGGGAGGATCCATAGAGAAGCAGCCCCGCCTGAGCCCCCCAACTTTTGTGGGTGATCATCACAATGCTTTAAAACACAGCCTTGACTCGGGCCCTGCGCTTACTTCTGTCTCCTGCCTTTCTGTGTTCTGCTGACATACAACCCCTGTGGATGCTGATTAGAAGGGGGTTGCTAAGGCGAGTGGAAGCGAGGTTTGGGCCTCCGCTGAACTGAATCGATCAAGATATTTTTGTTCCTGCTAATCCCGGCTGCGGGGTGGCAGAGGGGCAGCCTCCCTGCCGCCTCCCACCCCTCTCCCCAGACCCAGGGAGGGCCGGTCTCCTCCATGGTGCCTGGCTGCAGACCCCAGATGTTTCCAATCTTCCCAGCAATGTCAGGAATGCGAGCACATGAAGGGGGGAGCGAGTGGGCTGCATTCCAGTGGGTCCTCCAGGTTGTTGGGGGGGGAATAAAAGAAGTCGGGCCGGAAGTGGGGGGAATGGGGGGGCCGCTTCCGCCACAGGGCGGGCAGGCCCAGGCGAGGCCGAAACCAGCTCCCTCTGGGGCTGATCCGGTTCAGGCAGCGGTCCAGGACGCGTTGGAAGCAGCAGAAGAGCTGGGGCGCCACTCCCTCCCCGCTCAAAAGCAAGACCCTCCTCAAATGGATTTTCCATTCCTGTCCACCCGCTCCCCCAGGGAGCAGCAATTAGGGGCAGGTGGATTTAATAGCATTCCTGGGGATGGGCTTCCTGCCTGTCAAAGATCCGCTGGCAGAGGTTCCCCCACCCCCACCTGGGCAGATCTGGGCCCTTCTGATGCAAAGGGGGATTCTGCCCCTGGGCTGCGGTGCTTCCGTCCATCCACCCCATCTCTGTATCTTCCTTCCTACCTTCCTTCCTTCTTTCCTCCCTCCCTCCCTCCTTCCTTCCTTCTTTCCTTCCCCTCTCCTCTCCTCTCCTCCCCTCCCCTCCCTTCATCCCTTCTTCCCTCCCTCCCCCCTCCCTTTCCTTCCTTCCTTCCTTCCCTCCCTTCTTTCCTTCCCCTCTCCTCCCCTCATCCCCTCCCCTCCCTTCATGCCTTCTTCCCTCCCTCCCCCCTCTCTTTCCTTCCTTCCTTCCTTCCTTCCTTCCTTCCCTCCCTCCTTCCTTCTTTCCTTCCCCTCTCCTCCCCTCATCCCCTCCCCTCCCTTCATGCCTTCTTCCCTCCCTCCCCCCTCTCTTTCCTTCCTTCCTTCCTTCCTTCCTTCCTTCCTTCCCTCCTTCCTTCCTTCTTTCCTTCCCCTCTCCTCTCCTCTCCTCCCCTCCCCTCCCTTCATCCCTTCTTCCCTCCCTCCTCCCCCTCCCTTTCCTTCCTTCCTTCCCTCCCTTCTTTCCTTCCCCTCTCCTCCCCTCATCCCCTCCCCTCCCTTCATGCCTTCTTCCCTCCCTCCCCCCTCTCTTTCCTTCCTTCCTTCCTTCCTTCCTTCCTTCCTTCCTTCCTTCCTTCCTTCCTTCCTTCCTTCCTTCCTTCCCTCCCTCCTTCCTTCTTTCCTTCCCCTCTCCTCCCCTCATCCCCTCCCCTCCCTTCATGCCTTCTTCCCTCCCTCCCCCCTCTCTTTCCTTCCTTCCTTCCTTCCTTCCTTCCTTCCCTCCCTCCTTCCTTCTTTCCTTCCCCTCTCCTCCCCTCATCCCCTCCCCTCCCTTCATGCCTTCTTCCCTCCCTCCCCCCTCTCTTTCCTTCCTTCCTTCCTTCCTTCCTTCCTTCCTTCCTTCCTTCCCTCCTTCCTTCCTTCTTTCCTTCCCCTCTCCTCTCCTCCTCCCCTCCCCTCCCTTCATCCCTTCTTCCCTCCCTCCCCCCTCCCTTTCCTTCCTTCCTTCCTTCCCTCCCTTCTTTCCTTCCCCTCTCCTCCCCTCATCCCCTCCCCTCCCTTCATGCCTTCTTCCCTCCCTCCCCCCTCTCTTTCCTTCCTTCCTTCCTTCCTTCCTTCCTTCCTTCCCTCCCTCCTTCCTTCTTTCCTTCCCCTCTCCTCCCCTCATCCCCTCCCCTCCCTTCATGCCTTCTTCCCTCCCTCCCCCCTCTCTTTCCTTCCTTCCTTCCTTCCTTCCTTCCTTCCTTCCTTCCTTCCTTCCTTCCTTCCCTCCCTCCTTCCTTCTTTCCTTCCCCTCTCCTCTCCTCTCCTCTCCTCCCCTCTCCTCTCCTCTCCTCTCCTCTCCTCCCCTCTCCTCCCTTCCTCCTCCTCATCCTTCTACTGATTCTCTCCCTTCCTTCTCCAGCCCAGTCCTGCCACATGAAGTGCTTGAACGGGGGCAGCTGCAACGAAGAAGCCTGTCTGTGCCAGAAGGGATATGCTGGGACCCACTGTGGCCAACGTGAGTGCCAAAACATGCCCAGCTGGCGAACGTGCGCACACGGGCATCCCTGGGCAGAGGTGGCATGTTCTGGGGAGCTCAACAGCGGTTGGAACGAGAACCTCCCAGTCTGATGCCCATTGACTGATTTATTGGATTCCATATCTCGCCCGGCTGTGCGGTCACAGTGCCGCTGATAGCTGTGCAATTCTTAAAAAGGCACGGGGGGCATGTTCAGCTATCGCTGGATTTTCAAGATAGGCATCTCTGAGAAGCCACGATGACAAAATACGGATTATGTGCATTGGTGCCATTGTGTGACTGATGCACATAATGCTCCCGGTGTCACGTGTGCGATGATGTCTTGACACACATGGTGTCGCTTGTTGCCCCCCCGCCCCGTATGTGTTTGCAAGAGGTTTCCATTTCAGATCAAACTATAAGAAACGCAGCATGAACTAGGATTGACGTGCTCCCCATTTGGCACCCAAACCACCTTGAATGTTCACACAAACAGAAAGGCCCGAGTATCAGATGAATAATTAATACGTTAAAATGCCCTCGCTTCTGTTCTTCATGACAGATAAATCTTGCGGAGTCCTTGGTGCTCTCCGAGCCTGGTTGTTTCCTTGCAGACGTTTCATTGCCAGGCTAGGCAACGTCTTCAGTGCGAGGAGGGAGGGGGCCTTGCTCTCGGTTTATAGACCGTGGCTTGCCCTGCTTGTGTTGGTGGGGGTGTTGTTCTCTCCTTGGGAGTTCCTTGATTGGGCTGTTGTTTGCTGCTTGGTTGATTGACTGAGTTGATAGTTCCTTGATGAGGGTGTCTTGTGCTGTTTGATGGTTCATCTGGTGTTAATCCTAGTTTGATTTTTGCATGTCTGGGTGTTGGTTGCTGGCAAGGCGGTGTCCTGGTCGTTTGGCTTTTCTGCTGTCTCTTTTGAATGGTATGTAAATGTTGTTTACCTCTATGTGTCTGTGGATGGCTGCTTGGTCTGAGTGCCAGGCTTCCAGGAATTCTCTGGTGTTTTTGGATTTCAAGGAACTCCCAGGGAGAGAACAACATCCCCACCAACACAAGCAGGGCAAGCCTCGGTGTATAAACCGAGAGCAAGGCCCCCTCCCTCCTCGCACTGAAGACGTTGCCTAGCCTGGCAATGAAACGTCTGCAAGGAAACAACCAGGCTCGGAGAGCACCAGGACTCAGCAATTGAACCCTGAGCTGCAAATATTTGCTTTGATAGATAAATATTGGTCTCGTGTTCTTTACATTCTATTCTTCTTCTTCCAAGATGCAAAGGTTCTTTGTCCTCCCCCACTTTTATTTTCACAACCACCTTAATAGGTAATGGGAACTGACTGTTTCCGAGGATCACTCTGCACTGTAAACCTCAAGGGTGAACAGGGATTAAAACTGAAGTCACGTCTGGATCTGCTCGGACCTTGCAAAAGCTACATTATCCTCTGGAATCCCACGCATCCTTTTTCACCCATGCAAGCATTCAGCAGAATCACCCCAGGCCCCACCTTCCAGGGAAGCTTGGTATTGGTCAAGGTGATGCCCTGATTTCGGTTCCTCTCTCTTTCTCTCCCTCCCATCCAGCTGTCTGCGAAGGAGGGTGCCAGAATGGTGGCCGGTGCATTGGGCCCAACCGCTGTGCCTGCGTGTACGGATTCACAGGACCCCAGTGCGAGAGAGGTAGGCTAGCAAACCATTAAAAAAAAATCACCCTGTCGCATCATGTAGGAACTGGAGCTGGTTAGAAGCTGCGCTGGTCGAAGGATCGTGAAATTGGCTTAGTGCTGTATCTGGAAAGGAAACAGTTTTATGACTCCGCCATGTCTGTCCTGCTCAAATTCAGATGTTTATTGCAATTGAAGATCCGCACGCTTCTCTATCCTGTATCTTTGCCCTCTGCTTGGTTTCGTGAATTGGACTGATTTCTCCACATGCTTCACAGCCAGGATTTACCCTGTGTCTTAATCACTCTTTTACAAAGAACAGCAGAAGGTTACCATGTCTGGATTTATTTTTATTTTTTTCTTTAAAATATTGATAACCCTTCTGTTATCCCGGGGATCTCACCCTGGGCGATGACCAGTACAAGCTAGATCAAACAGTAAATTCAAGGAAAACAAATGAATGATAACAAACATGTGGGAAGGTGGATTAGGAACAAAAGGTAGGATCTGGCCATGGTTGCTAAGAACCCCAGGATAAAAATCAATTCCCCATGTTGCCCTGAAAGATGGAGAAGGCTGGTGCCACCCAGCCAAGCCCACAAAATCAGGGCTCTATCCTCTGAAGACCCTCTCCTGTGTCCCCACAAAATCCACCTCTTTCAGCCATGGGGAGCTGAGGAGGACCCCCTGCCCCAGAACATCTGTAGGGGTCAAAAAAGTCAAGATGAGTCAAGAAAGAGATTAAGTGAGAAGGGGTTCAGTTCCAGGGTTTCTCAAACTCAGCAACTTTAAGGCACGTGGACTTCAACTCCCAGAATTCCCCAGCCAGCATGCTGGCTGGGGAATTCTGGGAGTTGAAGTCCACGTGCCTTCAAGTTGCCGAGTTTGAGAAATACTGAGTTAAACGCTGGTTCTGGTTTAAGCTGCAGAGTGGTCTGATATACCACAAACATTGAGTTAGGGGCAAGGGTTTTATTTTGTTGGTTCTATTTTTGTCCTTTTTGCATATTAAAAAAACCAGAGAGGCTTTGACTGCACTGGCTTGAGAGTTATATCCATAGATGCCTTTGTAAAAAAAAACATACTTGAAGGCTTGGGATTTCCGATTTCATGTTGCAAACACAGACTGAAGTGGCAAAGGGTTTTGATTTTGAAAGCAGGCCAGTTAGAATCAAACTGGATTTTCTGAGCCATGTGTAGTCTTGTTGGCTTGGGGGAGCAAAAACCAGTCCTTGCATGCATGCATATATACACTCCCTTTACCTGCAGGATAGAGCATGGAGCTTTACATGAACCACCCCCCTTCCAGACTGTCCCCATTTTCAGACGTTGAGTAGATGAAATGCCAATGAAACACAAATAGAAATCTAAATCAAGGCCAGGTGCACTTTGGATTAAACATGTGGGGAACTGCACTGCAGGCCTCCCGCTCTGCCCTCTTGAATCCCCTCGCCGCTTTCCAACAAGCATTTAGCCGGTCTTGCCAAACAGCCTCATTCATTCCACCGTTTCCATAAAGCATCAGGGAATCAAAATGACCCCCCTTCCTATGAATAATAAAAAGATTTGAAATTATCTTTGCCATCCTGACCCACCCAAAAGGTTGGTTTTTATTCAGAGCAAGGGCAAGGCACTTTTCCGGCTAGGGACCCATTTAAACAAGCGGCCCCAGCATCCCGTTTTGATCTTGAGATCGCAGAGAGGGTGGTGGCCCCAGTGGCAACACCACCAAAAAGAAGGGCTCCAAAATTTCACATCCCCTTTCTCCTTTTCTAAAATTTGGCACTTTCTAAAAGGCAAGCAAACCCAGTGCTGAATTTGGGGAACGCAAAGCCGGGGGCTTTGAAGCTGCGGAAGGTGCCAGAAGGGAGTATATGACTCTCTGTTCTTGGTTTAAAGAAATGCTTTTCATATTTGGGGAAAGGGGATGGTTGAAAGGGGTTCTGGACTGTACAACTCCTGATGGAAACCTTTTTTTAAATGTCACATTGCGGCAGGCAGGGCCTTAAGGACAAGGTGAGGCTGCGCTCTTTTCAATCCAGGCTGGGTGTCCATTTTATTTTATTTATTTCTATCCACTCTTCCTGCCTGAGTCTTTATTTCTTTATGTTTATTTTATATGATTTCTATCCTGCCCTTTTTGCCAAAAAGGAAGCACTTGTGGTTGTAGCTGGTGATGAAAGGATGATAGAATGGTGGAGTTGGAAGGGGTCCCAAGGATCATCTAGTCCAGTCTTCTTCAAAGTTGGCCACTTTAAGATGTGTGGACTTCAACTCCCAGAATTCCCCAGCCAGCCCATAGTGATATGGAAAGGTGAAGTTTTCATAGAAACTTCACAATAATAATAATAATAATAATAATAATAATAATACCAAACAACAACAACTGCCCATTCCAGGTCCTTGGGAAGGACTTGGTCAGCTGATAAACATGCCAAAACCATCTAAACATCTGTCTGACTGTGCAACCAACAACAACAACAACAATAAATTTGATTAATAAATAAATAAAACATAATAATAATAAAAAATAGCAATTTAGTTTTCAGACTAGAAACACCAATAACTTTTAGCTGGTCATTTTTGATAGGTGAAGTCAAAGCCTTTTTGTGTTGGCAAACAAGTTAAGAAAATCAATGGATTTGGAAGGTTCCCTTAAGGCCATCCAGAAGAGCCCCCTGCTCAGTGCAGGAATCCCAATTAAAGCAGCCCAGAGGGGGGGGTTGTCCAGCCTCCTCTTGAAGACTTCCAAGAAAGAGGACCCCGCCCCTCTCTTGGTCCTTGGTCCCATCACTGAACTTCACTTATTGGGAAGTTTCCGCAAATGTTCAACTGGCATCCTCTGTTCTGCAGTTTAGATTCCTTCTAATGCCCAAATCCTGATGGAAAAAGGTCTTGACTTTTTTCTAGCTGATATCAGGTGCTCTCTTCTCAAAACTACGCCTTCTCAGCTCCTTCGCTCTCTCTTCATAAGACTTCGTTTCTTGTCTCTGGATCACCCTTATTGTTCTTCTCCAAACCTGTTCCAGTTTGAATGCTTTGAAAAATAGGGTGCCCAAAACCAGACGGATGACTTGGCATGGAGTTGGTCCAGGAAGGAAAATATTTGCAGTCTGGAAGAGTCTGCGCAGCCTCTCTCCCTCCTAATTCCTAGAGTAAAATGATTTTTTAATTTGCGGCTTATCTCCGTGAAAGGATGTTTGATTCTCTACCCTTGAACAGAGTTTCTAAGTAGTGGAGAAAAGCCACACCAGCTGCATAAATACAATTTAAAACATGGTCACACGTTAAAGGAACAGGGGGAGAATTCATTAAATCTGCCGTTGTGTCTAAGGCTAAGGCCCGTGGAACTGCGTGAGACCGGCCTCTGTGAGGACGTATCTCGGATGGTGCAAAAATCAGGATCCAACCTAATTGCAGATCTGTGGAAACAGTGCACAAAATGAGTTTCTGGATGTTTGGAAGGATGAAGTCACATTGGAAAACTTGTGCATCCAAAGGGGTCCTTTTACCCCAGTCCCATTTCAGCATCTGAGATTAAACCCGGTTCTCAGCTGGGCTGCCTCTGCCAAAACTAACAGGGGGCTTGCTGTGTGAAGAGAGAGGGGTAAAGTTTCAAAGGCTCCTGCGTTTCTCTCCGCAGTTCCTCTCTGCTGGAATCTCAGGTCTAGCCCCCCTCTTAACAGTCAGGGTCTCCTTGCATCCCTCCAGATGTTCTGGATTATGATTCCCATCCAACCCCGCTGGTATGGTCTGGAGTTAGAGAGGATAGGCATTGTAGTCCAAAACATCTGCAGGGCACTGGGTTGAAGAAGGCGGTCCACTGGGCATGGGAAGGAACAAAGTGAGCAGTATCCAATTTCTCCTTCCTCTCTGAAAACGGGGAGGGGGCAGCCACTGGGCAGAAATTCAGTTGGGTTCATATTTCAGCAGGCAGGCTTCCAACTGGCTGCAAGAGCAACCTCTGAAACCCTGGCTCCCCTGCTTTCAACTGGGAAGGGGCTTTGATGCCCGACGCCTGCTGGCACGCCCTTGGTGCAAGGGCGGATGGGGTACCAGGGGGACTCTGTTTTCTGAAAAGGGGTAGCTTATAACCTGGTTAGACTGTGGGTTGTCTGAACCCATGGAGGTGGAGATCTGGAGGGTAGAAGCTGTCCAGGTTAACTGTGTTAAGAGAACACATCTTGGGTATCATCTGGATGGCCCTGCAGTCCATCACTGTGGAGAAAGGATTGGCTTCCTTTTTGGCCTTGGCTCCACTCTTTGGCCAAGTTCAAAGGAAGATTTTGATGCTTGGGAAGAGATGCTGCAAGCTTTCCAAGCTCTCTTTCCACCCAGCATGTCTGTGTTCCTTGCAATATCACTTTCTCAAGGTTTCAACTGGAGCAAGGATGGGTCTTGGGTGACCAGGACTGAGAGAACAGTGATTTGTGGAAAGCTGAAACATCAGGAGTCTGGTAGCCCCTTTTGCAGCAAACGCATTTTATTAAGAGGCAGAAGCTTTTGTAAACTGCAGCTTGTGAGAAGCCAGAGAAGGCGTTCATTCAGCAACTAGGTGCAGGGTGGCTGTCTGAATGAAGCCACTGCTTCCACGCTCACATCTGACCCTGGGCGATGGAGCAGCCAGATGCTCTGGAGCAGAAAGGTGTCCTGCTCGGTTCTTGATTGATTGATTGATTGATTGATTGATTATGTGCCATCAAGTCATTGTTGACTCTTAGCAACCACCTAGATAGACTTTCTCCATGACATTCTGTCCCCAACCTGGGGCTTCAGCTCTTCCAGCAATGCCCACATCGCCCCTTAACTGAGTCCATCCCACCTGCTGCTGGTTGCCATCTTCTTCTCTTTCCTTCCGCCTTTCCCAGCATCCGAGCCTCCTCCAGAGAGCGGGGTCTGCGCATCATGTTTCAGCCTGGTCATTAGTGCCTTGAGTGAGAAATGTGGGTTGATTTGTTTGATGATCCATCAATTTGTTTTCTTGGCTGTCCATGGTATTCTTCTCCAACACCAACGTTCAAAGGCGTCAATGCTCTTCCTATCCTGCTTCTTCAGAGTCCAACGTTCGCTTCCCTAGAGCGTCACAGGGAATATCATGGCTTGCACCGTTCTGATCTTTGTAGGTATAGGCACATCCCGGCATCTGAATCTCTTTTCCAAGGCCTTCATGGCTGTTCTACCTGTTGGCAGAGTGCTAGAAAAGCCTTTGGCCCAGGAGAGATCAGAAAAGTCACACACCAGGCATTTCTATAAAAATAATTTTATTTACAGAAAGCAAACATATTTACAGGCTCTCAGTGAGAGCCGCTTAACTCTCTACATGCCTACACAGAAGGGAAACTGAAACTAAAACAAGTCCAGGCAAGTTCTTCTCCCCAGGTGAAAAAATTAACATCCGAAAAGAGGACAATTAAATTCAACCTCTTCACCCGCCAAAATGATTAGTTACCATAATAACTTTAATCTGTAGTAGAAAACATATTAACACTACCAAGTGCCAGTCTGTGGCATAGTTCTTGACTGCTGGTTCCTTGATGGTTGATGGTTGATCCTAAAAGGCAGAAGCTATTCACCACTTCAATATCTTCATCTTCATTGCACATCTTTAATTCTGGATTACAGGCTCTGGGAGAAATGCTGTAGCATGTTGTCATTCCAGAGGAAGTCAAGGAAAGCAACTGATCCCAAAGACAAAGGAAATAATAGAGTGTCCCAAACAAACCAGGCCAACCAGAATGACTGTCCGCAAAGCCATCTTCTGTCCTGGGAAACCCCGTAGGAGCTGTCAGGCTAGGGCTGTAATGCAAAGACCCCTCCTTCCATGGGGGCAGCTTGGGGCCAGTTTCTTCCTGCATGCCACCTTGTCTCAAACAAGCCAAAATCACAAAGGTTGGCTGGGGAATTCTGGGAGTTGAAGTCCACATGTCTTCCAATTGCCAAGGTTGAAAAACTCTGTCCTAAATCATCTCTGCCGCTAATAGACAGAGCCCTCCATCCTTTTCTGGAAATCCAAGCAGTTCTCAAGCCAGAGGGCATGTCTGAGACCACCAAGGTCATGGGAGTTTTGCAAAAGTGTGGTTCCAGGGAAACTGAGGCCCCCACAATGTATATCCTTTCAATGCAATGGGTGATTGAATGCTTGAAGGCGGAAAGGTTGAAGTCAGCAGGGAAATGGACTGAAGGGGGACCAAGGGATTCCCTCTAATGCCTCTTCCTCTAATTCCTCTCCGCTCCCAGACTGACTGATCAGCTTGTGGTTGTGTTAGGGCCTGGGGTGGGGTGGAGGCGTGCAGTTCGTCATAAGGTCCGTTCTTCCGGTTTGGTTTCCTGCCAGCAGCAAACAGAATGTTTATCTCTGGCTTCTTCCTAACTGTCAGATCGCAGCCCGGTGCTCTTTCTTTCTCTTCCCCGTACCAAATGCTCCCCAAAAATTAAGAAGGGAGACTTTTGACTGTGAATGAAACAATAAATCGTGTATCGCTAGCGTAAGAACCAGTAATGTTGGGTGTGCAAAACGTGACGGGGGAAGGAACTGTGCTCAGTTTGAAAACGACCCAAAGGAATGAAAAGAACGAAAAAGGCCAGCGCGGCATCCACCCATCCAAATGTCTATTTTCTGCATGGTGCCGCCCAGTCGCCTTCATCCACACACTTAGAGGAGGAGGACAACCCTGCATCCTGCTGAATATCAAAGCCTGCATCCCCCTCCCCCTTGGATACCTCTGCCTTGAGAAACAAACGGCCTTGATGCAGAGCGCCAATGCATTGCAAGAGCGGAACCAAATGGAACCATTCCTTGGATGTTTTCAGAAGCGCGGTTCCCCGCTTGCAAGATCTAACGGCTTTGCTCCCCTCCTTGTGAGCCAAATCCCTTCCAGAACGCTGAGCACAATCCTGGGTGTAAAAAGCACAGAGACCAGGCTGGAGAAGCTGTATTTCCTGAAGTCTAGAGATGATATTCCCTTTTCGCACCCTCTAAAAGCCTCTTTTTTATTTCCACTCTTGCGCCCGAGAAGCTGGAAGTTGCTTTACTTTTTCAAAGGCTTGAAAACCGCCCCCAAAATATCCTGGGGGTGGAGAAATTGTCCGTGTAGCCCACGGACGGTTCTGCCAGGGGTGAAAACGAACTTTCTGCTCTGTTCACACATGCTGCCCTGTGTTCTTTCACATCGCAACGGGACACCCACCCAGTCCTGTGAAGGAACAAATCAATGTATCAGTGGCTGCACCCGGCTCAGAAAGACTGCTGGGTTCCAAAAGGGAACGCCTGGATTTCTAGGCATTGGGCCCACCCGTCGTCATGGCCTGGGTCCTCTGTAGGTGGCTCAACCCTCAAGGCTTTGGCAGAGGGCTCCTACCCAGCCCATTTAGGGCACAGATGGCGCCCTGGCTACTGGCCCGTCTGCTGTTGCACAGATGCTTCTAAGAAAACCCCACTTTTACCATAGACCAGTGTTTCTCAACCTTAGCAACTTTAAGATGGGTGGACCTCAACTCCCAGAATTCCCCAGCCAGCTTGGCTGGCTGGGGAATTCTGGGAGTTGAAGTCCACCCATCTTAAAGTTGCTAAGGTTGAGAAACACTGCCATAGACCCTCCTTTTTGCTCACAGATGTTTTCCGCATCATGTTGGGACCCTCTTCTCCCGCCCCGCTCTGTGGGAAAAGATAGTTTCGCTGCCTTTCTCTGGGATGTGTGAATGCGTGCTCCTCCAAAGGGAAGCTTGAAAGGGAGGAAGAGGTTTTATCTAAAGCGTTTATTTACAGCCAGAGAAGACTCCCAGGCTGTAGCGCCTTCAACCCGGTTACTGCATTAACCCCTTTTTATGGATTCATGCAGTGCCCTGAACCATGAAAGAACCAAGCTGGCTGAGCGTGCCCACCATGCTCAGCCCCAAGAAATCCAGTCAAAGTTAATTCTAACCGAGTTCCAGGCACTGTGGAAAAGTCTCCCCCCAGTCTGGGCCAGAGCATCTGGCCCGTTATCGTAAATGCCCAGGGTGCCCGTCAGTCTTGCATTCTCTTCCCCCCCCCCTTTTTATTAATTAGTAATTGTTCAAGATACAATTAAGACACATAATATAGAATATAAGACCAAGATAATGCAAGTTAGCTTTTCCAGCCTTGCGTTCTCAGCGCCGCAGCAGACCTTGCCTGCTCCCATCTGGCCAAGAGGCTGCCTTCTTCAGCAGAGGCTTGGTGACTTGGGGGGGGGCGGTTTCCCCTGGGATTCAGCTGGATCTCTTGCTGAGCCCCCCAACCCCAGCAACCAGCGGCTTGGATGCAACCTCTCTTCCCAGACCCCTCTTTTTTTCCCCTTTTGCAGGGAAGGCACTTGGTTAAAAGAGACCATTTGGCTTTTTTTTGCAGGCCAGACCTGCCAAAGATTGGGGGGCTGGGGGTGGGGGGAAGGGGAACCCCTTGAGAAAAATCAGTTTGCTCCTTTCTGATCCTGAGTTGATCATTGCTCCAGGCGTTCCGGCATTCCGTGAAAGCAAAGGGCCGGCCCCTCAGCCGCACAGCATGACAAGTAAATTCTGGTTAAAATTTTAAAAGAGGTGACTTTGGGGTCCTGCTTGGGTCTCACCCCCGGCAGCACGCGCGGCCTTTGAAATCCAGGATGCTCCTTCGCGGTGTGAGGAACGGAGGGAAACCAGGCTGGGAGCGATTCTCCAAATGGGGACCCGTTTCCAGAGCAAAGAAAGCTTGAGTTTTGGGAAAGGGGGAGCAGCTCCGAAGGCTCCCAAAGAGCCTTGATTTCTTGGGCAGACGCGTCCATCGTGGGGGTCAGAAAAGTCAAGATGGCAGCTGCAACCGGGCAACGCAAAAGGGACGGGCCCGCCCGTGGGGTTGGCGATGGTTTGCTGTGCTGGACAGCTGTTTATGGAAGGGAGCCTTTATATGGGATTCATCCTGATTCTCTTCTTGTACCGGTTTTAATCCATGACCTGCCTCGGGCGATGGGGTTGCACGTGTAAGGCAGCCTGATAATAATTAATGTAATAACCTCCCAAGTGGGATTCTGACTCGGAAGGAAGCCCCCCTTCAGCTGCTGGGGACTGATTCCCAGGGAAAGTGTGCAGATGTTCTTCTGGAAAGAGGGGAGGGGTTGATTCCAAGATACTACAGGGGGAGGGACGGGAAGGTCACCCAAGCACTGGGTGGCCTGGGGCCAGGAGGACCAGTTTCTCGTTAGAATAGCCTGGACCCCCCACAAATCAGGGCCTTTGAAATGGGGGCTGCTTCAAGTTGCTGGTCCCCCATGATCTCTGTGAGCTGCCCAGGATCCTTCCCCAGGGCTGTATGGAGAGAAAACCTTGCTGGTTGTGAAAACAGGATTGCATTTGCAGGAAGCAAACTGCCCCCTTGGCTTGCCATCCTGCTGATCTGCCTTTGCACCCCCAGACCCTCTCACCAAGAAAACCAGGGGGCTGCCTGTCCATCTGTGGAGGGGGGGAGCGCAAGCCTCCATCACACATCTGTGCTCCTCCTCTGCAAAAGGCTTTTGAGATGTCAAGCTGAACCTCTTCTCCCAAACCAGGCTTTTCTTTCCTTCCTCCGTCAAACCAGGGCATCGCAAATCGGCGCTCTCCCATTTTTTCCCCACACAAGGGGTCTCCCGGACTCTGCAGATGTGCTGGGTGCTGCTCCCCACAGCCCCAGCCAGCTGGGAATGATGGGAGTTGTCATCCAGAGAACCCAAAGAGGAGGAAGGGGCTTCCATATAACCATTCGGCGCCATCCTGTGCTGAGTTTACAGACTCCATGCTGCAGGGATGAATGGTGGTTTAGCTGGCGCATCAGGTTCCAATACAGCTCCTCTGAACCTGGAGAGTTACAGCCATTCAGGGTCAGCAGTTACGCTTGGAGACATTTCCTTCTGCGGTTGAGTCACTCCGCCATTTCCTCGTTTCCTGCCACCACCCTCCGGCCGCCTTCGCTGGGCGGCTGATCTGCTGCTGCTTTTCCTCTGATGCTCAGCCTCTCTGGAGAAGCCCTTTTGGCCCTTCTTACATCCTCCTTGAACCTTTGCCCCCCAACAGCGTCTCCCCCTCCCGGCCCAGGCTGTCGGCTTCTCGGTGACCCATGACCCGATCCCCTCTCCGGTCCCTGGACAATTGGATGTTCGGCGGGTCACTAAGTTGCGGGTGGCCGCACGATTCTTCTTCTGCCGCCCTCCATTTCTTCCCTGCTTAGAATTGTCTGCTATTGTACTTTGAGGGTCTCCTTTTGAGACCCCCCCCACTCAAACTCCTATTTCCTTGAGCTTCTCCTGCTGTGGAATTGTAGAAAGTAAGAAGGTATCTTGAAGATCATCTAGTCCAACCCCCTGCCCAACAGGTGCATGTCCGGCCTCTGTTCAAACCCCTCCAGTGAAGGACAGCCCATGATCTCCCAGGACTGTCTCTTCTACTGCAGAAAGCTCTAACCATTGGGAAATGCCTCCTGACCTCTATGTACAATCTGCATCTTGCTTTTTAAAGCCATTTTTCCCAATCCCACCTTCTGGAGCAACTCTGAACAATTCTGCCCATCTTTCCACATAACCCCCTGGAGAGACTGGAAGGCAGCTTCACGTCCTCCACAGGCTGAGCATACTAATGCAGTGTTTTTCAAACTTGGCAACTTGAAGATGTGTGGACTTCAACTCCCAGAATTCCCCAGCCAGCTGGGCTGGCTGGGGAATTCTGGGAGTTGAAGTCCACACAACTTCAAGTTGCCAAGTTTGGGCAACCCTGAATTAAACAGCAGGGCAGTGGAATTTTTCACATTGCAATGCGTATCTATCTGTGATTATGTTTCTTCAGAGCTTTCCCATAAAGGGAACTCCTGCTTACAACTTTATCGGGTCTCTTGAAAAGCTGTTCTGCAAAGTGCTGTCAGATTTAAGAGCGTGCTTCTTGGTGTCAGAGACATTAACTCCTTCCACTTAAAAAAACAGCCCTCACACTGAGGCCAAGCTATTTGTTCGAGATGCATGTCCAGGCGCTCCTTGTAATGTCTCAGGAGCATCTGGAATACGATTCAGAGGAAGTGAAGAATGTCAGCTAATGCAGTCTTGGGCTGCCCCAACCGAGGTATCATGTCAAGATTGTGGGAAGTTAAATGTCTGCTCTAGCCCAAAATTAGGAGGAATTTCTTGACCACAAGAGGCATTAAGCCATGGACCAGCCTCCCACTGGAATCACAGCTGCTCCATCACTGGAGGGTTTCAAGCCAAGGTTTCAAGCCATTTGTCCAGGATGGTCTGAGGATTCCTGCCCTGGGCAGGGGGTTGGGCTCAATGACCTCCAGCTCCAGGTTTTTATGTCTCTTACCTGAGCATGCTTTAAGGGCTGGAGTTAGGACTTCTGGCATGCAAAGTGGATATTGTAGCAATTGAACTAGGGCCTACCAATACAGTTAAGATTCTAGTCCTCATGGTTGTGAGCCAAGGGTTGGTTTGAGTAAGCTTGGGGGCCCTGCTCTGGGAAGACAAAGTCCAAAGGGGCTGCTGAGGCTCCTTTCAATTCTGCTTTTGGATAGGAGAGAGCCAACCCTGTCAGTTCACTTACGCACTGGGGGAGAGAGCCCTCACTTTCTCATGTGCTCAAGTGGGGAGGGGGGCAGAGCCACATGGCTGAGCCTTAATACAGTTTGATTGGAGCCTCATTCAATCTTTAATCACCTGACCTCTCCCAATCCGCCCCAGATGTGCTCTGGCCCTCAGCCAGCCCACCCTCTTGACTGCAGGCAGCTTTGGCTGTGCTTCTCCCCTTGCTGGGAACTTAAATCAGGAAATCTATTTTGGTCCAGTTCTCTGCCTCCCCCCTCTTCCTCATCCAAGTCTATTTCTGGAGCAGGTCTTAGAAAGAAGGAGGTTGGGGCCAGCTTATTCCTTCCCTAAGGTTGTCTTTGCGGGTCCTGCTGAGTCTCCAGAGACAAGAATGCCATCACACGGTGCCGTGGACCATAATGGAGGATCTGGCCAGGAAAGCTGGCCCAGATCTCCAAGAAAACAAAATTGAGGTGTCCATGAAAAGCATCTTCCTCTGCCAAGTCTTCCCCTCCTCTTCTGCTTAGCCTGCCGGCTTCCCGAAAGGAAAGGGCTGACGGAAGCAAGTAGCCGAAGTCTGTTCATGAGGCCGGTGAGATCCACCAGGTTTTCGCAAGGATCCATCTGAAGCCACGGTCAAAGTGCCAGGCACATCTGTCTGCACAGAATGAGTCATGACTGAAAGGATCCGAGGATTACTGGCATAGCCACCAGGGAAGGCTGTGGATCCTCATGGTTTTACATGGGGTGCCCCAAACCCACCACCTACTTCCTTCAGTACAGGATAAGCCATGTTGCTTTGATCAGGAACGGGTGGGGTGAGCGTCACCTTCGGATTGCCCCGTCTTTTAGTAGTTCTCATCTCCTCGGTCCTCGTGCCTATGGAGAACATCTCTCTAGGTCAGTGTTTCTCAACCTCGGCAACTTTAAGATGGGTGGACTTCAGCTCCCAGAATTCCCCAGCCAGCCATACTCAAAAGCCCCCTTTAGCTCCACACTTAGCAGGTTCTCATTCAGACAAGACTCAAAGCAGATGGGATAGTCTCTTCCCTGAACTTCAGCGCTTCATCCAGTGCCACCCTTAAGGCTCTGTCCGCACAACAGTGCCACCCTACCCAGGTCAGCTAAAAACCCAATGGCTGAATGCTCATGAGATGCCCTCTTCTTGGACTTAACTTTGGTTTCTCTGAGGCTGAGTGTGAAGCCAGCCTTATAGAGAGTTTAGGGGGCTCTGCAAACCCAAGAAACGGGCCAGCCGGTTTAAACATCGTGTGCAAAGTCCATCTGTGTGTTTGTGTCCTGCCCGAGCAAGGGCCCAACAAAGGTGATAATTAGGGGTGGGCTATCTGGGCCCCTGGACTGCAAGCAGCTCCTTTGGGTGGCCCTCAGAGCCCCCCCTGACCACGATGGCCAAAAATGCAACAGTGGGACCAAGAGCCAAGAGAGGTGGGTTGGTCCCCCTTCTCTGGATTGAATGAACGAATGAACGAACAGGACAGCTGACCAGCCATCTCTCTGCAATGCTTTCATTGAGGTGGGGTTGGACCGGATGGCCTCTGGGGTCTCTTCCAGCCCCAGAATTCTGTGATTCTAGAAGCAAGCATGGTGAAGCAAAAGGAGTCCAGGATGCTACCGAGGCCACACGTGTTCGGATAAATCAATTCAGCGGATGGTTGTAAAGCTGAGAGAGTCTGATAGTGACCCAGAACCAGTAGCAAAGGACTGGGAGTCTTGTGTGCCGGGATTCTGGCTGGGGTTTATGGGCCATGGAGTCTAGCGCTCCTGAAGAGCACCTGGTTGAGCGAGGCCGCCCTAACAGTGCCTATCTCTGTAGCAAGCAATGTTATTTCCGTACAACTCTTCTGTAAATGGCGGGCGGGCAGGCAGGCATACGCAAGGATGGGCAGGCAGGCAGCAGTTGCAATTAATGGGGTACAGCTATTGGCTGTTCCAGGACGGTGCAAGGCAGCTGAGGCTGGGGCGTGCTGAAGGAAAACCACTGTTTGCACAAAGCGTCGCTGCCACTTGTCCAGGGTGTTGTCGCGGTTGGGGACGTAGGAGGCAGGGGCTTATTCACAGAAGCCAGCCAGAGCGCCCCCAACCTTTCTCCAAGGGCCCCCATAACTGATCATATACAAATTCCTTGACCTACCCGGTCCCACGCGTGCACAACCAATGGAACCGGCTCCTTGCTAAGAAATAGGAGGGGACACACACACACACCCCAAATTCCTGCAAGCAGCCACCCAGCCTTGGGCACGCCGCTAAAGTAAAGGATGATGACCCAAACATGGGAAAGGCATAAAACGCCAGAGGCGAAACGAAACGAGGCTGGCAAATTAAAAAAAGATGTTTTCCCCGCCGGCTCTTGCGGTGCCCTTTCTGGTGGTTGCAACGCTGACAAGGGCCCTGTTGTCCTTCGAGACTCGCATGGTCTCTGCAGATGGGGAGGGGGGTCTCCTTCGGTCTTCTGGTTTTAATGTCCTGGTTGGTTTCAAAGGCAGGAAACCCAGCTGCTCCCCACTTGGACCTGATTCTGTGGGGGGGGGGGAGGGGGCTGGAGAGGAGGAGACTCGTCAAAGAGGCTTATTAAAGGGTTCAAGACGTGGTCCGCCCTTAATGAGTTGCAGGTACTTTCTCCAGCTGAAGAGTATGTGACTGAGTCATGTGCCCCCAGATGTCTTCTGTTATTTCAGAACCCTCTTCAGTAGTGGGGGGAAGTGTCCCGCTTTGGGTGGTGGAAAGTCCACACGTCCAACACGTTTTTTCCCTGAAAATCATCTTCCCATCCCCCTCTTCCTCCTCCTCTCCTCCTTCTCCTTCCCTTCCTCCTCTTCCTCCCTGTCTCTTCCTCCTCTTCCTCCCTGTCTCTTCCTCCTCTTCCTCTCTGTCTCTTCCTCCTTCTCTTCCTCTCTTTCTCCTTCTCCTTCCCTTCCTCCTCTTCCTCCCTGTCAATTCCTCATTCTTCTTCTCCTTTTCTTCCTCTTCCTTTTCCTCTCCCTCTCCCTCTTCCTCTCCTCTTCCCTTTCTGCTTCTCCTTCTCTTCCTCTTCCTCTCTTGTCCTTCTCTTCCTCCTTCTCTTCCTCTCCTCCTCCCCCTCCTCAATGCTTTTCTTGCTGGTTTTAAGTTACTGTCTGCTGCCCAGAATTGTGCATAAGTGGGTGCCTGTGCAAATCAAATAAGAAACAAAAATAAAATTAATTTCTGCCCTTTGAGATCCCTGAAAGCCTCCAATGACAGAAAAGGCATTCAAGTGACACAGAAATGTCTCCTTCCTCAGGGCCCCCAACTCTTAGCCCCACCAACTGGCAACAAGCCAGCACTTGTCCAGGAGTGGAGAACTGCTCGGCCCTGGAAAAATAACTTCTCCGGGTTGCGAAGTTGTTCCCCAGACTGGGAGCCCACGGACCGTGGTGGGAGATGTCTGTGGACCCCCAGGGATGCAAGCTCCCTTTGCACTCCCTCTCCAGGCACGCTCAGGGGTCTTCCTCCTCAGCCGAGGGAGCCCCATGTCTTGCCTGGCACTGACCGCCTTCCTTCCTTCCTTCCTTCTTATTTCCTTCCTTCCTAGATTACCGCACAGGGCCCTGCTTCAGCCAGGTGAGCAAGCAGATGTGCCAGGGCCAGCTCAGTGGCATCGTTTGCACCAAGACCATGTGCTGCGCCACCATCGGGCGCGCCTGGGGCCACCCCTGCGAGATGTGTCCGGCCCAGCCCCACCCCTGCCGCCGGGGCTTCATTCCCAACATCCGCACCGGAGCCTGCCAAGGTCTGTGGAACACGAGCGGGGGGGCCAGCCGGGTTTCCAAGGCGGGTCCACAGGGCCTGGTCAACAAAGTCAAGATGGCGGCCATCATGGTGCATCACGCATGAAATCCAGGCAGGGCTTCAATTCACGTCCATGGCTTCCATCTTGACTTTTTTGACCGTACCCTGCAGACCCCACTGGGAGGTGGGGGAATTCGGCAGCTGAGAGTGCTGGGAAAGCATCGATCTCCAGACTGTGAAAGGGGATTTAGGTGTTTGAGAGAAGAAGCTGCTGTTTTCTGCTCAGAGATCTTGGAAACTTCCTTGAGCAAGGCAGAGGTCCCTGTCAAGTTCGCCCCCAAGGAATGAATTATGGCCCACTGAAGGCTTGCCACCCGGGATACACAGATGCCTGCCTATCTTTGGACCGGCCTGAGGCCAAGTCAGGTCAAACCCCCAACAAGGGTTTCCCAACTGTGTTCCTGTAACCCGGCTTCGCTGGGTAAACCGTGGCTGGCTACAACGTACACTCGCAAGGCTGCAACTTGTGCTTCACAGTCCACACCATTGGTCATGCCCCTGCAGTACCCTAAGCCATCACGTGGCAGATGGGCCATGCGTTGCCCGTCTCTTCGGCTGGACTAAGCAGGGCACGCCGGCTTCTTCCAAGGACATGTGGAAGCTGGAAACGGCCCCCCACCCGGCCTCTGGTGCTGAGGAAGAAGTCCCAGGGCAGGACAGACCCTGGGGTGGGGCAAGACCCGCTGATGGGGCTTTGACAGGGCAAGTGGCAGTGCTGTGGGCCCGTGCCCCATGCACTGAGCTGGGCTGCCTTGGCCCAGGAGCCCACAGGCGTGGTTTCAGTGGGATCCTCAATTAAGTGGCCAGGGAGGGACATAATATTTCGGTTGGCAGGCGGCTGTGCTGTCACCCCCCCCTCCTAGACGCCTCCAGCGGGGACAGGGGGAATGAGGAGACCCAGGTCAAGATGGTGCAATGCAGACTGCTCAGCTGATGCGCTTCTGTCAGGCTTGGGGACGCAGAAACAGAAGGCCGGCGTTTGCATGCCGCCGTCCCTATGCAGGTTTCCTCATTCTGACATCCTTGTGCTTTGGACCAGAGGCCGGAAGCTCTTGATCCCTCGAGACGGAAATGCTGAGGCCGTGGGGTGGGTGTTCATGGGGGAACGAGCGTAGGGGGTCCTGACACCCTCCTGCGCGTGATGCCATGGCAAGTTGACATCATTGGGCAAAATGACATCACGGCACATAAGATGTCATCGTGCCACTGATGTCGTGGCACGCATGATGTCACTGTGGCTTGTCGCGGACCTCTGGCTACGGAAGCAGAAGCAGAGACCAGTGTGAATCCTGCTTGCTTCGATTGTGGTTGCTCTGGCAGCCTTTGGGCTTCGCCAGAAACCATTTCAGGCCTCTTGCCATGACCACCAAACCTTTCCATGCAAGCAGAAGGTCTCTCAATGGGGCGAAGGCCACTGTCCCCGTGGAACTTGGTTCCTGGATTAACTAACGGGGGTTGCGCAATAGATCAAACCCTAAACTCACCCAACCGGTTGGGCTCCTGCTGTCCTCGGAGTGACCCCGGGGGCCCTTTTCTCTTCTCTTTTTTCTTTTCTTTTCTCTCCTGGGCTCACTTGGTGCCGGTGGTCCTCGTCTCTCCCTGCAGATGTGGACGAGTGCCAAGCCATCCCTGGACTGTGCCAAGGTGGGAACTGCCTCAACACCGTGGGCTCCTACGAGTGCAAGTGCCCGGCGGGTCACAAGCAGAGTGAGACGAACCACAAGTGTGAAGGTGAGGGGACCCTGAAGGGCTCGGAGGAGAAGTGGAGAGGGGCGTGGAGGGCGGAAGGGGGCCCTTCTCCAGCAGTTGAAAAGGTGTGCTGGGGTTGCAGAGAGGCAATAGAGCTGAAGACGGCTGGAAGCAATTGGAGAGAGTAAAAAACTCTGCACGTGCTCAGGGCGGCTAGGCCAAAGCCGTGTTTGGATGCAAAATAAAAGGGGATTCTCCCTGGAGAGCATTTTGCACATGTTCAGAGGCACGGAGGCTGATGCTGCAGAGCAATAGCCCTAACTTTCGGGGATGGCTCTTTCCCCCTCCATGTGCACATCCAAAAAACGCCCAGAAGCATGCCCCGTCACGGCATTTTGCCAATAAGGGGACTCATCCTGACGGCCCTGAGACGGACAAGCCCCACTGAGGACGCTGCTGGGGTGTGTCGGTCAGCACCGCCTCTGCAGGATGGGGGAGGCTTTCCCCGTTCCGCTTGCAAAGCACCCTGGCCTTTCTGCACGGAAGCCGGATTCCCACCCCTCTTTTGGCCCCTTTTTCACTAACGTCCACAAGGAAAGGGAGACGGCATGCCCCGCCAAGCGTTTGCGCTGTGCCCGGGACCCTCTTGGCTCTGACATCTGGGAAGGATGCTTCTCGGGGCAGCTTGTTCGAGAAAGATTTCATGTGCCAGCAAAAGGAGAGTTGAGAAGGACACGGGGTTTCAGAAGCCTTTTTTGTGCTCTTCGCAACATCTTCAACGCGACGCCCTTAGTACAACTTCTGAGCCTGCAGGTTTTTTCCCTTTCCCTTTTACTTTTACGTTTACTTTTATTTCATTTATTTTCTATCCCGCCTTTATTATAAATAACTCAAGGCAGGGAACATACCAGATACTCCCTCCTCCTCCTCCTCTTTTCCCCACAACAACAACCCTGTGAGGTGGGCTGGGCTGAAAGAGAGGGACTGGCCCAAGGTCACCCAGCTCGCTTCCACGCCTAAGGCAGGCTAGAACTTCCAGGAGAGTTTGCAGGGGGGGAGGTCAAAAAGGCCAAGATGCTGGCTGTGCCACGACTGCACAATTGCTGCATGTAAAAACAGGACAGTTGCGTGGCCATGGCCACCATCCTGACTCTTTTGATCGCCCCCGCCCCTGCTTTTCTGCTTTTCTGCTTTTCTGCTTTTCTGCTTTTCTGCTTTTCTGCTTTTCTGCTTTTCTGCTTTCTTTGAGGTGCATGGAAGCAGCTGATCGATGGCAACTGAAACCTGCTGGGGAAGGGATGGTGGTGTGCTTTGGGGCTTGTGTGACGTCCTTTAAAAGCTGTCCTTGCCCGGCCCGGCCCGGCCCCCGAGGCTGCATTGTTGTAAACTCAGAAACATTTCCGAGCTTGTTCCAGCCCTGAAGAAACCAGAACAGCCTCCAAAGTCAACCTTTCTCGCTCAGTTCTGTCACTGGGAAATGCCCAGACTTGAGGGCTGGCTTTTAATTTTCAGCAGAGCTTTGGAAGGGGGCTGGGAGCCAGAAAAGAGGTCTTTCTGGGTGCGCTCTTTGTGCGAAGCTGAAAAGGGGGAAAAGAGGGTGCCCCTGTGCCTGGCATCAAGAGTGGGCCGAGCAGAACTCACCTGCCTCCACCTTCTCTCTGCCATGAGTGATTCTGTAGACTCTGACGGGCTGCCTTAGCCTCCCTCCGTTGCAAGCGGAAGAGCCCTGCGGCTGCAGCCTTTCCTTGGAGGGAAGCCCTTCAGGGCCTCTTCGTTGTCCCTTGCCCTTCTCCCAGCCCTTTATGCCCCCCGCCCCAAGCCAGCCCCACCATCGAGTTGTCTCAGGGCACGATTCGATCAGCAGTCCCATCTCTGTCCCCTTCGAAAAGACGCCGGGCGTCACGGAGGTCTTTTTGGCAGCAGCCAGGCAGGGAGTGTCCTCCTCCTCCTTCTCTGGGACCCCCAGGTAGCCAAGCCAGCCTCGCCCCTCCCCAGGATGAGGACCTGCACCGGTCTGCTCTGCAGAAATAGAACAAGAAGAGAATCCTGAGGTGGCCGCAGAAAAGCCTGGGCTTGCTAGGTGGACGCCCAGCCCTAAAGAGTCCCCTGGGGAAACGATCTGGCAGAGAAGGGCCACGGCTGGCTGGAATCCCGGCCACGTTGCAAGACGGTGCTGCGGTTGCTGTTCAGACCTCTGAATTATAAGATGGTGAAGGGTGGTTAGTTGGTGTCGCGCCCCCCTTGTCCACAGTTCCCTCTGGGCAATGGGAAAGAGGGTGCTGGCTGCAACCGACGATCCCGCAGGCCCTCACGTTCTTATGGAGGGAGTGCGCCAGCGACTGTTGGCTGTGGTCATTCAGTGAAGCTCCGCGTTCAAGAGCAGCCTAGCTCTCAGGACGAGACAGTCCAGCTAATTCTCCCTGGAAATTCTTCACCCTCCTTCCTGGCTGTGGTTTCTTAGACTCAGCTCTTCAAGCTGAATTGTCCATCCGGGGGCAGGACCTGCACAGTGAGGAATTCCTTAGCTCTGGCGGGAAGCCTCCCCCGGCACAGCCGATTAACAGCAAAATCCTCCCCCCCAGATACGGACGAGTGCAGCAGCATCCCCGGCATTTGCAACGGCGGCGAGTGTACGAATACGGTGGGAAGCTACGTCTGTGCCTGCCCGCGAGGCTTCATGACCAGCCCAGATGGATCCCGTTGTGTGGGTAAGAGGGAGGTTCGTGCTGCCCGTGCCCCCCTTGTCCAAGTGGCAAGGGGTTCCAAGGGCACGGTATGTGCCCTTTGGAAGGAAGTTTGTTCTATAAATATGATGGTTGGGTAGCGAGAGCTGGTTTGGTGTAGCGGCCAGAAGGCTTTTGCACGGTTACAGCATGGGTACCCACGGTGACCTTTCCTGAACCAGGAGGCACTGCCCCCAGTCACTCACGCCTTGCTCACTTCCTGAGTGGATTACTGCAATGCGCTCTCCATGGGGCTGCCTGGAAAACTCAGTATGCCCACGTAACACTGTCGTAATACACAGGTAGCCCTTGCTTAACGACTGCCCTGTTTAGCGACCGTTCAAACTTACAACTGCACTGAAAAAGTACTTTTATGACCGGTCCTCAAGCTTATGATGGTCGCAGCCTCCCACTGTCACGTGATTGCCATTTGCAAGCTTCACAGCCGGCTTCTGACAAGCAGAGTCCATGGGGAAGCCAGCAGAAAGTTGCAAGTTGCAGTCGTGTGATGTTGCGCTTAACGGCCCGCCGCAATTCGCTTAATAACCTCAGTGGAAATGAGGTTGTAAGTCAGGTGCGGTCATATGATGTCTCACTTAACGACCACAGTGCTTAGCGACAGAGTTGCTGGTCCCAACTGCAGTCAGTAAGTGAAGGCCACCAGGTCCAACAGATTGGGCATGGTCCGGCCCCCCCATTAGGTGATAGAGACAGAAGGGAAAAACTGGCTGAAGAGGAATGCCAGTGTTGGCATTCCTCCAGTGCCATTGACAACATTGACGTTGTTGTCAATGCCCTAAGGTCATCTGACAGGACCCAGAAGTTGGCCTTTCTACCACAGCCCTGCCCTGCCTTACCACACCCCGCCGAGATCCAGCTGGCCCCGACTCGGCTAGTATTCCGGACAGCCTTAAAACCACGGCTGTTTTCCTGGAAGTTGCGTGAGAAGGTTAAGGAGACCCAAGGGATGAGTCAAGCGGTTGTGGCTGCCGTTTTCTTGGTGGCCATCGTACGTCCATTTTAGGGGTGGTGGTTCTGAGTGTGCTTTTAATTCCACAAGCTGTCCAAAGTCGCTGCTGGTGGGACGGTGGCCGTCGAAATGGACTTAAACAAACCCAAACAGTCACGGGAGGAGCACAGTTGGGGGCATCCTTGCCCACTGACACATTCTCCATGCGGGGTGACTGGATTCTGGGCCCACGGCACGCTTTTGGGAGCAAAATTGGGTCCCGGGGCCAGAACTAGTTTCCTCTGCTGTAAGTTATGCAGTGTTGGACCTGGCTGGTCTTTGAACAAAAGGCGATCAGAAAATCCAGGATGGGGAAGTCAAAACAACATTCCAGAATAAGGCAACGGCAAAGCACTTTCTTATTGCCAACTTTATTTCTTTATTTTTTTTTATTTATATAGCCGCCCATCTCACATGCATGCCTCTAGCCAGCTTACAGTAAAATAAATAAATTACGTAAATAAAATACATAAACTACACAACATAAAAATAAAATATGTAGCAGCCGGGCATCACCCGACCAGTTACTGTATCCACAAAGTCAGGAGATGAAGCAATGGATGAAATAATGGATGCACCCCTCAGGTCCTTAGGATGCATGCAAGATTTTACGTTCTGCCTTCGTAACTGGGCAAGCAGCACCACCCCTCCTCATAACTGACTTGCCAGAGGCCAAAGATTCGAACCCAGCACTCTGAAACTGGCCAGTAGGGCCTGCCTGAGACTCGGTTCCAAGCGCCCAGCAATTGGAACCGATTTTGCAGATGGGGAAGAGCAAGAGAAGCAACTGAAAGGCTGTTTTTCCTACATTTTGAAAGTGCCAGAAAAACTTGGAGATCTCCTGCAGGTTGCAGGGCCCCGCGAAGAGGCAGGACCTCCCCCGACCTTGGCAGGGGCATTTGCAGGGGGATCTGAAAAGTCCAGAGGGCGGCCACGTTTTTTATGTGCGTCCTGGCCGCTCTCTCAGCTTTCTGGCCCCTCTTCCCCCTTCTGTCTCCAATCCTCAGCGCTGAAAACGTCTTTTTTTAAAAAAAGCTAGCCATCCTTGTGGTGGAGGGGCACGGTTAGGTGAACGGGTTAACCGTTAACTGACTTAAACAAGGCACTGGGGTGGCTGAGTTTCCTGCGCCTGAGAATTAGCAATGGTGCTTTTTCTCTGCTGAAGCATCACATCCTGCTCTTTGCAAGCCGAGGCGCTCCTAAAAACGCAGAAGAAGCCAGTATTGGGGGAATGAAGCTCCTGTTCTCCTCCTTGGCATTCTAGGGGCAAATAGGGAATGCAGGCTTTGCTAAATGCTTTATCTCTCCCCCCCCCCCACCCCTTTGTCCTACCCAGAAATTCCTTTTCTAATGACTTCCTCACTTTCTTTGTGATTTTTCTCACCAGGCTGTAAAGAACCAACCCCCCTTTCCTTGCAGCTGTTCCAAAGGCCCTTAGTTCATACGCCACCCTAAACTGGGGCTTTCCCCACCTTGATCCCAAACAGGAGGCCCCCCTTGATCTGCCAGAGGTGAACAAAGCACTCCAGCTGAGACAGACAAATATGTTCCATTTGTTGAGAGGCAGAAGCCAACATCTGTCAAAGTTCAAGTTTTTACAGGCTGGTTAGAAAAATAAATGAAACGCCCCAGACGTTTCCATGCTGGGAATGAGAATAACCCCCGGGCAAACGTCTTTAATTTACAGGGAGGGTTAAGAACAGACATTTTGGGGCCCTCCAGACCAGGCCACTTGGGCAAGCAAGCCCAACTGCACTTAAAGAATTTGGAGTGGGAGGGGATCTCTAGGGTCATCTAGTCCAACCCCCTGCAACATGTAGGAAAACGAGTTAAACCATCCAGGAGAGGCAGTTGCCCAACCTCTAGTTAAAAACTTCCACAGATAGAAGGATTTGACTGTTGGGGAGGGTCCTCTGGAAACTGACTGTTTGCCCTTTGTCTTTCAGTGAAGGGACACGATCTTCCCCTAAATCTTTCTAGTTCCATTTTAAAGCCACCAAAATCGGCCACAGATGGTTCTCTGTAGCTAGCTACGATTGTTACAAGGACCGCTCCCAGCTCTTCAGCTCTTGGAGCCCATGACTAAATTTAGTCCAAGCTAAAGCACAGATTTTCCTTGCACTGCCTCCCAAGTTACTTCCAATCTTCATCACAACATGTAAAAGCAAATTTGATAACTCATCACCCCTATAAGGTTACAAACAAATATCCCTTCTTCCCCAAACCCATCCCTTATCTATATGCAAATCCATAAATCATCAACTTTTCAGTCCTGGTGTCAGCAAAAAGTCCATAAAGGGTTACGAGAGCTTTTTAAAACATGTCTTATTTCAACTTTGATCAAACAAACCAACTTTATATTCCTTCCTTTTACTTCCAACAATCTTTAATTCATTCAGATATTGTCATAGGATTTGGTCCCTCATCAATTTTTCTTTTTCCCATCTCAACTGCTTCCTCGAGGCTTTAGCAAACCTATTTTGTAAATCCAGTAAAAAGTCCAGGTCATTCTCTTGGTTTATCATTTGTATTTCCACTTTGATTTTCAAAGCTGTAACCCACTGTTTCTCAGCCTTGGCAACTTTAAGATGGGTGGACTTCAACTCCCAGAATTCCCCGGCCAGCCTTGTTGACCCTAACCCTAACCCTTGCAAGGCTGGCTGGGGAATTCTGGGAGTTGAAGTCCACCCATCTTAAAGTGGCCAAGGCTGAGAAACACTGCTTTAACCAATTTATTTTGTAGAAAGTAGAAAGTCCTCATCTGGGTCATTCTCTTGGTTTATCATTTGTATTTCCGCTTAACTGCCTTCTCTGTTTTATAATCCACGCTTTACCTGGTGACATCCCGTAATCAGCAGCCCTTTGCCAGGAAGAGTCAACAGGGGCCAACACTGTGGCTCTTGTCAAAAGATCATCCTGCAACAGGCGGCCAGGGAAACTGCAGAAGTTTGCCTCAAGCCCCAAATCCTGGGACGCATTAAATGGCGCTTGTTCCACTCCTAAATCTGGTTTCTACCCCCTAAATGGGAACAGGAATGCAAGAGAGAGAGAGAGAGACTATTTCTGCTTTAAATGGGAATGAAGAATTAGCATAGCTAATAGAAAAACGCTGCACACACATTGGAATGGTTGGGAGCCGGTAGCTCTTCAGCCCTGTCGGGAGCCAACATTTGCTGGGAGTGGGAGGGCGGGAACTCTTGTTTGCAAAAAGAAGGTTCCCGGGTTCTAGCCTCAGCAGGAAGGGGGGGAGGGCCAGAGGCCAAAACTGAGAAAAGATGCCAGCCGGCAGGAGTCACGCTCCACAGAGCAGCAGCCGGGGTCAGTTTTGATGTAGTATTTGATGTAGTATTGGCCTGTTCATTCAATGTCTCAGCAAAGGGAGCCCCTTGCCAGCCTCGTCTGGCCTTAGAAGCTGGGTGGGGTTCTAGTGCTTGGATAGGAGACCACTAGGAAATCCCAAACAGGAAGTTGATGAGAGCCTCCCAGAAGAAGATGAGAGTAAACCGGAGTGGATCTCGATTTGGGGTGGCTGTTTCCTTGGGGAATGCGGAGAGACGATGTTGATAATGCTAAGCAGGGTCTGGCCTGATTCATCCTTGGATGGGAGACCACCAGAAAGCCGCAGGTTATAGAGCAGATTGGGAAGTGAAAAACCATAGGCCAGAAAAAGGCAATAGTGAACCACTTCTGTACGACGGCTGAGAAAACTCCACACGCCTGTCAAATCCCCGGGAATCAGCTTGAAGGGGTCTTAGATCATCGCTAGTATTTTTATTTGCTTGCTTGAATGATTTATATGGCCTGCCCACCTGACAGCAGTGGCTACTACTGTCATCGTTATTATTTCTAGCCACGAGGATTGGAGAATTAGGAGAATGAATTAGAGCTCAGCCACCAGGGGTGTCTCCTGGTACGGTAAAAAAAAAAGGCACCTTTTCTGCACATAAAAACCAGGCAGAGCTTTGATCACCCCGTTGTGGCTGCTGTCTTGACTTCTTTGACCGTGCCCTGCAGACACCCCAGGCAGCAGTGTACGGCTTTCTTCGCCTCACATCTCCGGGGTAGGGAGACCCCTGCAGAACCTCCCCCTGTCCCAAGGGAATCCGTTGCAACTTCTCACAGGACTTAACGGCTACGTGGATAAATTTGCTGCCTGGCCCGGTGCACCGTGTTTCCTGTTTGGCCCCCCAAGCCTTATCAGAGAGCCCCAAATTTCAGCCCCGTCCTCTGCACGACAATATCCAGGCCCTGAATCCTGATCCATTGCAAGCCAAGCATGAGCTGTACCCTCCTTCTCTGTTGTGGAGCCCTTCAGATGCTTTAGAACGCCTGGGGAATTCTGGGTAATCCCAACCCTTCTGCAGGGCACCTGGTCGGGGCAGGCTGGAATCTCTTGCTTTCCCCTTCCCCTTCCCTTTCTCTCTCTCTCGCTCTCTCTGTCTGAGCAAAGAAGAAGGAGAGGAAGAATTATTATGTTGGGGCAGAGCCGGGGGCGGGGGGGGGCGGGGGGAGACTTGTATGAGGCATCTGGGCCCTGAAGGCCTTTCCAGGCTGCCAAAACATTCAGCAAATGCCGGGCAGATTTAATTAGGCAAGCCAGCTTTTAAAAATAACTAGAGCCTCCCCAAGGAGGCCTTTGCGTGGCTGACTGGACTACGTCATGCGGCGGGCCCTTTCCCTGGAGCGAACATGTGCCGTAAATGTGCTGTCACTTGCTGGGATGGACAATATTTTTTCTGGCGAGGCGCCCCGGTGGGTCTCCAAGTTACTTCCCTCCTGAAAGGGGTTTTTGTTCCCCAGCACAGCTGAGCACCTGGGAGACTTCTGAGCATCCTTTAGCTTGGCCGGACTAAAGATACCCTTGTTGCCATGAGCGTGATTCTCAAGATTAGCTGGAGCCCTGATATGAGTAGTTCAAAACGTTACCTTTTTCCTAAGGGAGCGCAGCCTTTCCAGACAGACCCAGCGTGATTTTTGTCCATTGCATGCAGGAAATTGTATAAATGAACAATTTAAAAACAGCGACAGCTGCTCGGTGCCCGTTCCTGATCCCTCCTGTTTCTTAAAACGTGCTGATGCTTTGGGAATCTTCCACATGGAAAATCAAACCAAACCCAGATTTTATTTTTAATGGGACCGCTGTGTCATTTGCTGCAGCTTTTCCAAAAAGATGGTTTTTCCTCAAGGCATGCAGCAGCATGAGAGTAAACAAGGTCTTGATTTCTCCAGATCACGTGGGGACAGTTACACCCTCCACTCTGTGGAGTGTGAGATTTGCTGAAGCCTTCAGAAGTGCTGTTGAATGAGAACAAACTGTATCCTGGCCAGTGAGAATTCAAGGCCACAGAGCAACCGCATTTTAAGAAATGATGCAAAGAGAGTTGTGGTTGGATAGGCTTGCAGTAGGCAAAAAAGGGGTGAAAATTGCTTCTCGGAAGCTGCTACAGGTAGTCCTCGCTTACTGACCACAATTGGGTTCGGCATTTCGATTGCTAAGCGAAGCGGTCATTAAGTGAATCTGACCCAATTTTACAACCTTTTTTGAGGTGGTCATTGAGTGAACCATGTGGTCATTAAGCGAATTACACAGTTCCCCACTGATTTTGCTTGCCAGAAGCTGGCTGAGAAGGTCAAAAATGGCAATCACATGACCACGGGACACTGATGGTCATAAATGTGAACCAGTTGCCAAGTGCCCAAATTGTGATCATGTGACTGCAAATATGTAGCGATAGTCATAACCGTGAGGACCGGTCGTAAGTTGTTTTTTTCAGCACCTTCGTGAGTCCAAACTGTCACTAAACGAATGGTTGTTAAGCGAGAACTACCTGCATTTTCTTGAGGGTGGGGCTGGAGGAAGACTCCTTTGTGGTATTGTGGGCCAGGGGTGCACAACAGAGCAAGAGCAGATCAGGCATGGCAATTGAAACAAAAAGGAAGGCTTCCCAGGTGCCAGTAAAAATTATGTTATTGGTGGCGGGATGTGTCTGTCAGTGGAAAGTAACCCACCAAGCCCCAGCCGAGAGAGTTGCACCAGAACAAAACCACAGTTTGATTTCATTTGGCTCGCAGTCAAGCTGAATTTGAATGAAAGCAAGTTAGCGTAAGTACCTCCAGCGATATATTTCAGATCGTTCCTCTCCCATCAGTTTGGTATCGTTTGGAGGCTTTTTGCTTCTGCGACTAAAGTAGGTGTTGTAAGTAAACTTCTTAAACTTTTTGCTCTCTGGACCCCTTTCCTCTTTTAAAAATGATGGAAGATCCCAAAGAGCTTTTGTATGTTGGGGTTATATTTTTCGATGTTTACTGTATTAAAAATTAAAATGGACGCAATCGCTGCCTAGCATTACCACTTCTCACCATTGTTGAATGGGATTTTCATATCGCATTATTTTCCAACATAGGCAAATAATTTTGATTTCGAGGTCCCCTGAGAGGGTCTTGGGGGGCCCCAAGGAGTCCCAGGACCACACTTCAAGGGACACTGGTCCAGAGAATTTCCTTGCTGTCTCTACAGCATTTGAGCGTGCCTATAGATGGTCTCTCTGAACCCCTGAGACGCTCTGCGTGGAAAGCAACTTACCCCAACCTGGTGCCCCCTCCAAATAGGTGGACCAACTCCCAGAATGCCCCAGCCAACGTGGCTACTGCTGAGAATGCTGGGAATTGAAGCGTGGATCCAGGGGATGCCCAGGCTGGGGAAGGCTAGGCCAAAGTCTTCTGGGGAGACAGCGCAGATCTGGTCTGCAGCCTCCCCAAGCTGCCTGCATCCCTCACCTGCTGTCACTCCAGGGGCTGAGCCACAGATGGTCATCAAGACCTAACTCTGCCACACCTTCAAAGGAGCAGAGCTTTGACTGCACAGTTGGATTTTTTGACCCTCCCTGCAGCCATCCCTGCATTTGTGGCATTAAGATGAGGTGGTCAACAATCTCTTTCTTTGTTTCCTGAAAAAGAACCATCCATAAGTGGCCCATCTCTTGCCCTGAACGTAAAAGACCCCTAGCTTAATCCTCAGAACGACCTTCTGAATCGCTTGCCCAATTCTCTACCATCCTGTATGAAATGTGAAACTGTGACTGGGGTTTAGGTGTTTTTATTATCTGTTTTATTGTAAACCACCCAGAGTCCTCCATTGGGGGAGAGGGGCAGTAATATAAATCAAATAAATAAATAAATAAATGGAAACATCTTTTTGCCATGGCCTGGTGGTTGAACCCAGCGCCGCCCCCTGCAGGGCTCCATCTCCCTCCATCGCAATGGGAAGGGGACCTGCGGTCTCGCGCATGCAATTCCAGCTCTGTGCCGTTTGAGTGAATTCCCCACCTGCAGGCTGTCTGGGTTGTGTTGGACTCCATTTCCCATCCTCCCCAGCCAGTGTGGGGAATGCGGAGGGTTGTCCTCCAGCAACGCCATGTGGGGGGACCACCCTCTCCCCCAGATGTAACCCCCAGGCCATTTCTCGGCTCACCCCTGTCCTCCTTCTGGCTGCAGACCAGCGGATTGGCACCTGCTTCTCCGCCCTCATCGGCGGACGGTGCGCCGGGGAGCTTCCTGGCCAGTACACCAAGATGCAATGCTGTTGTGACTCCGGGCGCTGCTGGGCCATTGGACAAACACCAGAGATGTGCCCCGTAAGGGGTTCGGGTGAGTGAAGCGCCCAAGACCTTGCGACCGCCTCCGGGACTCCGGCCAATGTTGTGCTCCAGAGGAGGCCAAAAGAAGGGAAACGGATTAGCTACATAGCCCTAAGGCTGCAGATCTGCTGCAGTCCTTCTGCTGGGATTAGACGCGTCGAGTTTCTCTTTTCAAAGTGTTCACGTCGCCGTGTCTTTTGCAAGGCTGGTGCAGCTGTTTCGATAGGTGTCCTTGGCTTTCCCTGCACACATTTGGTGGCATGGCTCCTTTGCTTGCCGGGTGGTCCCAGCAGGACTTCTCCATCTTCTCCTTCCCCTTCTTCTCCTTCCCCTTCCCCTTCTCCATCCCTTCTTTCCTTCTCCTTCTCCTTCTCCATCTCTTCCATCTTCTCATTCTCCATCTTCTCCTTCTCCTTTTCCATCTTCTCCATCTTCTCCTTCTCCATCTTCTCCTGCTCCATCTTCTCCTTCTCCTTTTCCATCTTCTCCTTTTCCATCTTCTCCATCTTCTTCTTCTCCATCTTCTCCTGCTCCATCTTCTCCTTCTCCTTCTCCTTTTCCATCTTCTCCTTCTTCTCCATCTTCTCCTGCTCCATCTTCTCCTTCTCCTTCTCCATCTTCTTCTCCATCTTTTTCTCCTCCTCCTCCTCCTGCTCCCTAGATTGCCACTGTCAGTGGGAGAGCTGATGTCTCTAATGCCTGCAGTCATCAGTTCCAAAGAGATACCAAGTCCCATCAAGGCAGCAGAGCCATGCCAGCCTACGCACACAAAGAAAGCCAGGGCTCGGTTACACTAATGCTTCGAAAAGAGAAGCACTAAGCATCTGAGTTACGGAGTTGTAGCCTAGATTTACAAGGTTCGCATGGTCGACACAAATCCTTTTTTCATCTATAGCCGGGAATCTGAGAAATTCTTCTTTTACCATACCACTGGTCACTTGTTGCAAGCAGTGAAATAAAAATCTTCCTGTCGTGCAGTTTCTTATGATGGAACTGATCCCACACTGGGTTTGTAATACAAAGGGCCAAGGCTGCACCTTGGAGATCTCAGCCTTGATCTGGAGTGGAAAATAAATCTGATCCAGAAATAAAATGATTTACGCTCTCAGTGTGCTGGCTTCAGCACATCAGCAATGGATTTTAGGTAAATTTGAAACAGAGCAGTTTTCATTTTCTTGCCTTGGGTCTTCCACTGCTATGTTTTAAGGGGATCCTGAATTTCCGCTTTCATAATCCCCAGCCAGCATTTGGCCAGGGTGGATTATGGGAGTTTATGGATTATGGGAACTGTAGTGCATCTGGAGGGCAAGGGGGGGAGCCATACTGGGGATTGCCAATGGTTTTCCAAGCTCACCGCTGTGTGTGATCAGTTCGAAAGAAGAATCTCTGCCCAGTGCAGCTGATTGCTGGGAAAGCAGAGGAACAAGCTAAGTCCCGGTTCCATTAGTGTGTTTGTGAAACAGATGGAAACGCTGTGGGGTTTGGGGGGGGGGGTTGTTCTGTTTTTCTTTAAACCACATGAATAAATTGGCTCCATTTGGCAGGTGAGTTTTATAGTCACAGTATTTTACCATATTTTAATGTTCCTTCCAAATTGATGTTCTTTGCCTGGAGTAGATTTTTATCACTCAGCTCTGTATGGCTCTGCAAATTTTGTTCACATTTCAACCTCTCCTCAAATATATGTTTTTATCCCTGCTAATGTACCACCAACCAGCTCCCTTATCTTACCCCTCCCTCTTTCTCTATTCTCTGGCAAAACTGTCAAAGTCCAGGAAAACTGGCACAGCCGTTGGGAGACCTTTTCAGTTCCGTTACTGAACCGTCCACACAATCTGATGCTCCTGCCCAAATGAGCGAACAAGCCGCGTGACAGTGCACCGTTGCAGCGTTTGTTGGGTTGTTTCAATGGAAGCACGGGACTCTGCGGAGTCCTCGGTGCTCTCTGAGCCTGGCTGTTTTCTTGCAGACATTTCATTGCCAGGCTAGGCAACGTCTTCAGTGCAAAGAGGGAGAGGGCCTTGCTCTCGGTTTATACACCGTGGCTTGCCCTGCTTGTGTTGGTGGGGGTGTTGTTCTCTCCCTGGGAGTTCCTTGATTGGGCTGTTGTTTGCTGCTTGGTTGATTGACTGAGTTGATAGTTCCTTGATGAGGGTGTCTTGTGCTGTTTGATGGTTCATCTGGTGTTAATCCTAGTTTGATTTTTGCATGTCTGGGTGTTGATTGCTGGCAAGGCGGTGTCCTGGTCTTTTGGCTTTTCCGTTGTCTCTTTTGAATGGTATGTAAATGTTGTTTATGTGTCTGTTGGTGGCTGCTTTGTCTGAGTGGCAGGCTTCCAGGAATTCTCTGGTGTTTTTGGATTTCAAAGAACTCCCAGGGAGAGAACAGCACCCCCACCAACACAAGCAGGGCAAGCCACGGTGTATAAACTGAGAGCAAGGCCCCCTCCCTCTTTGCACTGAAGATGTTGCCTAGTCTGGCAATGAAACGTCTGCAAGAAAACAGCAAGGCTCAGAGAGCACCGAGGACTCCGCAGCTGAACCCTGAGCTACAAACACTCACTTCGATTAGTAGCACTGGATTCTGAAGACGATTCTGTTTCATTCTGTTTTGATTCTGTTTTGTTTTGCTTTTTCGCTCCCCAAAAGCATAAATATGCTCCAGTCATGCTGTCACTGGGGGGGAAAGAGAAAAAAAAATGTAGGAAGCATCATGAAATGGGCAGGATGGTTTCTGGATGGTAGCACTTTCACCGAGAGCAGCTCAGTTGAAACCCTTAAGTTTGCGAGCATGGGGTCCCGCTTTGCCTGACGCACCCGCCTGCGTTTCAGCCAGGAATGAATTTGTTCAACATTTAGTTCCATTGGTACCCTATCCTCTAGATCAGTGCTTCTCAACCTTAGCAACTTTAAGATGGGTGGGCTTCAGCTCCCAGAATTCCCTAGCCATCATGGGGGAATCAATAAAGCAACCCGGAAAATCGACGGTGGTCCACCTTCATTTCTTCCAGATGAATACCGCTGGCTGTGCATTGAGGGTCTGCCTGTCCTTCCTGGCTTCCCTGGAACCTTTCCCGGCCTCCCCAGCTTTGGGCCCAACGGAGCCGGGCCGGGGATGAGTGGTCCCGGGGGCTTTGGGCCCAACGGAGCCAATGGACAAGGAGGCATCCCCGGGTTGCCAGGGACAGGGCCTGGCAGTTCGAGCATTGGTGAGTGATGGTGCCTGGGTGAGGGAGCAGAAGGAACTGTGGGTTGATCGCACTCAGGTCCCAGTGCCGGGGAGGGGCCAGCCGAGGTTGGGGGCTGTCGTGCAACCCCTCCAGGCCTTGCATGAGCCACCCCCAAACTGGCACTTTTGGCCCAGGCCTCGCAAAGGGAGGCTTCTCAGCGCCCAAATGCCATCCGGCTGAATTGTCCTCGATGCCAACCCAATTCGGAACCTAAACTGGGCTCGCTGAACTGACAGGGCCCCAAGAAGGAGGCCAATTGCGGGGGAGGGGCGTCAAGAGGTGAGCTGAAGCCAAAGGCCATGGTTCTTCATGGGGGGTGCAAAAAGTTGACTTGACCTTTGGGGGCCCCCTTCCTGCAGGTGCCCTGGGATGTTTCCATAGCAAGGAATCCTACACATAGGGAGTCATGGAACCCTTCCCAGATGGGGGTCTTTCCAGCAACTTTGCTATGTTCAGGTTGCTCCCCAGACCCCAAAGGTTTCTGAGCCCCCCAAACACAGTTGGCCCCAATCCGTCAGCAGGTCACTTCCAAGCAGGCCGTCCCAAGCAGCCCTCCACGTCTCCATCTTCTGAGATCGACCCTCCAACGATGGCTTATCTTTGAGGACTGGACAGTGGGGTGCCTGGTTCAGTTTGGGGCGTGCAGGAAAGGGGTGAACCCGCCTGATTGGCGTATCTGCCAGGGCCTGAGGTCCTGCGTTTGCTCTGGGGGTGTGTCCTCCTTGCCCTTCTCCTCATCCAAGGAGGACTTTGGAGACAAGAGGCCGAACCGCATGATGTGACAGAGGTGGACATCATTCATCGTTCCCCGGTTTGATTTAACTTTCATTCGGTGTCGATGAAATCACTGAGATGTTGGGCTGCCCTGCGGACATCTCCAGAGTCTGCTGGAGCGGGTGGCTATAATAAAGTTAACGAAGTAAGTCAATGTGTCTCTGGAGCACGCCCACCAGCAGTGGAGTCCCATAAGCAGCAGCTATGCAGAGTTTGGGGCAGGGGCGTTCCCTGGTGCCTGGACCTTCCCCTAAAGGCCCTTCCTGTAAAGCTAAGGTTCCCGTCCTTGTGGTTCCATTTGCACAGCTCAGTGAAACCAAAACAGCGACCACAAAAGTAGCTGCGTTGTACCAAGGAAAACCTTGAATTTTGGTGCGCAAGGCAGGGCATCTCCCCCGCTGGTGAGGCCCTTCCCCGAGAGCCGCGGCCCCGATGTGCTTCCTCTCAGCTTCAACCCCGCTGCGGGATCTCTTCTAGGAACGGCTACGCTGAACCAGACAATCGACATCTGCAAGCATTTCACCAACCTGTGCTTGAATGGGCGCTGCATTCCCACCCCGTCGAGCTACCGCTGCGAGTGCAACATGGGCTACAAGCAGGACGTGCGGGGCGAGTGTATCGGTGAGCAGCCAATGGTCGGTGCAAAGGCAGGTTGACGCTTTGACCGTGTGCTCAAAGTCCCACCTGTGATGCATAAAGAAGTGGTGGAGCTTCCATTGCAGTCATCTTGACTTTTTTGACATCCTTTCCCACTGCCTGCCATTCAGAACAAAAGCAGGGGAAGAGATTTGCTTGGAAAACATCTCTCCTGGGAAGGCAGAAGGTGTCGCCGCTGATGGCAAGGATGCAAAGCCGTCAGTTAGATTTTTAAAAATTGTATTCTCACTCATCCGAGTCCACGCAGCACAGTGGGCTTGGCCAAAAGAGGGCTAACATGCGATTCAGGTTCTTGTGAGACAGCCACGCTATCGGTGTGGTCTGTGAACCAGGGCATGGTATGAAACCATCTCTCCCATTTGGGTGTGAACCCAGCTGTTGTGCTTTCTTCTCTTTGATTTAGGTTTAGCATGTTGTGCACGAAGTCATTAGTGGACAGCTAGGACCACTGAATGGAGCAGAGCTTAACACAGCGAAAGATGTGCACAGAAAAAGAATATTATCTTAAATAGCATTAATGAGCATGTTAGAGAAATGCAGGTTATTGATCTTCCACACTTAGCCCACCCAAGCATAAAGAATTACACACTTAGACAAAGTAGGTTCAAAAAGTAAATAAAAAGAATCTTACTGATTTATTTGGTTCAGTTACATCCATCTCAGTAGAAAAATGATGATCTTTCTTTCTTCTGTTCCCTAAACTGAATTGAACTCTTAGCCCTCATTGCTGCTAAGAGCTGCATGCAGAAAGGGGAAAACTTCTGAATTCTAGGCCCGCCGCATGGCACCCAGAGATGGAGAGAGCTGCAGCAAGCATGCTGCTTCCCAGATGGTGAAGAAGGAGGGAGAAGAAGTGAGGAATGTGGGAGGGGCAACAAACAACTTCCTCCGGAAGCACATAGAGAATTTGCATCCTAAAACAAACGCATCCTCATGCTAATGAGGCATGCTGATTCGCTGATACCTCCAACAGTGCAGAGCCAGGGACCTGTTTCTGATCCTCAGAGCCCTTGTGACTGCAACAAAAATATGCTAGGGGAATCAACAAAATTGTTGATTCCCCTAGCATATTTAGCTCGAGGCTCGAGCTAAAAATGGAGATTTCGGGAAGCATTTTCAACTTAGAAGAGGCCCCTGGGGTCCAACCTTTCTTCTCAGAGGCTCCCCCTTTTCAAAATACCTTGCAGAAGGCTGACCTAGTCCCCATAAAGGCAGTTTGGCCCATCACTGAGCAACATTTCCTGCTCCAAAGCTCCTCCTAAATTTAGCTGAAATGCACCGCCCTGCGCTTTCTGTCCTTTGATCCGAAAATAAGCTTAGGCCATCTTTGGCAGGGGAACCCATGGATGGTCAAAAAGGCAAGACGGCGGTTACAACTTGCAAGCAAAGCTCCGCCCTTTTTTTTACAGGTGTGGCACCATCCATTGGATGGCCCAGCCACAATCTTGACTTTTTTGACGCCCCCCGCACAAGGCCCTCTGTGATCTTGTTTTCTGCCTCACCTTCATAGCTAGCACTTCAGATCTTTATTGATTTATACTTGCTTATACTTTTTTGCTCCCCAGTAACAAAGCTCTTTGGGCAGGTAAAGTTTCCCTGTTAAGTGAAGCTCCACACATGGTGAATTTGTGGACATATCTTTTTTCAGGAGGATGTAATTTGCTGTTGCCCTTTTTAGCTTCCCAGTCTAGCTTATGGCCTGGCATCTTCTGGTGGTCTTCCATCCAATTTGTAACCTGGTCTTGACCTGCATAGGGACGCGGTGGCGCTGCGGGTTAAACTGCTGAGCTGCCGATTGGAAGGTCGGCGGTTCGAAACCGCGCGGCGGGGTGAGCTCCCGTTGCTCGTCCCAGCTCCTGCTCACCTAGCAGTTCGAAAACATGCAAATGTGAGTAGATCAATAGGTACCGCTTTGGCGGGAAGGTAACGGCGTTCCGTGTCATCATGCCGGCCACATGACCCGGAAGTGTCTATGACAACGCCGGCTCCAAGGCTTAGAAACGGAGATGAGCACCACCCCCTAGAGTCGGACACGACTGGACTTTACGTCAAGGGAAACCTTTACCTTTACCTTGACCTGCATAGCTCTTTGAGATCAGCCAATGTGGGTTACGCATAGACCGCCACCACTTGCTGTGATCTGGCTGGAGCAGAATAACTGAAAACTTATTACAAAAAAGTAACATGCTACCAAATCAGTGCAAACACAACCTAAAACAGTATAAACACCTGCACAGTCTATAACACAGCAAATGAGCTCAGAATCTGGGCAACAAACAAGCACCACATAAAATTGCAGTGAAGTTGGAACAAAACATTAAAGATCTAAAACACCTGGGGAAATCAGCAAAACTTCAGCTGGTGCTGAAAATCCTGTTAGCGGGTGCCAGGCGGGTATTCCATAGGCCAGCGTTTCCCAACCTTGGCACCTATAAGATGCGTGGACTTCAACTCCCAGAATTCCCCAGCCAGCATGCTTGGCTCTGTAAGGTAATTATATCCTACTTTTCTTCCAAGGAATTCAAGGAGCTTTGGACAGGGTGCACAATCCTTTAACTACATCTCTTTAATCTTACCACGACCTTGCAAGGTAGGCCAGCCTGAACGGGGAAGTAATCTGGGTCCAGTAACCAGGTCTTCCTACTTCCAGTCCAACATTCCAACTCTTGCACCACGCTGCATCTGCTGGTGATTATGAAATTTTAAGCTACATCACTTGGCTAATCTTTAAAGTGCCAAAAAATATTTAAAGGGTGACCTCAACCCACAGCTACAGTGAATCTCCGTGAAAAAGCTGCAGTAGCCATTAATTTAGCAATTTCCCTAAATCTGGGGGGAGACTAGAAGACCACTGATTGAAACGTTACCCTCCTGTGGATCTGGGACATGGAAAGAGATGAGGCACCGAGAGGTTACTTTTAGATTTAGAGACCCCATGAATTTCCTGCAACAGATTATGTGCCCCAAATGTATAAACAGTCTGAGAAAATGAGGGGAGAAATAGCTAATTCATTCAGCTCTTTGTCTTTATGATCATTGCTAAAGGATGTTCTGGAATATTAACTGTATGGATCATCGCTGGAGCATGATTCAGCCCAGGTTAAAGTAGAATCTTTCAAGTCGACAGATTTAAAGGCGTTGGAGATGCCTATCTGGTGAAGCTGTTCTTTTAGTTTATGGATAGGATGTCCCCACCAACCAATTTATTGGCCTCCAAATCACTCTGAGCCTATTTACCCAATGACAGGCATTTGGTCCATTAATTATAATGATGGGCAATTTGGACAGAGATGTTCAAAAATACAGTTCAGTTAGTGGGGCAAAAACATTTGGGTTTTCTGGGAAAGATGGCGTAAGGGCCAGGATGCAATGCCATGTGATGCTGAAGAAATGGGCTTGTGGTCCTCCCAAAAACTGCACCTCCCCTCTTACTTTAATAGGGATTTGATTTTTTTCTCTTCGGAAAACAGGCTGAAGTCTTTTTCTTTCCTTTTTTCTAAAAAGAGGAAAGTTCTGATTTGATAAAATAACCAGGGACTGTTGAGAGCAGAACCTGCTCCAAGATTGTCCAAGATTCCTCCTTCGAATGAGGCTCATGTGAAGTGACCCCACCCCAAAAAAACTACAAAACATGCAAAAATCAGAAGGCATCTGGTAGCCCCCATTCCAAGAAACAATTTTTAGGAAAAGGCATAAAAGTTCTGATAAGTTTTATTAAAGGCCCACACTTTTGGGACCTGCTACTCACAAAAGCATGTGCCTTTTAATAGAATTTGTTGGTCAGAAAAGGGGTTACCAGACCCAGCTGGTTTATGGATCCCGTAGACCAGTGTTTCTCAACCTTAGCTAAGTCTGGAAATGAATTCATCTGCCCCCAAAATGGACAAAGAGAAACAGGAGGGGAACGTGGGGAGGTAACTCTGCAATGGACACATGCCTCAATCTGGCAGCCATTTTGTGAAAGCGCCCCCAACTTAGTCTCAAAATTTAAGTTGATTTGGATTCCATTTCTCTCTTTCCCTCTCCCTGCAAGACATGGATGAGTGTTCCAGCAGCCCCTGCCTCCATGGTGATTGTGTGAACACCCCTGGCTCTTACCACTGTAAATGCCATGAGGGTTTCCAGAGTACACCCACCAAACAGGCCTGCATCGGTAAGTCAAAGACTGAGACTCTTGTGGATCCGTGCCAGT
Organism: Candoia aspera; assembly: GCF_035149785.1. Classification (NCBI taxonomy): domain Eukaryota; kingdom Metazoa; phylum Chordata; class Lepidosauria; order Squamata; family Candoiidae; genus Candoia; species Candoia aspera. Next base: position 341,772,755 of record NC_086153.1, read on the forward strand.
GAGGGATGGGAGGCATGGGCGTGCATGCACGTAGGCGTGCCTCTGGAGAGGCAACAGTGAATTGGAACGGGCACCAGGCATGTCCCGGATGGATCGTGGGAGAGGGCAGCTCCAGAAAGGGAGGTGAAGAGAAGAGCAGGGGCTGAAGTGGGCAGGGGTATGGGGAGAAAGAGCACCTGTGTGATGCTTCAGCCAGAAGGTGCTCCTGGGATTTCAGGGGCCGTTTTGGTAGGACCACCATCCTCAGAACAACGGATGACACCCTTTTTTCTGCATTTCTGAGCTTAGAATACAGATGTGGTAATAGCATGTGGTAAAGGCCTTGGGAGACCAGGCGAAGTGATGCTGCCTAGGGAATGGTCAGATAAGAGGCAGCACAGCCCACAGCTGCATAACGGGCAGAGAAAGCGGCTCAGAAGGGACCCTCCCTAGCTTCTCGGGCTGTAAAGGAGATGGTGGAGATTTGTCCTTTCAGACTTGCAAGGTTTTGTTGATGTAGCCTTACAATAAAGTAGAATTAGCTCATTGTGTTTCCTGTCTGGTCTACCTGGGAAGGTTGACAATAGGATTGTGGTTGAACGTTGTGAGGAGGGATATCCGTGGGGGGTCAAAAAAGTCAAGATGGCACATAAGAAAGAGGTGGGTCCTTGACTGCCCAGTCGCAGCCACCTTCTTGACTTTTTTTGGCCCTTCCCTCCCACAGAGAGCCCTAACTGGGAGGGGTTTTGACCAGAGAGGAGCTGCTGGGAATAGTCCAGGCCTGGGCTATGGGATTGGGCTGGGGGGTGCAGGACCCCTCCCGCTTGAGGATTCTGCCTCCCAGAGCAAGCTTCTCTGCCCTGGAGTCTTCCGGGGCTCGCCTACAGTTCTTCCGGGCAGCAGGTTCAGCTTTTGCGTCCCACACTAGATATCGACGAGTGCATCATGAACGGCGTGATGTGCCGGAACGGGCGCTGCGTGAACACCGATGGCAGCTTCCAGTGCATCTGCAACGCTGGCTTTGAAATCACGCCGGACGGGAAGAACTGTGCAGGTGAGGAAGGGCTGGATATTTGGGGGATGGGGCTGTCAGCCCCCCCACCACCACTTTTGCATCCTCTGCCCAGAAACCCCAGGAATCCCCTGGGCCAAATTTGAGTAGCAAACTTTCTTCCAGGAACAGAAGTACCGTTTTAGCACGTAAAGAAGTTGCAACCACTCTCTTGAACCCCCCCCCCCCCATGTGCAGATGCCCTGAAAAGAAGCGTCCCGTTTGTTTAGATTTCACACGCCATACTGCCCCCCCCAAATGAAGTCCCGGCCCTGCCTTGTGCCCCAGTGACATCATATTGCCACGCCCACTTCCATGTCGTTGCCACGCCCATCATGCTTTCGGCTGCTCCTCCAGTCACAAAACTGGTCTTGATCCTGTCCATGGTAACTCTGGCCAGTGGCTTCCCCTAATTGCCCCGAAGCTGTATTAGTGGATTGGGGGTGGTCAAAAAAGTCAAGATGGTGGCCACAACAGTGCATTGCACACAGAAAACATCATGGATGCCAACTTGACTTTTTGGACCACACCGCAAAACTCAGAAGATTGCTCGCTGCTTTCTGACATGGCAGTCAGCATAATGGTTAGGACTCCCATCGCTCAATGTCCCCCCCAGAGGGTTCGTTTGCGTATTAATTGGCAGGCTAATCCCTCAGCTGCGACTGCCCAGCCTTCGCTTTTATCCCGTGCATCCCGCGTTAGCCTCCCCAGGAAGGGAAACTGCCCGGCACCCTCCTTTCCCGCCTCGCCACCCCGCCCCCAGCCCCACCCCAGAGAGCCCCCTTCGGGTGTCCGTCCCGCAGCCATTGTGCTCGCAGGAGCAGCTCCGAGCGCAGCCGTCTGCGGGGAAAGGGAAAGGAAGGGGGTGACGGTCGGCGCAGGCACCGGGAGGTTGTAACGCAGATGACGTCATTGATGCCATTGGTGCCACCGTCCTGCTAAGATTTGCACCGGTA